>NC_057863.1:526683287-527283287 GCF_019393635.1 Dromiciops gliroides | reverse complement strand
AGATTAGCAGATCTGGAATACAAAAACATGAAAGTGGAAGAAAATCTGGTATGAAAGAAGTAAAAGGCAACTTATTAAAAGACTCCATAATCTTTATAATCCAGAACTATTTCCTTCTAATACAAGATTCACAGAGACAAATGAACCAGAATGCAGAAAATAATAAAAATTGCATACATTTTCTAAATATGGAAAATAAACATCAATTTGAGTACAGAGTTGCCACTAGAAAAAAATCACTTCAAATTCCAAGATACATAATGATTAAATATAATGATTTCAACAATAGAAAACAAATTCTGTGACTAGAATACCTTCAAATATAAAGGAAAGGAAATTCAGATAATACAAAATTGCTCTGTACCCATTAGATGCTACAGAAGGGGATCCAATAACATGCGCTAAAAAGCAAAGGAGCTCAATCTTTACCCCAAGACATCATATCCTGCAAATCTCAGCCTAGTCATCAATATAAAGATGGAAACTCAACAAGGGAAATTTGTAGCAATCATGACGAAGAAAAAATATATATGAGCAGAATATTTGGCTTGCAAATACCCCCAAACAACAGAAACACAAGAATATTATAGTACCTTTACAAAGGAAAAAATAAACAATTAAATTAATTACTTCATATCTAGAAGTCATCTTAAAATTAAAAATTAAAGAGAAAGGATGCCCTACATGTTAAAAAATAAAGATGAAGAGATTTATTTTAAGCGTATGAGGTGATGATTATATAACATGAATTTGAAGAAATAGAAGTTAAGATGGAAGATCAGAATTAAAGTGCCATAGAGCAAAACTCACAAGTCCACCCCCACCCCTTATAGCAGAATAAAGATATATTGTGGGTAAAATTATAAAGTAGGAGGGCATATAAATGAGGAAAGGGGAGATTCAAAATACAAAGAATGGGTGATGTGTCATTAACAAGAGTATGGCTTAAGAGTCAAAAGATGATGATTCCTATGCTTTCTCAGGAAGAAAGAAAAAGCTTTAAAAGAATGAGAGAAGTGGTAGATGGGAGGAAATGAAATGTTAGGGATAAAAAGAAGTGAGTCTTACACCAACAGGGAAGAGAAAGTTCCACTTAAGAATACTCCCATGAGGAAAGAGATATATAACTTCAATGGAAACTGGGGATCTCATCAAAAATCTAATCTGAGATGACTTGGGGCATTAAGAGGCTACTTCCTATGAGTGGTGTTCCTCCCTGGGCAACATCCTGCCCAATAGATATGTGAATACATAGCCACAGCTAGGACTCTAAAAGTGTGGAGTATATGGATCCAGAGATGATGTGGCATGGCCAATTGAAGGAGACATATAATGGGGTTGTCAGGGACATAATTGGACTACTTGATTTGGAATACACCATAATTTCTACTTCAATGTAATTCTGTTGGCATTAGTTCCCTCACAAATTATTATACCTAACGGTAAGGCACAACAGAAAAAAATTGCCAAGGGATAAGATCTATAATGGCAATAATAGAAAGTGATTAAAAGAGGGAATTCAAATCAAGTAATTCAGAAGTTTTTTGTTCACAGGGAACACAGAGAAGGAATGTATGTAAAGTTATATCCCAAGAATCTGGAAATAAAATCTAAGGGAAATAAAAAATGAAGTGATCAAAGCAAAGAAATTATTTTTGTTTTGTTTTGTTTTGGGGGGGGGGGTTGTTTGTGGGGCAATGAGGGTTAAGTGACTTGCCCAGATTCACACAGCTAGTGAGTGTCAAGTGTCTGATGCTGAGCAAAGAAATTATTAAGAAAAAGTGCAGAGAAAAACCCTAAGAGAAAAGAAGATGGGGACATTTTAAACTTAGTACTAAATGAAAAGAAAGAGAAAATGGGGGAATAAATGGATAGATAAATAACTTTTAAAAAGAAGAAAATCAATAATTGAAGTAAAGCACCAAAATTAGAAAGAGTTAACAACAGGAGTGGGGAATAGGGATAGGTAAAGAATAAAAAATAAAATAAATATAAAAATAAATATAAAAATAAAAATAAAAATAAAAAATAAAGAATAGGGTAGGAAAGAAAGTCTGTGGGAAAAAGATTGCCTCAAAGTAGTTTAAGCAAATTAATTTCAAGATCAAAATATTAACTTAGAAGGGAAAAATTTTAATAATCCTCTTTAAAAAAGAAATATATTTCCATATTTCTCAAAATAATTGTAGTTAATATATCTTCCTAATCTGTGTTTGGAGTCTCAAATATTGAGAGGGTTGTTGATAGGTACATATATCAACCAACTAAGCACATAAGTACTAAGTCCTGGGAATACAAATAGAAAAAGAAGTGTGAGATGAGAAGGACTGAAACATTGGGAATAAAATGAAAAATTCCTACTCTCAAGAAACTTCAATTCCATTAGAGGCAACAAGAACATAGATAAATGTATTCAAAATAAACATGACAAAAATGGATACAAAGTAGATCAATATAAGGTGGTTAATCAGGAGCTTAGGCTAGAATGGTGAAACTCAAACAATAACTTTGCCATCTTAGCTTAGTTTCTGTGGTTGCTCAAATTAATTTTGAATGCAATACCAGAAGATTTGGCCAAGGAAAACTGGGGGTGACTCAATGCCATATAGCTCTTGGGAGTTTGTTGGAATGAAACCCACTACTTCCCTCAAACCCTTGAAATGCCTTTAAGAGAAATTCAAGTTGACAACGATGGTAATAAAGGGGACTTTCTGGAAAAAATGCTCTAAATCACTATTGATCAGAGAAATGTAAATTAAAATAACTCTGACATACATGTCAAAAAGGAAAATAATCAATATTGGAGAAGCTATGGAAAAATTGGAACACTAATGTATTGTTGCTTTAGCTGTGAACTGATCCAAATATTCTGGAGAGTAATTTGTAACTATGCCCAAAGGACTATGGGACTGTTCATACCGTTTGACCCAGTGGTACCACTGCTAGGTCTGTATCTCAAAGAGACCATAGAAAAGGGAAAAGTACCACATATACAAAAATATTTATAGCAGCTCTCTTTGTGGTGGCAAAGAATTGGAAATTGAGGGAATGCCCATCAATAGGGGAATGGCTAAACAAGATGTGGAATGGAATACTATTGTGCTGTAAGAAATGATGAACAGGAGGAATTCAGAGAAACCTGGAAGGACTTACATGAACTGTTGCTGACTGAGAGGAGCAGAACAAGGAGAACATTGTACACAATACCAGCAACATTGCATGATGAACAATAGGGATAGACTTGGCTCTTCTCAGCAGTGCAACAATCCAAAATAGTTTCAAAGAATTTATGATAGAAAACATTCTCAACATCCAGAAAAAAGAATTGTAGATTATGAATGCAGAATGAACCATACTATTCCTACTTTTGGACTTTTTTTCTTCTTTTTTGAGGTTTTTCCCTTGTGCTCTGATTCTTCTTTCACAAGATGATTAATGCAGAAATATGTTTTATGTGGTTGTACGTATATAATCTATATCACACTGCTCTCCATCTTCGGGAGGAGGAAGGGAAGGAAGGGTGGGAGAAAAATTTGGAACTAAAACTCTATGAAAACAAATGTTGAAAAATATCCTTATATGTAACTGGAAAATAATAAAATACTTTTTAAAAAGGGGGACTTTCTAACCCTGTCAGATAGAGGTTTGGGACAGGGATTTTGATCCTGCTAGCTGAAGGAAATGAATTAAAGAAGAGGCTTCTCAAGTGAAAGGGGGCAGCAAGAAGCAAGAGGCATGTTTGAGAGATTTCACCTTTCTTAAGCTCTGGGTAAACTTGAAGGGAAACAGAAAATTTGTTAAAGGGGTCTATGAACCAAAAGAAGAGAGACCCAGACAGAGACAAAGAGACACAGTGAAAGACAGAGAGAGAGAGAGAGAGAGAGAGAGAGAGAGACATACAGAGATAGACACCAATACACAAGAGAATGACACCTACATTTCGGTACAGTTGTTACAAAATAATTTATGATTTATAATTTTTATATTCTATTTTACACATTTAAAAACACTATTTTGAGAAAAGGTGCATAGACTTCACCAAATTGCCAAAGGGATCTATTACACACACACACACACACACACACACACACACACACACACACACACACACATGATTAAGAACTTGTGTTCTGCAGCTTAAGAAAGGTGAAGCCTCTTAGAAGTGATTCTTACTCTTTGTTGACCACTCTGGTTTGAGAGAGAAATGCAGAAAACAGAAAGACAGTTTGACAGCTTGTTGCATTGCTTTTTCTCCCTCGGAGAATCAACATGAGTTGTTTTGTTATGAGATTTGCTCTGATTTGGTGACAGCATCCTGATGAGAAAATAGCTGGATGGTCTAGTCTTTAGTACCCAGAGATACCCTGATGAGCTTTGCAATTTTCTAATGTAAAGGGAACTGCTAGTCAATTCAATAGAGTAACACATCTCCAATGTTCTTTTAAGGGTAATTTTAACTTGAAAGTGCTTGTATATGCTACAGTCATTCAAGAGTAAAAGAGAAGAGGATTTGCCTTCAGGCAGAGCAATGAGGACCAGCAGTTAGAAGAAAAGTAATTTCATATGATAGAGATTTCCTGAATGGACCAACGACATCAAAACCTGTAGTCCAGAAGTGTGAGTTACCCTTCTCAATGTGCTGCTGCCTTTTCAGGTTGCTATAAATATATGCCTATTCACAGGTAGTTCGTGCATTGGTGAAAGAGCATAGCCCAGATTTATGTGGGAATTATTTTGTATTTTATTATTCATGCATTTGATATAATAAATGAATATAACTTATGTTATTGTTATTTCTTTAACCTTATTGCTGGATCACCGACTATGTTTAAGATCTCGAAGGATAATCATCATGAGTGTTTGGTTTGTGTAAATGGAAAAGCATAGATGAGCACTTGAGAATTTAAAGTGTTGAGCAAGGGGAGGGTAATTTCATGCCTGAACAAAATTGCCTCAAGGATGCTGACAGAATTTGAAGTGTAATTGGATCATGATAGTTCTTCTCTAGGAAGCTAGATCTAACAGTGTAATGGCAGATGGGAATGAATGAGCAAGCCAACTCAGAGAATGTGTAGCAGTATCACCATGCCCATGGGAGAAGTTTTGGGTGCTAAAGAGTGCATGGCCACCCCATATTGCACATTCTATGTGGAATCTAAAGACTCATACACAATGACTCTTGATTAGTTAAATACAAATAAGAGTGCCTCTTCATAAGTAGAATGTAAACTTCTAGGCAGTAGGTACTATTTCATTTTTTTCTGTTTAGAAATAATGTCAATACAATGACTTACATAAAATATGTTCTTTAAAATGCTTATTGAATTCAATATCCTTCTATTTCTTTAAGTCTTTTCTTCTTAAGAATATAGAAGCTCAGGTCCTTTAAATTTGGCTTTTAACTCATATTGCCATTGTTACAAACTTGTAAATCAGAAATACAGAAGGTGAATTTTTATCCCATTTCTCATGAACCCAAATTTAAGCACAGTTTGTTGCTAATCTAAATCATTATGTTGTTGTTTTTTCCTAAATGTATCACATAGTTAAATTTATAACAACTCACTTGGATGGTGTTAAAGAAATTTGGGTAAAATAACAAAGTGCTTTGAGCTCTTTTCCATTACTCTGCCAAAAAGGTCATTCCCATTTGAAAAATCTTTATTCACAAAAGTTTCATGCATCTGTATTATGTATTGAAGATTTTTTTCAAATTTATATGGAAACATTAAAACTACTTCATAACCCCCTAATAGTTTGCCTTGCTAGCAAATCTATTGGGATATTCTGATATAATAACTAGAATTACTGTCTAGTAACTAGATGTTCAAATTAGTGTTCAAATAGCAATGTAATTTTCTCTCCATTACTCATTAAAAGAAAGAAAACTAGTTCATCCATGCAATTAATGTGTTATTGGCACAGAATGGGAGAGGCAACCAAGTGTAATATAGCATTGCCCTTTTTCCATGCTAATACCCATACACGTCCCCTTGATACCATCTCCTCCCATCTTTTCCACAACACTGCAACCTTAATCATTCTAACTCCCTCTCTAAACTCCAGTCTCTCCCTTCCTATAGTTTTCATCTCTACTGCCTTCAAGTATGCCCATGTATCCTCTAGACTTGATTCACTCCAAGGACTGAGGACTCAGGCAATTGACATTTCTGGGTAGCCTTAGTAAAAAACAACAACAATAAAAAACAACTCTAAGGACTTAGGCCTACTTTTGAGATTTTGCTGGAAGACCACTATGGGCAACTCAGGGGCAGGAGACCTTTACTCAGCTAAGTCAATTCACAGTTTCCGTTACATATCCTTTTTGGATATCTCTCTCCTGGTGTGTATAATTTAATCTCCTTTGTTAACTGTTGAATGACCTAATCTTTATTCTAATATCAAACCTAAACTACCAGAGAACTGATAAGTAAAGCCCCAAACAAATCTGATTACCAAAAATCGTCAAATCTGATGATCTTTTCTCAGTCCTTATCCTTCTCAGTCTATCTACCACATCTGACCATTGATCATGATCTTCCTCATGTATATTCTCTCCTTTCTGGGCTTTTATGGAACTACTCTCTCTTAGTTCTCTTCCTAACAGCCCTTTTGAAGTCTCCTTTACTGGTTCTAACCTTCAGATCTTCCACCATAACTACAAGTGTTTCCCATGGCTATTTCCTCTGTCCTCTTACTCTTTTCTCTCTATACTGTTTTTCCCTAACTTTATCAACTCCCATTGGTTTAATTATAATCTATGCAAAAATGACTCCCAGATCAATTTATATATTTAGCCTCAGTATGTCTCTGAATATTAGCCCTGCCTCACCAATTGTGGATTGAATATTTCAAATTAAATATCTATGAGACATCTCAGACTCAACATGTCCAAAACAGAAATAATTATCTTTCCACCTTAACTCATCCCTTTGCTCAGTATTCTTATTTCTTTTGGAAGGCATCACCATTATTCCAGACTGCCAGGTTTGTAACCTTGGCATTTTCCTAAATTTCTCCTTCTCCTTCATTCCACTTAGTTTCCAATTAGTTGCCAAATTTTGTAGTTTCTACTTCCAAATCTCTAGCATCCAACCCCCTATCTCTTATCATGCAGCTACTATTTTAGTTCAGTCACTTTTGCCTGAAATACTGCTTTAGCCTTCTAACTGGTCTCTGTGTTTCAAATCTCTCACCACTGCATTCTCAACTCAGATGCCAAGGTGATCTTTCTAAAGTAATGATGTCACCCCCCACTGCCTATTCAAAGAAAATCAATTGTTTCTAATTTCTCCAAGCTTGGGATGCTCTCCCTTTTCATTTTAGCCTCCTGAATTCTCTATCTTCCTCCAAGACTTAATCCTACTTTCATCAAGAGGAAGATCCTACAGCTGTTTGTGTCTTATTTCTTAGATTACTTCTCATTGACCCCATATTTAGCTAGTATGCAGGCAGCTAGGTGGGTCAGTGGATAGAATGCTGGGCCTGGAGTCAGGAAGACCCAGATTCAAATCTGGTCTTAGACACTATCTGTGTGACCCTGGGCAAGACATTAATTCTGTTTGCCTTAATCCATTGGACAAGGAAATGTAAACCTCTCTGGTGTCTTTGCCAAGAAACCCCATAGATTGCATTGCTGTGCCATGGTCTATGGGGTCACAAAGAATCAGATACAACTGAATGTCTGAACAACAAACATCTAGTATGTACATAATTATTTGTCTATCATTGAACCCCATTAGAATGATCTCCATAAGGGCCAGGACTATTTTTCCTTTTTTTGTGTCCCTAGTGTTTAACATAGTGCCTGGCATATAGTATAGATGATTTGTTGTACCCCAGAGGTGAACTTAAGGGCAGCTAGGTGGCGCAGTGGATAGAGCACCAGCCCTGAATTCAGAAGGACCTGAGTTCAAATCTTGCCTCAGACACTTGACACTTACTAGCTGTGTGACCCTGGGCAAGTCACTTAACCCCAATTGCCTCACACATAAAAAGGTGAACTTACAGCATGATGTCACAATCCTTTAGAAATAGGAAAAACTATTGAGTACTACATTGGAACTCTACTTTTACAAGCAAAAAAAAATAAAATTAAAGCAAAAACAATAAGCCACAGAAGAGATTAAATAAGACTGCATTGTCATGCCCAAAGTGGTATCATTCATTTTCAGTTAGTTCTTGATAATATAATGCTGAGGCTCATCAATTCAGACAGCCTGGCTAGAACTGTGTATGAACATATCATTTCTAAGTAAAAAATCATTGTGGTTTCTACAACACAGATCCAGTTCTTCTATTTCACCTCAGAGACTCTACTAACAGTAGAGAAAATAATGCAATTATAAATGTAGGCATTTGGGGTCCTTAAGGTTCTGATGTATTAAGCTCTGTATGAGCTGCATTAGAAGAGAATAGCAGCAGGGAGAGAATAGTAATAAGATCTTTGGAATCCTAGGTTTAGCCTTAGAAATGACAAAGCTCTAATGGAAAACAAGAGTAGGCCTGATTCATGACCAAGTGAATTCATTTCCTATTACAGCCCGGGAGGAGACTTGATGGAATATTGCTATTGAATATAGATAAACTGAAGGAATTCTCCTATGTTGCTTCCCAGGCCAAAAATCTTGCTCCTGTTAACTGTTAAATTATCAATGGAATCTCCCAGGCTGAGCCGAGAAGAATACAAAGCTAAACAAGGAATTTGCTACTATCTGGGCAGCAAATCCAGGTGACACAAGGAAAACTGCTTTGGATGTTAGTTGAGGCCAAAGAATGGTGGTTAAGTGGACTCCTGCCATTTCGCACTGTGTTTAATTGCATGGAATAATCCTTACTTCACCATTTACAGATGCGTAAGTTAAGGTAGAGAAGGGTTAAAGTCTTTAAAAAGTCATCAACTGGGGCAGCTAGGTGGTACAATGGATAAAACACCGGCCTTGGATTCAGGAGGACCTGAGTTCAAATCTGGTCTCAGATACTTGACACTTACTAGTTGTGTGACAAGTCACTTAACCCTCCTTGCTCCCCTCCACAAAAAAAAAAGTTATCAACTATTCAGCCAAGTGATTAATCCCAAGATGAAATCCTACAGGGATGGAAATTGGAATTATTTACATTGGGAATCCTAATTGAATTACTGTGAAATCATTTTCCTTGCTGTGGGAAAGTATTTCTTATATTTCCTTGTGTTTTGCAGTCCTTCTATCTCAGTTTCCCCCCACATTTTCCTTCTCAATATGAATCTCCTAGAATCCCTTATCTTGCCAAATTGAGGGAAGGTACTAAATGCTTTAAGAACAACAAACATTCATCTTGCGCCTATGTTTTGTACAGAAAATTGTACTAGGAGCTGTACTAGGAGATAGTTTGATACAGAGAATCTTTCAATAGTTCACCTTCTGCCTTGAGATCTGATATGCTGATTTTGAACTCTCATGGTCAAATATTCTAAAGTCCTAGGTGAGCAAATGAAAGCCAAATATTTGCACACAGAAATCTGGGAACTTGTGCCAAGCTTTAACCTTCTATTTCATTGGAACATTGAATTTTATTGCTTTTTATCTAAGTATTGCAATATCATGAACTTTAATTTAAAATCCAAAAAGATCAGTTATGGATCATGGACACTTAAATGATGCTGAGTTTGAGGTTCCCACAAAGTACATGGTATCCCAGGGATCTCTGTGATCAGAAATTTCATTATCATTTTGTGGCTTTTGCCTCTGGCCTTAGATTCATCTGATGTTTTTTCTTACCAATGGCATACTCTTAGCAATTCTGCTGTGTTCTACTGATTGTTGAACCTCTTTCAGAGACACAGAGAGAGAGATAAGAAAAAGATAGAAAAATGGACAGAGGTGCTAGAGAGAAAAAGGCAAAAACAGAGATGGACAGAGATGGGAAGATAGAAAGACAGACATCTGTTCAGGAGAGAAAAAGAGAAAGAAAGAGAGAGCGGGAGAGAGACAGAGAGAGATACAGAGACAGAGAGACAGAGAGACAGGGAGAGACAAAGACACAGAGAAAGAGAGACACAGAGAGAATAATATCACTCCAGTTTTGGGGGAGAGATATTACAGACATTGCTAGGATAGTGCTAGAAATAACACTAAAATTAGACTTTGAGGGGAAAGAGTTAATCCAATATTAAAAACACAAGAGATATAAGCAAAGACACAAAGGAAAGAAAGAATGTGATATGTTTGGGTAATTATTATTCACTTTTGCCTAGAGAACATGCCATGAAAGGGAATAATGTCGGAGAAAGTTGGAAAGTTAGATTGGAACCAGAATGGAGGATCTTATATTTTAGGCCAAGATGTTTGAAATCTTGTGGGGAGTCAACAGTAAAGGTAAAGGTTGTCACTAAGAGACTGTTCTGGTAGCAGTGTATAGGACGAAATGAATCAGAGAGTGGTAGGAAGCAGGGAGATAATTTAGTGGATTACAGTATCATAATAGTTCATGTGAGATTTAATAAGGTTTTAAACTAAAGTGGTGGCAGCGGGAATATAAAAGATAAGATAGTAAATAAATGAATATAATATTTTTACCAGTGTGTCTAAGTGTTTGGAAATGACTACACAAATTATGTGTTATTCTATAAAAGAATGGTATTGGGCCATGTAACATAACAAAAGTGAGAAATATAAAAAAGAAAATACTTACAAAGTAATGGCTGACAGAAACTACATCCCACAAAGACAGAACTATGTAAGTACTTATACAGAAAATTGGTCAGAGAATTATATGTTCTCACAGCATTTTATTTGGACTGTCTTATTGTGTATAATTGTATTTGTTGAGATTATTAGCTTTAGAATAGTTTTTTTTTTTCTAGGTGCAATTAGGTGGTGCAGTGGATAAAGCACCAGCCCTGAATTCAGGATGATCTGAGTTCAAATACAGCTTCAGACACTTGACACTAACTAGCTGTGTAACCCTGGGCAAGTCACTTAATCCTCATTGCCCTCCCCCAATTTTTTTCTTTTTTTTTTTTAATAAGAAAGAAGGGGAAGGGTGCCAGATATATTACTCTGTTAAAAATGGCAGGATTTAGGGGCAGCTAGGTGATGTAGTGGATAAAGCACTGACCCTGAATTCAGGAGGACCTGAGTTCAAAGCTGGCCTCAGACATTTGTCACTTACTAGCTTTGTGACCCTGGGTAAGTCAGTTAACCCTGATTGCCTTGTCCCCCCTCCCCAAATGGCAGGATTTAGTTATTGATTGGCTGCAAAATTACAGGACAAAATGACAAATAAATCTTGAATTTTGGTAGCATCATTACCATAAATAAGGCCATTTTGAAAAGAGACAGGCTTCACGGGGAAGATGATGAATTGTTTGGAACATGGGATGCTTGAGATGCCTATAGATCAGATCAGAGAGAGATGCTAGCAGTTAGGATATTTAAATGCAAAAGTGAGTCTCTAGAGAGAAAAATCAATTTCCTGACTCTACTTTTTATTCTTTCTTCTAGTATCATAAAATTTTCGAACTAGAGCTACAAGGGATCCCATAAACCATATATTCCAACCCCTTCATTTTACAGATGAGGAATGTAAGGCCCAGGAATGTGAAGTGATTTGCCCTAAATCACAGAGGTATTTAGGTGAAGAGTTAGAATTTGAACGCAGGTCCTCTGAATCTAATAGTGCTCTTTCCATCATATGATGCTAACTTTTCCTACTTGTTTTTATTTTTATTCTAGCAAGTCAATAGTTCTATTGTATATAGACATTTAAGAATGACTTCAACAAATTCATTCAAGTTGATCCATTAGTGTATGTATGTGTTTGTGTGTAAGAGACATGCAAACACACAGAGACAGAGACATGCAGAGACAGAGAGAAAAGGGGGGACTAAGGAGAAAAAGAGAAAGAGACAGAGAGACAGACAGAGAGAGAAAGAGAAAGACAGAGAGAGAGAGAGAGAGAGAGAGAGAGAGAGAGAGAGAGAGAGAGAGAGAGAGAGAGAGAGAGAGAGAGAGAGAACAAACAAATGAACACGTAGAGCCAGGAGTAAAGCTCCTGGTGGTGACTGATTGTTTCTTCCTTTCAACTCAGGTTAAACCAGAAGGAAATGTGTCTCCTTTCCCTTCATCACTAGATCACATTCATCCATCAATGTGAGGAATTGAATCCTGGTAAGGTCTTTGCCAATAGACCCCATGGAAGAAGAGATTGGTAATAATAATCCCTTACATTCCTATCAGACTTCTCAAGATACAAAATGGTTTTCATATGCATTACCTCATTTGTCAATCAGTCAATAAGCATTTAGTAAGTGCCGATCATGTGGTAAGCACTGTCCTAAGTGCTAGGGATACAAAGAAAGGCAAAAGACTGTCCCAACTCTCAGGGAACTCACAGCCTATTAAGGAAGACCATTAAAATTACTATGTCAAAAAAAGATAGAGGGTAAATTGGAGATAATAGAGAGAAATATTAGCATTAAATGAATGAGGAAAATATATTCACAGAAAATGGTATTTTAGCTAAGATTTGAATGAATCTAGGAGACAGGGATAAGGGTATAGAATTCCAGGCCAGCCAATGAATATTCTCCCATTTGGACATGGAATGCTGTGTGCAATGAATAACAAAAAGGCCAAAAAAGGTCAAAGAGTATGTGATGGGGAAGAAGGTGTAAGAAGCCTGGAAAGGTAGGAGGGGGCCAGATTATGAAGGATTTTGAATGTCAAGCAGGATTTTATATTTGTTCCTGGAAATGATAGAGAACAACTTGTTTATTAAATGAGGGAGGGGGACATGATCAGACCTGTACTTTAAGAAAATTAATTTGATAGCTGAGTGAAGGATAGACAGGAGAATAAAAGGATTTGTGACAGACACACCTGAAGGCTATTGCAATAGTCTGGGGTGAGGCGATGAGCACCTAAATCCAGCAGGGTGACAGTCAGAGGACAGAAGATTTCATAACGAGAGGTTATGAAGGCAGAACCAATAGGACTTCACAACTCATTTGATATGGTGGAGGGGGTCAGAAAGAAGAGTTGAATATGACACCTACTTTGTGAACCTTTGTGAGCCTCCAGGTGACTGGGAGGATGGCAGATATCCATGAAAGTAATAGGGATCTTAGGAAGGGGAGAGTGTTTGAGGGGAAAGATAATAAATTCATTTTGAGCCATCTTGAGTTTAAGATGTATACAGGAAACAAATTCAAGACATCTAATAGGCAGTTTGGAAATGCAAGTCTGAAGGTAAAGAGAGGGATTGTGACTGAATAATCAGATTATAGAATCATCAGTCTAGCTATGAGAAATCCATGGAAGCTGATATCAGCAAGTGAAAGAGTATAAAGGGAATAGAAAAGAGGGCTCTGGAGAGAGTGAGATTTAGGGGGAGATCCACAGTTATTACGAATGACCTGAATGTAGATCCAGCAAAGGAGACTGAGGAGAGATTAAATAACAGAACAAGGATAAAATAGTAATAAAAATATAGAGAGAAGAGAGTAGCAAGGAGAAAGTGATATTTGAACTAAAAATAATCAGGTGACATAGGCAATGCACATTTTAAAGATGAAGAAACAAGTTCAGAGGGGTCAGATGGCTTGCCAAGATGATATAAATAGTAAGTGCTAGCACTAGGGCCTATACTTAGATCTGGTGGCCAAGCTTAGACCTTTTCCACCAGACAGTGATACACCAAATGATTGAGATTAAATGGGAAACTAGTGAACAAGGCCTTCACATATTTAGATATGCACATTACATATGTGCATAGCTGATGGACCGCTGGTTCTGTCTAAAGGCTAACTAGATGTCATATCACATAAAGATCATTTGAAATAATAGGGCATATTTTGTTTGGAGATGTGGAAAAGGGGATAGATATTTAGATTTTTAAATGTTCCTACATGTAGCAGAGGTTAGACTAGAGTATAAGCCATGGAACTGGATGTGCACTCTTTTCTGGTGGGACACATGCTCTGGTTTCTTGCTAAAAGGCTTGTACTTTGAGATGATGTAGTATTTTCCTATTGGAGACTAATTAGGAGACAATGTCAGAGATGATTGGTGACTAAGTGAGAAAAAGATTCCCACTCAGTATACTATAAGAAGAAAGAATAAAGGCTCCTCTTCTTTCTGCTTCTGTATTTTGAATTGACAAATATTTACAACATATTACGATAACCTATTATTTCCCTTAGATGGTCCCAGGAGTTTGACACTTAAAACATCAAATATGAAATATTTGGTAGACTTTCTGGATAGGCATTTCATTTTCTTCTCAGTTCTACAATAATTCATTCAAGGTCCATATTTTCTTTTCTTTTAAAAAATAGTAAACATTTTTATTTATAATTTTGAGTTCCAAATTTTATCCCTCCTTCCCTCCTTCCTCTCTCCCCTCCCTGAGGAGGTAAGCAATCATATATGGGTTATACATGTGCAATTATGTAAAACATTACTGTATTAGTCATTTTGTACAAGAAAACTTGAATAAAAGTAAAAAATGAAAGAAAGTGAAAATATCATGCTTCAGTCTGTGTTCAATCAATATCAGTTCTTTCTTTGAAGGTTGATAGTATGTTTCATCAATAGTCCTTTTGTATTGTCTTGGATCATTATTTTGCTGAGAATAGTTAAATCATTCACAATTCTTCATCAAACAATATTGCTGTCTCTGTGCACAATGTTCTTCTCTTGGTTATGCTCACCTCACTATATACATCAGTTCATAGAAGTCTTTCCAGTCCTTTCTGGAATCATCCTGCTTGTCATTTCTTACAGCACAATAATATTCCATAACCATCATACACCACAGATTTTTTTTCCATTCCCCAATTGATGGGCATTCCTTTGATTTCCCATTCTTAGCCACCACAAAAAGAGCAGCTATAAACATTTTTGTACAAATAGGTCTTTTTTCTCTTTGGGGGGCTGTCTTTAATGTCCATATCTTCTGACAAGATGGGACATGTCTTAGGCTCATACTCCTAGCAGGAATCAACTCCTCTAAGAAGTTTTTAGAGGTCACGTCTGCTCAGCAACAAACACCGAGATCCATCAGCTCCCAACTTCTCAAACTAATGAGGTACAGCTGCTGAACCTAGAAAGCTCCATTTAAATGATTGCGGCTCAGCTATGCTGAAGGAAAGAAATCTAATTCTTAGAGGCTGTTAGGACCCTAAGATAGTTTCAGGCTCACCTAACCAAACACACATACTCACTGTTATGCCTTTAAAATCCAGTTACATGTGTTTCTATAAAAAGGTCATCCCTTAATTCTTTTAATGGTTGTACATAATCATACATGTTTTCAAATTCTTGGTACCTGACTTTTAAGAAAAATATCATGAATGTGCACATACTTGTGACCTCCAGGTATTCAATGCTATAGTCCACATGGAAAAATATTCATCTTTCTTGGTTTGATGAATATTTTATTATGTATGTATTCAGAGTGAACCATTGCAAAGGTTGTTCAGCTGAAGGGGTATTATATAATAAGGCTTTCTGTGAAATAATAGGAAATAAGCTTTACTAATCACTATTATTGTTCAAAACTCAATTTCTTTTGGGGGGTAGGGGGATAATAATCATCAGAAGATAAAAGGTTAATTACTGTCTCAAAGTCTACTTGCAATATTAGC
This sequence comes from Dromiciops gliroides, assembly GCF_019393635.1. Taxonomy (NCBI): domain Eukaryota; kingdom Metazoa; phylum Chordata; class Mammalia; order Microbiotheria; family Microbiotheriidae; genus Dromiciops; species Dromiciops gliroides. The sequence goes on along the minus strand of NC_057863.1, from coordinate 527,267,659 downwards.
CTTATACTAGTCTAGGTTTGTATGTTGTGATTAAATGAAGCCTTGTTGAAAAGATTCCAAATTTTCTCTCAATATCCCTTTTCATTCTTCAAATATTTGAAGGCAGAGATCATATCCAAAATCTTTAAAGTTTTCTCTCAGTTTTTTGGCAAACAAAACATGCTCTACTCCCTAAACTGATATTTTTAACATGGTTTCAATTTCTCTCACCCTCCTGATTATCCCTTCCTCTGGACACAATCCAGCTGTCAATAAATAATAAAATGCAATTCTAAGAACTGAATACCATTCTCCATATGTTGTTTGGCCAGGATAGATTACAGTAGGATTATCACCGTCTTCACTCTGGACACTGTGGTTCTATTATTGGGCCTAAAATGGCTTTGTTTGGATGGATTCCACATCACATACTGCTAATTCATATTAAACTTTTAATATAGTAGAAGAATTCTTAGGTTGTTTTGGGGTTTTCTTCACATGAACTATTTTTGGTCATGCCTCTTCTATCCTGTACTTGTGCAACTGATACTTTAAATTTGAGGGCAAGAATTTACATTTATCTTCCATGAAAAGGATGAACACCTTCCACTTCATCAATCACATGCCTCCATTTTATGCTTTATCCTATATGAATTATTCGAAGGTTTTAGGAAAAAAGTCTATCTTTTATGTTGCAATTTTCAAGAAAATGTGTATATGTGTGTACATGCATGTGCATGTGTGAGTGTAAATATAATTAACAGAACCAAACCATCATGGTTTACAGAAAGTCTTGGACTCAAGATCTGCATTCAAATTCTACTTCTGATGCATGATGTGACAAGTCATTTAACCTCTCAACCCCTTTCTAAGACTAGAATTGCAGAACAACATATACTTCCATGAGCATCTCCTTACATTAATGAAACCAGAGAGCTACTAAAAACAAGTGCACACATTTATCTAGATGTGTACATGTTTGTTAAGCAAATAACTTTTATTGATCATAGGATCATGGAATTAGAACTTAGAAGGACCAAAGATCTCATGAAGACCTCATCTTACAAATGAGGAAACTGAGGTCCAAAAATATTATGTGACTTGTCCAGGTCATATGGGAAGAAAAGGGAATAAACATTTATTTAAATGCCTGATATTTGTCAAGCAGTGTGTTAAGTGCTTTTTACAAAAATTATTTCATTTGATCCTTACAACAATTCTGCAAGATGAGTGCTGTTATTACCCCCATTTTGTTATTAAAGAAGCTGAGGCAAACAAAAGTTAAGTGACATAGACAGCTGGTAAATGTCAGAGGCCAAATTTGAAGTCAGGTCTTCTTAACTCCAGGCCCATTGATTAATTCTCTGTGCCAGTAGGTGCCTCAATATTTAGTTAAGCCTTCCCAACTCCAAGTCCTGAATTTTATAATGACTATCTCAAACTTCTGCTTATAAGTGTGTTGTACCCTTTAAGTATGAGCTCTCTGGAAACCCAGTCCTTCAAACTTTCATATTTTGGAGGAAGATACCACCATCCTTCCAGTTACCCAGGTTCAGAGTTTAGAGTTAATCTAGACTTTTCAGCACATAATCCCCAGTATTCAATCAGATGCCAAGTTTTTTCAATTTTCTTTCCAAAACATTTTATGTATCTGGCTTCTTCCTTCTACTCACAGTCACCTCTTTTGGTCAGACCTATATTACCTCTTACCTGGCCTATCCTCAGAGCCTCTTAAGTGGAATCCGTGCTTCTAGTCTCCCCTATCTAACCTATCCTCCATGTAATTGCTAAAATAATCTTCCTAAATCTTTTTAACAAGTATTTTTTGAAGAAGGGGGGCGCTATGTGACAAGCAAGCACTCTACTAGATGACGGTGATTGAAAAACTCAAAGTAAACAGTCACGGTCCTCAGGGGACTTATATCCTCCTAAGCTCAAGATACTTTAATAGCTTTCTGTTGCCTATAGGATAAAATATTAACTCCATGGTCTGGTGCTAGGTTACCTTTCTATTGGGGGCGGGGCATGCAAAGAGGGTTATGTGACTTGCCCAGGGTCACACAACTAGTAAGTGTCAAGTGTCTGAGGCTAGATTTGAACTCAGGTCCTCCTGAATCCAGGGCTGGTGCTTTATCCACTGCACCACCCAGCTATCCCTTAGGTTACCTTTCTAGACATTTTTGCATTACTTTCTTTAATGTAATGTATGTTCTAGCCCAACTGTACTACTTTGGTCTTCTCTGAACATAGTACTTCTGAGACTGACTGTGTGCCTAGGATTTATCCCCTCCTTCCAGCACCTTCTTAGACTCTTCAGTTTCCTTTAATGTTCAGCTCATATGGAGGAATTTTTTCTTTTTTGCGGGGCAATGAGGGTTAAGTGACTTGCCCAGCATCACACAGCTAGTAAGTGTCAAGTGTCTGGGGATGGATTTGAACTCAGTTCCTCCTGAATCCAGGGCTGGTGCTTTATCCACTGCACCACCTAGTTGCCCCAGCAAATTTTTATCTTTTGAGTGAGCTCTCTCTCTTTCTCTCTCTCTCTAGTTATCTTGTATTTTGCTTTCTCTATGCATTCTGTAACTCCCTTCTTCCATGTTAGTTCCCTGAAAGCAGTAACTATTTTTTTATTAACGATCTTAGAGCTAATGTACCAAAATCTAAAATGAAATAAAACATTCTTTAAAGAAATTGAAAGGAACCTCCAAACTAACTCAGCATATACTTTGATATCTAATGACTTCAAAGCATAAATGGATGCAATGGAAAATTATAAACACTGTGTTGGAAAATATGATTCAAGATTAAAAAAATATAAAAGGGCTGGAGCTTATGGACTGCTTAGAAGCCCAGCACCTATAAATTATGAATTCTGTCCTCAAAAAGAGAAGAGTCAAGTTAAACTGAATGAATACTGGATGACATCATAAAACAAAGAAAATGGCTATATCTTCCATTGATACTTTGATCGATCTTTTATCTTATTCATATGGAATGCCTTATATGTAGAATGCCATCCTTTCACATCCACCATGTTGCCTCATCTTTCTGTAAAATCTCCATAGCAAAAGCATTTGCTATGCTTGAGGATTTCCTCTACTTATTTGGTATTCTGTAGCTACACATACAACAAGTGAGTTCTAGATCTTTTATCCCTGCACTCAGTACATAACTTTTTTTCAGTCATTTTTCAGTCATGTCTGATTCTTCATGACCCCATTTAGGGTTATCTTGGCAGAGATACTGAGGTTGTTTGCCATTTCCTTCTCTAGTTCACTTTACAGATGTGGAAACTGAGGAAAACAGGGTTAAGTGACTTGCCCAGGGTCACATAGCTAGTAAGTGTCTGAGGCCAGATTTGAACTCAGGAAGATGTCTTTCTGACTCCAGGTCCAGTGCTTTATACACTGTACCACCTAGCTATCCTACTGCATAATTGATCAACTTTCATTTCCAGTTTCATATGCTTCTGATGCATTTTTCAACCCTTCCTACATTTAAATGATGACTAGTAATAGGTTGAGATCTACTCATACCCACATTGCATCTCACCATTTCCCTTTGAACAAACTGCTCTATTGTTTCCCCTAATACATGGTTCCATGATTCTCATACTACAGCATAAGTGGGAGAATAAAATAGGCTTGTTGTACAGTGATCAGCTTGGTATAACTGAAAGGTTTTTCCCAATATGAGCCAATCTTATCTCTGTTTTCTAACAGAGTAGGTGAGGTATTACAGTTGTGGCAAAGACAGACAATAAGGGAAGAATTACAAATATAGCAGTCATTTCAGAAAAAGTTGCCTGTGTGTTATCAAATAACTGATAAATTGGCACACAAATCAAAGAAAACAAAATTTGAAGAAAGTATCAGTATGAGAAGATGTTGCACATGATTATAATAGTTCCAATCCAACTGGTTTAAATAATCTGTTGATGGTAGCAACAACAAAAATTTTAAATGGTTACAGATCCCTGAAACTACCTCAATTGGAAAATAATTAATTGACATGCAAAAAAGAGGGACAAGGTCAGCAATGGAAATGCCAGTATGGAATCAAAGTTCATTTTTTAAAAAAAATTTTAGTGAGGCAATTGGGGCCAAGTGACCTGCCCAGGGTCACACAGCCAGCAAGTGCCAAGTGTCTGAGGCTGGATCCCAACCCAGGCACTCCCGACTCCAGGGCCGGCACCCCATCCACTGTGCCACCTAGCTGCCCCAAAGTTCATTTTTGAAACTTTCCTGAGAAGAATGAAGAAAGAGTATAATCAAAAGGATCTCACAAAACTGCCAAAAGCAACAGAAGATAAAACAAGTCTGCTGAGAACTTTTCATTTAATAGAGCTCTTATCTTGACATCATTTGTAGATGAAAAGAGAATGTAGATCAGAAATAAAGAAAGTGAACAAACAAGCTGATATTTTTTTTCCCGGTATGTATGTCTCATTGTATGTAATAATGGAACCACCACAGTAAGGTTCTAGTATGTCTGTACCCTGGATACTATGTGAAGATGTTATAATGACAACTTGGCGAAGTAGAAAGATCAAGGTCCTGGGATCAAATTATGGTTCTGCTATCTCCTCTCTATGTTACCTTTGGCTTGAAGATGTTCTCTAAGATTCATTTAAGCTCAATGTCCTATGATCATATAATATGAAGTTGAGAGAACACCTAACACATTCAGAAAAACTAATGTTTAAGGCAATGAAACTTCAAAAGCACTCATTAATTCTCAAGATATTATGAAACAAGGACATTACATGGAAGAAGTAGAAGAAAAAGAAGAAGGAGGAAGAGGAGAAGCAGGAGAAGGAGGAGGAGGAGGAGAAGGAAGAGGAGGAGAAAGAGGAGGAAGAGAAGGAAGAGGAGGAGGAGGAGGAAAAGGAGGAGGAGGACGAGAAGAGGTAGGAGGAGGAGGAGAAGAGGAAGAAGGAGAAGGAGGAGAAGGAGAAGGATGAGGAGAAGGAGGAGGAAGAGGAGATGGAGGAGGAGGAGGAGGAGGAGGAGAAAAACAATAATAATGATGATTAAGATGAAGGAGGAGGAGAAATTCCCACATTGGCTTAGCTCAATAAAATGCTGTGTGGATAACTTTCATAGGACAATGTGTCTACACTTGATTAGAATCAAATCATATAAGAATGTGATAGTTAAGATTATGGTACTGTTAAGGGCTAAAATTCTAGCTAAACTGTCTAAAATATCTAATGAGTGGTCGCCAATAAATTATAAGCTTTAGCAAGAGTTAGACTTTTAAGCATTTATTAAGGAGAATAAGAATTTGGTAAAGAGAGAGAAAAAGGTCTAGATTCCTATCTATTAAAGGGAGAGCACATTTCTAGCTCCCTTCTCCGCCAGCGTCCAAAGGAAAGAGCGCGAGACTGAGCGCCAGTCTCTTCCTTCCTCCTCCCACTAGCCCGCGTCACTTCCTGACTCCTGGTCTTGCCCTCAAAGACCTTCCCTTCATGGGCAGAACTCCTCTACAGTAAGTATCCAGCAGGTGGCGTTATTCCAATCGTTACAGTCCCCCCTGTTGTTCCTCAAGAAACAAAATGTTTCCTTGACGGAACAGTAAAAACAATATGATAACTATTGCTAACTAATAATATGTGAACAACAATATAGAAAAGGAAGAGAGGAAAGTTTTGTCCAGAGGGGCAATTTTTTTTTTTTGTCCTCATGAACCGACGCTTTGACATTAGTCTTGCAAAGGGAGGGCCTCTGCAGAGAATACATGTTACAGATGGTGTATATTATAACAGAAAGAGAAAAAAACCAACAAAAAGAACAAATCAAAACTGTTCATTTAAAGTCTCTGAAAGTCTTTTCTCAGATGTCCTCTAGGTGTAGTCATGGAATGGAAGTCTTTTCAGGGGTTGATGTGTGGATGCTGGTAATCAGCCAGGAAAATTTCCTACAAAATTGAGCTTAACACAACTTTAAAATAGCTTTGTCAATAATCAAATCAAACAATGAAAGTTCTCAAAAACATGTCTAAGGGAATACAGAATCTTAGTTGTTAACACGTGAAACATACAATAAAACAAAAATTGAACCATTCTTTAAAATTACATTATTATTATAGTCCCCCCTTATGGAGAGTAATTGAGAAGACAATTGCTGCGATATTAATTTTAAAAAATAATTTTTTATCTTTGTTTCATCACTTTTTGCATCATCTGCCTAATTATCCTCATGCCATTATGAGAAATTACAAATCTAATATAATTGGTAACAGATGTCAAGGCCAAATTCAACAGTGTATTTATCATGACATCTGAGATAATTATGGGGGTTACCATAAAAGAACAGAGAAATGATGGGATATGAGCATTCCCACACTTGAGCAATATATACTGTCCATGCAGTATGCCAGGCTTAAAATAGGTGGATGGAATATATGTCCATGCCACCGAACATATTGGAAGAAACTGAGTCAGACTTAATCAGATGCATGGGATTGAGATGGTCCATGGCATCAGGCATATAGGAGGGAGCATAGAAGCCAGGTGTAGAAGTGAGATGGGTGGGATCAATACTTCCAGCCATCTGTACAATATTGTGGGGAAAAATAAAATAAAATATTAAACCAAGAGAATCCAACCTCAACATTTGTCAAAAGCCGTTCCCTCGGCCATACCTTGACTTCATGCATGTCTCCCCTCATGTGACAGTTCAGTGTCTGCTCTTGCATGTATTCCTCTTGTGATTGGATGGCATCTTGGCCAACTGGCATCTGATAACTCAGAATAAAGGCAATTAATGTCTTAAATGATAAGTTCCCATAATCCAAGTCTCATATGGATTTAAAATTGAGGATAAAAAATGATTGCAAAAAATGTGAATACATCTTGACTCAAAATATAATATATAATTATGCAACAATTTCAAATAATACCCTTTTTTTTTACTTAGTATATAATTACTTTTGTGAAAAATCAGAACATACTTAAATACAAGTTAAAGCACAACAGAATCTCAAAGAACTTTTTTTTTTTTTGAAAATAGAAAACTTTTACAAATGTTCCCCTCTTTTTTTGGGGGGGGGGAATATGCTTATCAAAAATAATACTTCTAGAATCAATTTACACTTGCCATGGCAACCAATTTGCCAGGGAAATGCTTTAAAGAGTTTGATCAAATAATCAGTTGAGAAAAAATAACAAAAACAAACAACTCAGAATATGGGAGCACAATACTCCTAGAATTAACATTGTATAATAAAATCAAAACCATCTTGCAATGTTTCAAAATTAGATAGACAAATGAATAGAAGAAAATACACATGGAACAATAAAAGACAATGAAATTCAAACTAAGGAAGTCTAAATGAATGTGAACTTAATATTAATAAGAGTAAACTTGATCACATGACTATAAAAAGCTTTTACAAATATTCTCCTTGTTTTAAAAACTAAATATAAAACACAATCTCAAAAGCATGAAAATCTCTATGAAAATAAACCCATACCATTAATTTCAAAATGTATATATAATAGCATAGAAATCCTATGTAACCTCTGAACTGACATTATTACTCTGAGTGAATTCAGAACACTTTTGATTCCGATATCTAAAATCCCCAATACTCATATCAATACCTTGCTGCTTACTTCTACATTTCTGTAAAATATGTACCCTTCCATGGCAAAAGAAGCAGAGTCTTGAACTATGGTGATGATTGTCATTCTTATTCAGCTTAAGTTTTTCTTCTTTAACCCCTCTATATTGTCTGTCAGTCTTTTCACCATACAAATGCTTTATAAGATTACTAATTAAAGACAAAAGCAGGTTAGCAAAATTATGAACAAAACGAGCATATCTGGAATTTAAAGAGTTTTCTAAGGTTGTCTCAAAAGCACAGCCAGGCCGGGGAAGGGCTGAGCCTGAAGCTGCAAATGCAGGTACAGAAAGTTGAGCATGCGCACCAGATCTCTGGACTTCCCAGGCAGGGGAAGCTATGGGCTTGGCCATAGGAGGAGTAGAGGGTGGGGTCTGGAGAGGAGGGGAGGGACTAGAGCAATTTGAATGAGACTTGATTTTGAACTCAGGCCTGGATTCCTCTTCCCCCACTTTGCCTCCAGGTGCTAGGGGATTAAAAGCTTCTAGAGGGTGGGTCATTGCCTCCAGGCATGCAAAATTAGAGCAACAATTAGTGTTAGAATTGGGAAAAGCTGCAGGAATCTCTTCAGGTTTCTCTGAAAAAGCATGGTTGGGAGAGGGAGAGATATTTCCTTGTGTGAGTAAGTTGCTGGCTCTTTTAACAAAAATAAAAAGAAAAATAGAAAATCCACAAAAACAAAGCATTAACATGATCTTATCTCCCATTTGTCTGGTTAAACAGACTAAAATCAAAAATAGGGTAATTAGGGAGTTTAAAAGGTCCATTCGAAAAAATTTAAAGGGAAAACACAGCCAGTACGCTAGTACTTAGCAGTTAAAGGGAGAGGGAGGGGAAATTTCTTACCCAACCAGAAGATCAGAAGAAGACTGAGGGTTAGCTTTCCTCTTCGTGGTCAGCCATCTGTTAAGGGCTAAAATTCTAGCTAAACTGTCTAAAATATCTAATGAGTGGTCGCCAATAAATTATAAGCTTTAGCAAGAGTTAGACTTTTAAGCATTTATTAAGGAGAATAAGAATTTGGTAAAGAGAGAGAAAAAGGTCTAGATTCCTATCTATTAAAGGGAGAGCACATTTCTAGCTCCCTTCTCCGCCAGCGTCCAAAGGAAAGAGCGCGAGACTGAGCGCCAGTCTCTTCCTTCCTCCTCCCACTAGCCCGCGTCACTTCCTGACTCCTGGTCTTGCCCTCAAAGACCTTCCCTTCATGGGCAGAACTCCTCTACAGTAAGTATCCAGCAGGTGGCGTTATTCCAATCGTTACAGTACATAACCTTTTTAAAACAAATTATTGATTATGAATGTTAGGCATAGTGTCAAAAGAAAAAAATGTGTTCACTTGAGGTACTTGTTTTCATGATGGAAGATGTTCTGCATAAGTACAAATAAAACAATGCCCTACTGACAACCATCTTCTCCAAATTCTCCTCTTTCAAGATGAGATCACATTAACTATCTTGTAGGATGGTATATTTTTGCTCAGTTTTAGAAAACCTAAATTTGATTTCCAGCTCTAACATACCTCAATGTGTAACTCTGAGCTAATCATTTAGCTGTTCTCTGAATTTGTTTTTTCATTTGTAAAATTGGGATAACACTTGTAGTACCTATTTCACAAGGTTACTGGGAACAAAGTGATTTGTAAACCTGAAAGTGCCATGTAAACATGAGGTATTATTATTATTATTTTTGTGTCCCAGCATCCTACAAAATATCCTCAGTAAAATCTATGAAGCGAAATAGTTCAATATTATATCCACATTCAAAATACAAAGGTTACAAAGGTTATATAGAACATATATTTCCCAGACCATGACATGCAACTTGTCAGAACAGCTTATTCAGTCACAGTCACAGGTGTTTTAAAAATGTTAATAGAGGTTTTTTTTCCATTTGGATAGGCACCATAGGTGAAAGATGCACTGGTCCAGAATAGAGTAGGGAGAAAACAGTAGGGAAAGAACATTTAGGCTAGAATTGCATGTGGGTGGTAGTTCAGTATTTTCAAAGATTTCAAAGTGTTCCTTGATGCAAAAGCCCATTTCATAAAAACACATAGTTTTATTGGTTCAATTTGTTATTACATAACCTAGATTTCTTCTATGTCCTCCCCTTCCTGCTTCCAAAGGCATCTCTTATAACAAAGATGTTTAAAAAGAAAAAAAAAATCATCCAAATTGATTAACACATTGAAAATATCTACTCTTATACCCAATGATACACACTCCCACCCATAAATCCTGACCTCTGCAAATGACAAGGGTAGGGAAAGGCATATTTTCCCATACCTTCCTTGGGGGCAAGCTTGTGCTTTATAATTTCACAACACCAATGTTTGATTGTTTTGGAATTGTTGGGGGGGGGGCTCCATTTAAATTATTGTAGTCATTGTATATATTGTTTTAGTGGTGCTGCTTATTTCACTTTGCAACATTCCACATAAATATTTCAGTGCTTCTCAATATCATTCTGTAGAGCCTTCTAGGATACTAAGTTTCTATTATATTTGTGTACTGCAATTTTTTAGCTATGGACCAACTGATTGGCATCTATTTTGTTTCCAGTTCTTTGTTACCAATACATTTCCTTAATACCAGTAATCTTCTGGTTATATTGTATTCCTGCAAATAATAGAACACAATAATCTCAGAACAATAAAAATATTAATCTGAAAGTAAGTGGAGGGCTGGATGGTGGGCATAAAAAGGTGACAGCAGATAACCAACTACTCATGCACATAGAGTGGCAGAAAAATGTCACAGAAGGAACATTTGACTAGAAAAGTAGCTGGGTGGATTAGATCTTGAGAATGAGACAGCAAATCACAGTTGAAAGACAATAATATATTTAAAATCATTAGAGGAAGAGGAAGGAGGAGGAACTAAGTTAAAATCTATCTACTGTATTTATGGGAAAAATAGAAGAAGAATCATTCAGGATGAAATCAAATATAGGTGTTACATTCAGCATCTGACTAGAATACCCACACCCATGAAACCACAAGTCCATCAAAATATAAAAATATCTAAAGTAGAAGATTGTATAGGCTTTAATGAAGCAGATAGCTGCCATGAATAGGTAAGATGAAGGTGTAAAAATATCATATTTTGGAATAATTATTTCCCCATTTTCCTAATACTACATATCAAAGTCTCCACTGGTCCTAGTTTAAATCCCCATTAGACTGTGAACTCCTTGAAAACACAGTTCATTTTTTTGCTTACTTTGTATACCCAGCTCTTAGCTCAGTGCCCCCTACACATTTTAGGCATTTAATGAAAGCTTGTTAATGACTTGATAGGCAATTTTTGTTTTAATTCATGTAGACCACAGAAGATTCCTTATGGAAGTCACATCAATCTCAAGGTGTTCCACTCATCATCATGAATGACATTCCTTGCATTTGTCCATTTAATCTGCATAACTACTAAGTAAATATTGGTAATATGTCTGGAATGGGGCCTTTTAATATGTATGTAGAGTGCCTTCAGTTAATTTGCCTGGGGTATCCAGCCATCCTAGGTTGAATATTTAATCAATTAGAAATTTGGCTTGTGAACAAGAGATACGGTTGACTCGGAACAAATTCTACTCATAATTTGGTCTAAAGAGTCAGGCTGAGTTCAAGAATTTGACACCTGCATATGAGTTTGTGTAAATTCTTACAGAAATAATCACTTGTTTTGTTTACAAATTAACTCCCTCTCTGATTAGGGAACTAACTTTTAATAAAACCCCAATATTCTAGTATGAACCTAAAGTAATTTGAGTAATGGAAATACTACATTTAATTCAGGATGCAAGAGAAAAAATAAAATTAGTCCCAAAGGATATCTGATCAACTTTCACCACTTATTTCCACTTCAGGAAGTAGTACTGGAGAAACCAGGAGACTTTGGTTTGTAAATGAAACACTGAAAGAGTTTACTGTAGGCATGCATTGTTTTAACTGTGTGGTATAAAACCTAATTAGATAATACACAGAGAAGATGGTAGGGGTTAGTATGTTATTAGACTAACATTTTTACTTTTCCAGAATCATATCCCTAACCATCTATTTGAATAGCTCTAAATTTGCCATTTTTGTGTCCAACTCATTTTACAGATGAGGAATTGAGGCAAAGAGAGTTCAATGACTTGTCCAGGCTCACACTATTAGTAAATGTCTGAGACCAGATTCAAACTTACAATGATGAGTCTTCCTGATGTCCAGCCCAGCACTTGGTCCATTGTAGTTGCCCATGGCTAAGGAAAAGAGGGGGAAACAGAGCTATTGGCAAGTTATTGACAAGATTGGATTCTAAAATCAAAGTAGAATCCATTACTATAGTGTCATCTAAATGCTACATCCTACTAATAACAGTTGGACATTGTTTTTTACCCAGAAATTAAAATGGGAATTGTTTTCCCTCATGAACTCAGCAAATAGAATCCTCAGTCCGGCAACCTAGAGGAAAAGACTATATCATCATGCTATGTAGGAACTATGGCATAGGTTCTGTCATTCTGAAGGAATTACACACATACAGACACAGATATACACACAACACACCCTTTCTCTAATTTGTTGAGATACTTCTTGACACTTACATAGTCCTCTTGGAATGCTGAGCAAGGAAGCAGTATGTTCTTGGAATGCTGAGCAAGGAAGCAGTATGTTAAAATGGAAAAAGTGCCGGGTTAGAAGTATAAGACTGAGTTTCAAATCAGGTTTTGCCATTTAACGTGTAACATTAAGTGGATTCCCTCACCAGCAAAAGTCCAAAAACCAATTAGACTAGATGACCTGTAAATTCCCTTCTCTCTTTAAAGCTATTGCTCCTGTAATTAAAGAAGCCACATGAAGAAAATGAGACCAGGTGAAAATATTACTCCATGCCAGATATTACTCCATTATTCTGGAAGCATGTTGGGGCAATATCATCTGGGATATTTAAAGAGATAAGAGAATTATTGCAATCTATTGCTAGGGGATTTGATTGTACTGACCAAACTTGGTGTCTTTGGATAGTTTTAGTTGTTCAAATTGCAAAAAGTCAGACCCAGCTGAGATTCTGGGAGTCTGGGAAAGACATTACTGGGTTACACGAAGTTCTTAAGGGAATTTTCCCTTATGTGGGCATGTTTCTGTGTCTCTTCCTCAGGGTGCTCACCAGCTAGGAGAAAGGAAAGATTGTTTATTCTCTGGGTGTTCCTTTCCCAGGCATCTTTTGACCTATGGACCTATTGACCTATGGAAACTATCACTTGGCACCTCCCTGTTGAAGAGAGGTCAGTTTTCTGGAAAGAACAGAGTGTGTGATGATAAGGCCAACCAGAGAGCCCTCTGACTGCCTTTTAGATATATCAACATCTGGAAATTCTTTCCCCAAGTGTGAAGTTAAAGACACAGGCACAATTATTTTACCCAAACTAGCCTGAAAAATTATCTTTCCCCTAGGGAAGATATTTCCAGATCTAAGATATTTGTGACTTGAGTTCATTTAAAAAACTTGTTAGAATTAGTTCATCCGAGATAATGGAATCAGATCTCATTCATGGTTTCATCCATCACCTCATATCTAAATGTCCAAATTTTCCCTGAGCTCCAGTTCCATATTTCCAAGTGACTGTAGGAGCTCTCCCTTTGGACAGCTAACCAACACCTCTAATTTGACATTTCCAAAGCATTTCTCAAGCCTAAACTTCCTTTATAGTTGGTTTCTTTATTCCAGTTGATGGCAGCACCTTCCTCCCAGCCTCATAGGCACCCAGACACAAAACCACAGTCAGCTTTGACTCTTTGCTCTTCCTCTCCTTCCAAAGGCAGAATTGTATAGCATATGGTACAACAGATTTAGTCTGGAAGAACTGGATTTGAATATTACCTTGAATGCTTATGAGCTATTGGACCCTGAGTATGTCAAAGGTCATTAGGTTTTGTAGTGGACAGAAGATTTGGAGTTGGAATCAAGTGAAATTCTGTCTATGTTTCCTACTAGCTGTATGATCCTGTGCAAGTCATGTATTCTTTCTCATCCTCAGGTTTCCTATTCTATAAAATGAGGGAAATAATGGTATCTGCCTCAAAAGGTTAATGTGACCATCAGATGAGATAGATAACCCAGTAAAGTGATTTGCAAACTTTTGGGGTTTGGGGGTGTTTTGCGGGGCAATGAGGGTTAAGCGACTTGCCCAGGGTCACACAGCTAGTAAGTGTCAAGTGTCTGAGGCCGTATTTGAACTCAGGTCCTCCTGAATCCAGGTCCAGTGCTTTATCCACTGCACCACCTAGCTATCCCCTGCAAACTTTAAAGAGCTATATAAATACTGGTTATTATTATTAAGTCATTAAACTCTTGGACTCTATTTTCTCATCTGTAAAATGGGAAGAATGATATCTGAATTACCGACGTTCTAGGGTTGTTTTGATGATTGAATGAGAAATTGTGTGTAAAGTATCTCTAAATATAAAAAAGTATGGTATGTGTTAGTTATTATCATATCCAATTCGTTGTCCAACCCCAATGATTCTACCTCCACAACATTTCTTTTATCTTTTTATTCCACTTATATGCCACTACTACCCCTATTCAGGCTCTTATTCTCTCTTGCCTGAATTACTAAGTTTCTTAGCTGTGTCCAACTTTCCTCTCACCTCTCCAAACTATAGTTCATTTAAAGATAATCACTGGGGGCAGCTAGGTAGCACAGTGGATAAAGTGCCTGTCCTGGATTCAGGAGTACCTGAGTTCAAATCCGGCCTCAGACACTTGACACTTACTAGCTGTGTGACTCTGGGCAAGTCACTTAACCCTCATTGCCCTGCAAAAAAAAAAAAAAAAGATAATCACCTAAGAATCATGTCACTCCCTTGCTTCAAAATCTTCAGTGACTCTCTAGAAAACATGCAAACACTTATTTGTCATTTATAGCCCCAAACCATCTGGCACAAATCTACCTTCCCACTTTATTTCCTACTACTACATTTCATTCACTTATTACTTGCCCAATGGTAGTAATTACCCAGGTCTTAGTTTTATATTGAGAATCACAGTAGCTCAGAGTTGGAAGGGATTTCTAGTCTGACCCAAAACCAAACCAGCACGCTCTCTCTCTCTCTCTCTAGAATAATCTGCTTTTGTTTATCTGAAAATCTCTAGGTTGGGGAGTCCAATTCCACCCAAGGCAGTCCATTTCACTTTTGAATAGTTCTAATTTTGACATCAAATTTACCATCTTCATTAGCTTCCACTTCCTCTCCCTCATTCTTTTCTAAACCATGTGCAATATGACTTCTGACCTCATAGTTTACCTGAAATTGCTATTTCCGAAGTTACAAATAGTCTCTCACTGGACAAATCTAATGGCCTTTTCTCAGTCTTTATCCTTGTTACCTTTTTTTTGCCTTTGCCATTGTAAATTATCGTCTTCTCTTGGATACTCTCTCTTTCTGGTGTTTCCTGACACTGTATTCATCTTCGTTTTCTTCCTACATATCTGACCACTTTTTCTCAGATGCCCTTTCTGGCTTTTTATTCACCTGATGTCTTCTAGAGTCTCCCAAGGCACTTTTTTCTGTGTCCTCTTCTCTTTTAAATACTATACTATCTCATTTGGTGATCTCATCAGCTCCCATGGCTACCATTTTCATCTCTCAATCTATATATCACCCTTTATCTATCCAATAAGCTAGAGTTATGCATCACCAACTTCTTTTTGGATATCTCAAAGTGAATGTTCCATAAGTACCTCAAATTCAACTTGTCCAAATGAGAACTCATTATTTTCTCTCAAATTTCTCCCCTTTTCTGAACTTGCTTGTTATTGTAAATGGCACCAACACCTTCCAGGTCACATAAGCATGCAGTCTTATTGTTATCCTCAACTCTTTATGCTCACTAATTCCACATATCCAACCTATTGCCTGTTTTTTCTACTGTCATACAACCTATTGTATACTTTTCTTTCTCTCCACCAACATAACCACAACCCTGTCTCAGGCCCTCATAAACTTTTCCTTAAACTGTAGAATAGCTTTCTAATTGGTCTTCCTGATTCAAGCTTCTCCGCCACTTCCATCCATCTTCCTCTCAACTGACAAGGTGACTTTTACAAAACAGGTATGACTATGTCAACCTCCCCTTACCCTCTTCCCATTCAAATGATCTCCAGTATTTCCCTATTACCTTCAGGACAAATATGAAGTCCTCTTTTGGCATTTAAAGCTTTTTTATAACCAGGTCCCTTCTTACCTTTGTATTCTTCTTACCCATCTCTTTCTTCTACATACTCTTATTATCTAGCCATATTTTACTACCTGCTATTACTCAAACAGAAAGTCCTACCCCTCAGCCTCTGAATGGTTGTCTGGAATGTTCTGATTGCTCACCACTGCCTTTTGGATTCCAGTGTTTCTTTCAAGACACAGCTCAAGTCTTGCCTTCTATAAAATGACTTTCCAGGTACCCTCAGCTACAGGTACCTTCATCTTTGAATTTCCCTTCCACCTTCTCTCTCTCTCTCTCTCTCTCTCTCTCTCTCTCTCTCTCTCTCTCTCTCTCTCTCTCTCTCTCTCTTTCTCTCTCATTTGTCTATTTAATATGTCACTTATGTGTTGCCTTTCTCATTAAAACATATTTCTTGAGGGCAGGGGCTTTCGTGTTTTGCTTTCTTTTTATCCCCAACAGTTACTACCTCCTAACACCTAGCAAGTACTTAATAAATGAGTGTTGGCTCACTAAATCCACTTCAGAACTCTATGTTTTGGAGTGGCTAGGTGGCACAATGGATAGAGCACCAACCCTGGAGTCAGGAGGAACTGAGTTCAAATCTGGCCTCAGAAACTTAACACTTGCTAGCTGTGTGACCCTGGGCAAGTCACTTAACCCCAATTGCCTCACCAAAAAAGAAGTAATCCTATAGAACTCTATGTTTCACAGATGTCTTAAAGTCACCATGCCCAAAACTGAACTGATTATCTTCCCCTTCAAAACCCTCTCCCCTCTTACTATCTTTTGTATTATTCTTGAGGATAATACCTCCTAATCACCCAAATTCACAACCTAGGCATTATCCTCAATTCCTCCCTCTTTCTTTCACCAGCAGCCCTATATACAATCAGATGACAAGTCCTGTCATTTCTAGCATTCCCTGTATATACCCTCTTTTTTCTCTGACACTGCCACAACCATGATGAAGGATTTCATTATTTCATACTTGTACTATTACAATAGCCTGCTGGTTATCCCTAATCAAGTCCACCTTCCACTCAGTTTTCAAATTGATTTTCCTAAAGCAGAAGTCTGATCATTCCACCCCCTCCCCCCTTCGATAAATTCATCTGATTCTCTGTTATCTCTAGGATCAAATATTACATTCTTTGTTTGGATTAGAAAGTCCTTCACGACCTAGCCACCTTCACAGTCTTCTTATACATTACTCACCTCTACATACTTTGCAATTCACTGCCTCCCTTGCTGTTACTTATTCATGATGTCACATATCCTGACTCAGGCTATTTTTGCTAGCTGTCTCCCATAAATGGAACTCATGCTTTTATTATCTGCTTCCTCACTTCCTTCAAATATCAGCTGAAATCCCATCTTCTATAAGAATACTTTCTCGGGGCAGCTAGGTGGCACAGTGGATAGAGCACCGGCCCTGGATTCAGGAGTACCTGAGTTCAAATCCAGCCTCAGACACTTAACACTTACTAGCTGTGCGACCCTGGGCAAGTCACTTAACCCCAATTGCCTCACTAAAAAAAAAAAAGAAAAAAAAAAGAATACTTTCTCATTCTTCCCTAACCTTAGTGCTTTTCTTCTAAGTTTATCTTCAATTTGTCATATATAGTATATAGTAGATATGTAGATATGTACATGTATATAAGTTATATATGTGTATATATGTACATAAGTTATAGTATTTGTGTATATATATTTATACATATATATAACTTCTTTGTAAATATATAATAGTTTGCATGTGATTTTCTCCATTAGATCATGAACTGTTTGAAAGCAAGGACTATCTTGCCTTTCTTTGTATTCCCAATGCTTAACGCTGTGTTTGGCATATAGTAGGTACTTAATAAATGCTTACTGATTTGACTTGAGTTGATATCTTACAATATTTAAAGTACTGTGTGTTTATATGTGTGTGTGTAATCTCAGCAGTTACTGGCACCAGTGATTCATATGATGAACTGCACATCATAAATATTTAATAAACATTAATTGAATTAAAATTAAATACAATGATGTTTGGATGGGAGGAAGGAGGATAAAAGAAGTCAAATACTTTAGCCAATACAGAACTGAGAACAGGACCTCAGCTACAGAGCAGCATTAAAACACTGGATCATCCCAGAGAGGGACTTTAGAGGACATTGTTACATCAAGAAGAAAACTTCACCTTAGTCACAGCTTTGTTAGGGTCCACCTGCCAACCTTTCCCATAACCATCAATTGATATATCACTTCCTGTTCCTGAGCAAGACCTTGAAACATGGGACAAAAATATTTGAAGAGGAGACATAAAAGAAATGTTTTGGTGCTCCTTTATCCCTCCTGATCATTAGCATCAGGGTTTCCCCCTATGGTTTCCAATGTACTTATCACAGAATTGAGGTCCTTGCTTCCATTACTGAGATGGAAAAATTGGTATGGGTATATCTCTTGTGCAAGGTCAAATGATGTGGAATCAGAAGGTCAATTTGGTTAACCCAAGCTGTAATTCAGGGCTCAATCCCCTAGCTCTTTAAGCCTCCTTTTTACCACCTTGTTAATATCAGCCTAGCTAAATTTAAATATTTAATAACCTCTATGTTATTAACATATTTGATGAGGCAGCTCTCATTTCACCTTCACTGCACAGAGAAATTAAAAAATCAATTTCCAGCTGGCTAGATCACCATGTACTTGCTCTCTGAGGTGGCCTGACAAACTGGAACTCAGAATTTATTAAATATTATTCAGGAAGTCAGCTCCAAATTAAACAGGCATTCCTAACTATTGACCCAGGTCTTCTTTGTAAAAATCAATCAAGAAACATTTTTGAGCATCTGCCAGTGGCCAGTCAGCACTGATAATATACGTATTATATGAGATTCAAATGATTTTATTCATATAAAATATGGTCAACTTTTAATGTGACTGGGGGATATAAGGCTAACTCAACTGAAATATAGAATCAGGAAGACTAAACCAAGATAGTGAAAACAGTAATTGGTACTAAACATATTCTTCCTTTACTCTGCCCATGGACCCTCAACTGATATGGTCTGTTTTACTACCACAATTGGACAGACAAGTGATTTAGATGAATAAACCAAAACAATCATGTCTAAGTTATTATCATTGACCTTTGAGAAATTCTGGACAACTGTATAGCTATTGCATGTCAAGAGTTACACAAATGTCCTAATTTTCCAAAGAGGGAAGTTAATGAAATCTTCAAATTACAAGGTAATGAGCTTGCCTTTGGTTCTTGGTAGAAATCTATAATATAATTTTAAAGGGGTGATTTGCAAACACTTATTTTATTACTTTTAAATAAAGTTCTTGTTTTACCTTCAATTTTATAAGCATAGATATTCAAATGTGTGAATAAAACAAGAAAAGAAAATGTAACAAGGAACATGAAAAATAAAAAAATAATACAGAAGGAACAGCAAATTATTATATGTGTCTATAAAATTTTTGCATAACAACTATTAAACACATGCTAAATGGAGCAGCTAGGTGGCGCAGTGGATAAAGCACCGGCCCTGGATTCAAGAGTACCTGAGTTCAAATCTGGCCTCACATACTTGACACATACTAGCTGTGTGACCCTGGGCAAGTCACTTAACCTCCATTGCCCTGCAAAAACAAAAAACAAAAAACAAAATAAACACATGCTAAATGATGGACACATCAACCTTAATATGTTAACTTTCACATTATTTTATTATAATCAATTTTACTTTGTTTTTGGCATACAATACTAATTTGTTGCTAATTTCATAGTTTTTTAGTAATTATTTGTAGTTAATGCATATGTCGTTATATTGCTTTTGCTTCCATCAATCAATAAGTACCCTTCATGTATTAAATGAGATAATATGTAAAGTGCTTTGCACAGTGTGTTACTTATAAACTTATATGTTTGCTTCCCCACTCATATATGTGTTTTCATATGTCTTTCAATTCTTCAAATGTATTATTTCTTATGAAATCATGTCACATTATTCTTGCAAGGCAGTGAGGGATCTTCACCATAGTGTTAGGTGAGGATTGCAAGGTAAAGTTGGAAGCTCTGTTCTTCTTCCTCCAGTGATTATGAGTTCTTCTTTGAGTTGACTAAAGACTCAAGATAATTTTTATGACCGGTGTATTAGTACACTGGGTACCATGCCAGATACATGATATGAAGAGAAAGAAATTCACTTGCCCTAATCAATGTAAAAATGGAAACTGGAGGACTTTCCATTGGGTTGGGAGAAAACACGTTAAGAAAAAAAGATCTTTTTCTATCCGTGGGATGTGGTGTATTAAGACAAGAGAGCCAAAAATATGTTAACCCTCCCACCATATGCATTTTAGCTTAAAGAAGGCTCATAAATAAATGATAATCTACTGGAAAAGGGGACCACAGCAACTGATGAAAGCTCCAGCAAAGAACCAAAAGCAACTTAGTGAAGAAGTAGTGAATAGCAAATTTGATGATAAAATAAACAATACTGGTGCCTGTTAAGTTTACCAAGACACAGAGAAATCAGAAACATATGCAATATACCTTCAGTTTCCAAAGTAGATTGTCCAAAAGATGTACCTTTCCTCAGGAGCAATGAGAATATAGAGGACATTGTTTGTACCTCTTTCTATATCTATATATAGATATAGACTAATTCTCCTGCTGCATTTTCTCAGTGATTTGATTTAATATTTGGTTTTATTTACTTTGCTATTTGATTTATTGTTCCTGTCTAGCCTATATGGGGATTCAAGCTGTATTTTCAAAATTATGATTATAAAAACACAACAAACGTAATCTATGATAATGAGAGGATCCAGAATCATGATGGTCTAATGGTAACCAGTTTTTGTTTTTATTTTCTGTAATGTACATCATGTTAGTAGGAATATCTTTGTCCATATGTCTTTTTTTCTTTTCAATAATCTCCTTGGGACATATTCCTAGTATCTGGTATACTAGGTAAAAAAAAAAAGTATGTACATTTTTTTCAAATTTTAATTATAATTCCCCACTGTTTTCTGAAATAGTTGGACAGATCCTGGAATTTCACCTCAAATTTGCTTTAATCCAATGAACAATCGTTATGCAATTACTATTTTCTGGGCAGTGGGTAAAGAAAAAAATGAGACAATCCCTGACCTCATAGAGGTTACACTTTCTTGTGAAGTACAAGATCTAAACCAAGTAATTATGAGATAATTTGGAAGATAGTACATTCTATCAACCAGGGGAAGGAGGAGATCAGGAAAGGCTTCTTAGAGCAGCTGGTTCCTGCATTGCACATTTTTGTTTGTTTGGGGTTTTTTAATTTAAAAAATTTTATTTTATTCTGATCTTAAGAAATAAAACAAATATTTCCATAATGTAGTAGAAAGGGGGAAAAGATGATTGTATATGAAACTGCAAATATATTATGTACAACTTGCTATTCCTTTTAAATATAAAATGAAGTTATCATGTGACTTTTCTCTTTTTTCCTTCCCCCCATCCATGCTAGACATAGCTACAAATAGACACAAATATGTATGTATATGAATATGTATATGTATGCACCAAAGATGAGTTCTACGATAAGTTGAAAGCAATACTAGGAGCTATTCCCAGTTATGAATTCATCATTCTTCTGGGTGATTTTAATGCAAGAGTTGGCTCTGACCATGTTTCCTGGCCAACATGCTTTGGGCCATATAGCATTGGAAAGATTAATGAAAATGGGCAAAGACTGTTAGAATTTTGCACTTACCATGATTTGTGTGTACCCAACTCATTTTATAAGTCCAAGCCACAGCACAAAGTATCATGGAGACATCCCAGATCGCAACATTGGCACCAATTGGACTTAATAATAACCAGGCGGTCTGCTCTCAAGTACATTCTTAACACATGGTCATACCACAGTGCCGACTGTGACACTGATCACTCGATAGTTTGTTGCAAAGTGCAGCTCTGGCCCAAAACTTTGCATCACCTTAAACCAACAGGGCGATCTCGTATTGACACTAGCAAAACCATGAATCTCAGCAAAGTGGATCAATTTTTGAGATCTCTCAAGAATGCATTGATTGCGTCTTCTTTTGCTGCATCAGCTGCTGAAAAATGGAAACAGATACATGAGAGTATCCACAGACTTGCTCTTGATGTCTTTGGGAAGAGGACCAGCAAAATGAATGACTGGTTTGAAGCCAAGTGCAGTGAAATGAATCCTGTTGTTGAGGCCAAGCGCAGCGTACTCATTGAATACAAACGCTCCCTGAATGAAAGTGCTCTTCAGAAACTACATGCTGCGAGCAGAAATGCTCAGCAAATCACGAGGTGGTGTGCAAATGAATAATGGGTTGAGCTCAGTAAGGAAATACACGTTGCTGCTGACACGGGAAACATCACAGGAATGTACGAAGGCATCAAGAAAGCTTGCAGAACCACTCAGAGCAAGACAGCTCCCCTCAAGTCCAGCACTGGAGAGTACATTACAGACAGAGTTAAGCAAATGGAAAGATGGGTAGAGCACTTTTCTGAGTTGTATACCATCAGAAATTCTATCACAGAATCAGCTTTAAACATCAAGGAGTCCTTCCATGTACTACAGAAGTTGGACAATGTACCCACACTTGAGGAACTTGAGAATGCAATTAGCTCCCTAAGATGTGGAAAAGCTCTGGGTATAGACAGTATCACAGCTGAATTATCAAATGCTCTAAAAATATCCTATTAAAGCCCCTGCATGAATTGTTGTGCCCGTGTTGGAAAGAAGGTGAAGTGCCACAGGATATTCATGATGCCCGTATAGTTACTCTTTATAAGAACAGTGGAGATAGGAGTGATTGTAACAACTACAGAGGAATTTCACTTCTCAGTGTCATTGGGAAAATGTTTGCCAAGATCATCTTGCTAAGACTGTGTAAACTTACCAACTGTGTTTACCCCGAATTGCAATATGTCTTTCGAGCAGGGAGGTCAACTATTGATGTGATTTTTTCGCTTTGCCGACTGCAGGAAAACAGCAGAGAACAAAGAAAACCCCTCTTCATTGCCTTCATAGAGCATTTGATATGGTTAACAGAGAAGGTCTTTTTGAAATTCTCTCAAGAAATGGTTGCCCTCCTAAACTTCATAGCCTCATTCACTCCTTTCATTGCAACATGCAGGGTGTTGTACAGTTCGAAGGCAACACCTCTGAAGCATTCAGCATAAACATCTGAGTCAAGCTAGGATGGGTGCTTGCTCCCACACTGTTTGGAATTTTCTTCTCCATGCTGTTACGTCATGCTTTTGGTTCGTCAACTGATGTCAACGGGATATCTGCATTCCCGGTTGGATGGAGGCCTGTTCAACGTTTCACGTCTGAGATCACAAAACCAGAGTGAGAGGTAGCACCCTTAGAGACCTGCTTTTCGCCGATGATGCCACACTTGCCTGTCACTCAGAGCATGAATTGCAGAACTTGATGGATCGCTTCTCTGAAGCTTGCATGGACTTTGGCCTAACCATAAATCTTAAAAAGACAAAAGTCATATGTCAGAGTGCTATGTCGCCTCCATTGATACACATCAGTAGCTACCAGTTGGATGTCGTAAGCCAATTCTCATATCTTGGCTCTATTGTCAGTGACAAATTGTCACTTGATTTTGAGATCAATCAGGGTATTGGGAAAGCTACTTCAAGCATGTCTAAGCTTGCCAAGTGTGTCTGGGCAAACAGTAAACTGACAAGACGAACCAAATTTGCCGTCTATAGAGCATGCGTCCTGAGTACTTTACTGTATGGCAGCAAAACATGGACTACATACACTAGACAAGAGAAGAAGCTTAACAGCTTCCACATGAGCTGCCTTAGGTGCATCCTTGGCATATCATGGTCAAATATGATCACCAAAATAGAAGTGCTCCAATGCATGCAACTTCCAAGCATCTACATACTACTGAAATAAAGATGGCTGGCTCAGTCATGTGCACCACATGCAAGACAGGCGCATTCCTAAAGACCTACTCTATGGCAAGTTAGCCTCAGGCCAAAGACCTGCTCGACACCCCCAGCTTCTCTATAGAGATGTATACAAGGGAGATTTGAGGGCTCTGGGAATAGACATCGGCAGCTGGGAGGAGATGGCCAAGGACCACACCTGATGGAGTTCAGTACTCAGGAGCAGCTTGAGCACAGCAGAGATGGGCATTCAAGCTCAGGAGGAAGAAAAACGAATGAGACGCAGGAACGGATGGGCAACAGAGAGCACAGTTTTCCGATGTCCTCATTGCGACAGGAGCTGAGGCTTCTATATCGGACTGCACAGCCACACTGTGGCCTATGGCTCTTCATGGCGCTGATCCATGGTCGTCCGCAACTGGCGGAAACCTACTACTACTACTAAACATGTATATATGTAAACCCATTCTATACATAATTCTATTTTTCAGTTCTTTGTCTGGATTATATTGAAGGCAGTTAAAGTTCCTAAGATACAGACCAACTTATGCAAATGGCACAAAGACATCAGATGGAAAGCTACATGTGAAGAACAGCAAGAAGACAAATTTTTGTGGATTTGTTGCATATCATGCTATTTTGCTAAAGTTTGGGGTTTGTTCTTAAGTATTTTTTGATTCTCTTAGATTTTCTAAATAAACCATCATGTCATCCACAAATATTTACAGTGCTTATTCCATTTATCTAGTTTTCTTTTTAAATTTTTTATCATAAAAGTATTTTATTTTTTTCTAGTTACATGTAGAGATAGTTTTCAACATTTGTTTTTATAAAATGTCTAGTTCCAAATTTTTATCCCTCCCTCCATTCCCTTCTCCCTCCCCAAGACAGCAAGCAATCTCTTATCTAGTTTTCTTTACCTTGTGTCTATGGTGAATGTTTTAGGACTGTTAATTAACACTGATGAGACTGGACTGAGAATCCCTCAACTGAGTGTGAAGAGATTCTTGTTTCCCTATTTTCTCTAATGTTAGCCCTTGGGCTTCAAAGCACTGCCCTCTCACAGAATCCTGGAATCTTAGAGTTGAAACACATCTCAGTGACCATCTAGTTCAACCCATACCTATAAAAAATATCTGCAATATACCCAAGTCCTCTTCCAGCATTTGGTTTTTAATTTTTAATTTTTTTACATATTTAGAATTTTATTTTCCCAAATTACATGCAAAATACAAATTTTGACATCATTTTTTAAAAAAGCATTGGTTTTCCAACTCTCTTCTTCCCTTCCTCCCCCTGCAAAAGCTCAAGCAACTCAATATAAGCTATACATGAGCAGTCATGCAAAACATCTCCACATTAGCCAGGTTGTGAATGATAACAGACTAAAACAAAACTTTAGATAAATGAACTAACGGAAAAACTATGCTTCAATCTGTATTCAGATACCATCAGTTCTCTCTCTGTAGTTGGATTGCATATTTCATAAGACCTTCAAAGTTGTCTTGGATCACTACATTGGCAAAAATAATCAAGTCATTCACAGTAGATAATCTCACAATATTGCTGTTACTTTGTATACAATATGTTTCATTTTGCATCAGCTCATGCATGTCCTTCCAGGTATTTCTGCTAGTAACCTGCTCGTCATTTTTTATAGTGAACTACATTTATAGAGTACTTTAAAGAGAGATTTCCTTACAACAAAACCATGAGGTTGAATATTGCAACAACAGTGATAGATTACATTTATATAGTACTTTATACCTAACAAAGAATTTTCTCCAAGATAGCCCAGCAAAGTAAGAACCATATGTTTTGTCATAATAATCATCAACCAATCATCTATCAATGATCATCATCTTAAATCAATCTTCTTCATCATCAATCAATCCTCATCTTCCTCCAATCATCAATCCATCAATCATTATCATCATCTTACATTACTCTTGCCTCTGCTTCAAAATTTTTTTCGGTTACTACCATTAACTGTTTCCCTCCATCCAATTCCCTCCCCATGCTATTTATTCTATTTTCTATCTTCTTTTATCCAACCCCTCTCCAAAAGTGTTTTGTGTCTGGTTGTCCCCTGCCCCACTCTGCCTTCCTTTCTTTCACCCCTCCCTCCTTACTCCCTTCCTCTTTTCTTTTCCTGCAGGATTAGATAGATTACTCCACCTAATTAAGTGTATGTGTTATTCTCTCCTTGTGCCAACTCTGATGAGAATAAGGTTTTTGAGCCAATTCTGATGAGTGTAAGGCTCATTCACTGCCCCACTCCTCCCCCATCTTGCCACCTACTCCATAAGCCCTTTCCTTCTTCTTTCATGTGAGATTTCACCCCCATTCTACCTTTCTCCTTCCCCCTCCCTCAGTGCAATCCTCTTCCCTCTATATTTTATCCTAAATATGTCATGATGGGGCAGCTAGGTGACACTGTGGACAAAGCACCTGCCCTGGACCCAGGAGGACCCAAGCCCAAATCTGGCCTCAGACACAAGACAATCACCAACTCAGCAACCCCAGGTATTCCACCTAACCCTGACTGCCCCAGAAAAAAATGACAAACAAAAAATAAATGCTTTACAGACATCACCCCTTTATAATCAATTCCCACTTGTGCGCTCTATCTAAATTTATTCCTATCATCTGCCCTAATACTAAGAAAGTTTTTATGAGTTAGACACATCATCTTCCCTTGTAGGAATGTAAACAGTTTAACCTTTTAACATCCCTCATGATTTCTTTTTCCTGGTTACCTTTTTATGCTTCTCTAGGGTCTTGTTTTTGAAAGCCAACTTTTGTATTGAGGTCTTTTCATCACAAATACCTGAAAGTCCTCTTTTTCATTGAAATCCCATTTTCCCCTGAAAGATTATACTCACTTTTGCTGGGTAGGTGATTCTTGGTTATAATCCCAATTCCTTTGCCCTCCAGAATATCATATTCCATGCCCTCAGATCCTTTAATGGAGAAGCTGCTATATCTTGTGCTATCTTTATTGTGGCTCCACGATACTTGAATTGTTTCTTTATGGCTGTTTGCAATATTTTCTCCTTGACCTGGGATCTCTGGAATTTGTCTATAATATTCCTGGAAGTTTCCCTTTTGGGATCTCTTTCAGGAGGTGATTTGTGGTTTCTTTCAATTTCTATTTTGCCTTCTGTTTCTAGAATATAAATTCAATTTTCCCTGACAATCTCTTGGAAGATGATGTCTAAGCTCTTTTTTTGATCATGGCTTTCAGATAGTCCAATAATTTTCAAATAATCTCTCCTGGCTCTATTTTCCAAGTTAGCTGTTTTTCCAAGAAGATATTTCACATTGCCCTCTATTTTTAAAATTCATTTAGATTGTTTTATTGTGCCTTAGTTTCTCATAAAGTCAGTAGCTTCCATTTGTTCAATCCTAATTCTTAGGCAATTATTTTCTTCAGAGAACTTTTCCATTTGGCTTTTCAAGCTGTTGACTTGTTTCTCCTGACTTTCCTGCATCACTCTCATTTTTCCTTCTACCTCTTTTACTTCATCTTCATAATCCATTTTGAGTGCCTCTATGGCCTGAGACCAATTTATATTTTTCTTGGAAGCTTTGGATGTAGGAGTTTTGACTTTGTTATTTTCTTCAGAGGGTATATTTTGATCTTCCTTGTCACCAAATAAACTTTCTATGGTCTGCATTTTTTTCTGTCTGTTCATGTTCCTAGCCTATTTATTGACTTTTAACTCCTTATTACAGTGGGACACTGCTTCCAGGCTGCACTGTCCCAAGCTTTAGGGAGTCCAAGGTGGTACGATTTAAAGAGGGGCAGGTTCTTCACTTGCCTGGCCTGTGCTCTGGTCTGTAAATAACCGCAAGCCTACTTGCTCTTCAACCAGGAAACAAAATTTCATTTTACTGGGTTGATAACTCTGGTGAGCCTGTGCCTCTCCCCTACCTGAGCCTGCCACTCAAGATTGCTTCCTGGTTCTCAGCAGCTGTGGTAGAACAACCAAATTCCACCTCAGCTCCAGCAGAAATCCCTATAGTCTCCCTCTGGCCAACCACTTGGCCCTCTCACCAGACTGTGAGCTTAGTTCAAAAGACACCAGTGCTGTAGCCAATTCAGAGGCTTCAGGGGTAAATTTCTCTGGCGCAGTTTTCTGGGTCTTGATCTGTGTCAGCAAGACCACAAGGTTTGGCTCCACTCCCACCCAAGGACATCAGATCCATCCTACCAAACTTCTAAGCCATCTTTGGCTAGAAAATGATCTCAGACCATCCTTTTGTGGGTTCTGCTACGCCAGGAATTTTCTTATGGCATTATCTGAAGTTTTTTGGAGTGATTGTCCCAGCATTTGTTTAATGGCCTCTAGAGAGGTAGAATCAGCTGCCTCCCAAGGAAGCCCATTAAACATTTGGATAGCTCTCACTGCAAATTTTCATTCACATAGGTACTAAATCTACCACTTTACAATATCCATATATTGTTTCTAGATTTATCTTCTGGGTCCAACCAGGACAAGTCAAGTCCCTCTTCTAAATATATTTTCTATTCATCCTTTATATAGCTTGCTTATAAATACTTGTTTACACTGTATCTCTTCCATTACATTTTGTCTTATGGGCAGGGACCCTAATTTGCCTTTCTTTAAATCCCCAGCACTTAAAGTGCCTGGTACATGGTAGGTACAGAAGTGTTATTAAATCATTGAGCTACATGAAAAATATTTGAAAACTGCTAGTAATATATTTGAAATATATTTGAAAACTCCTCCTTGAGTCTTGTCTTCTCCAATCTAAACTTCACCAGTTCTTTAAACCAATCCTTATGTCTTTGTGCAGCATAAACTCAAAACATTTCATTATCCTCACTGACATACTCTGGGTCCTCTTCAGTTTATCAATGTCCTTCCCAAAATATGATGCCACAAATGCAAAACAATAAATCCAGATCTTATCTTACAATGATTATGATAATTAGTCTGATTACCACATAACAATATTAATGAAATATTATAAGTACTTATAATTTATGATTATCTACTTAAATATCAGCAAGGCACTTTACCTAGATGAATGACCTCCTAATCTTTGTACAGATGACTCACAAATTCATGAATCTTGCCCCAGTCTCTGTCCTGAGCTTTAGTTCCACATAACCAGCTGCATATTAGACATTTAAGACTGGATTTCCTGGAGACATCTCATACTATGCATGTGAAAACAAGAACTCAATGTATACCCCACTTCCCTCCAAACCCAACCCTTATCCAAACCTCCATTTTCTATGGAAGGCATCACTATTCTCCCAATCTCCCAGGTTCATGACCTTGATATTTTCCTTGATTCCACCCTCTCTTTCACCTCACATATTCATTCAGTTGCCAAATCTAGCTATTTCTGCCTCTACACTGTCTTTTGCATTATACCTCTTCTCTTTACTCATACATTTTTTACACCATCTTAGTTCATACATTCATCAAGTCTCACCTAGACTATCATCATGGACTCTGAATTGTTCTCTGTGTTTGCAGTCTCACTCCACTCTATCTCTCCTTCATGTAGATGCCAAAATATTTTTTCCTTAAGTGAAAATCTGACTTTTTTCACTTCACTACAAAAATAAATTCCAATGACTCCATATTTCCTCCACAATAAAATATAAATCTTATATATTGATTTCAAAGCTTTCTACAACATAGCCTCATATTCTTTCCCACTTATTACATGTTATTTCTCCCCTACCTGCCTCTTCTACATAGCCAAATTGTCCTTCTCTTTCTTTTGCTCACACATGGCACTCTATCTCTCTAAGACTTTCACTGGTTGTATTCCATGCCCCTAATGCATTCCTTTCTCCCCTTCACCTCCCAGAATCCCCAATTTCCTTAGAGATTCAGCTCAAGAAGCACCTTCTATAGGAAGCCCCCCTTGATCCCTCAACTACAAGTGTCCTACTTGAATTAATTTTGTATTTATTTTACTCATATTAAGTCTGAATTAACTTTTATATTCATAAACTATCTCCCCCTTGAAAGTAGGAATTATTTCATGTACTATCTTTCTATGCCCAGCATCTTCCTAATACATACTCATGCTTTATACATATTTGTTGGTTGAAATACTCAGAAATGTTGTGGGGAATTGAAAATATAGTCTTAAATATTTTGAATATCAATCTTGGTATGACTTGGAAAAATGTTTTGAGGTAGTGACATTTTATATTATTTGACTTTTTGTAAATAATTGTTTTATTCTTAGTGGCTTGTAAAATCTTCTTTACTATGTTTGATAATAATAATGTGTGTGGGCAAGTTGAACCACATGTTTCTCTCTGTGGTTGTCCAGTGAATTTTACTCATTTACAGTCTGTCCTTT
The DNA here is from genome assembly GCF_019393635.1 of Dromiciops gliroides. Classification (NCBI taxonomy): domain Eukaryota; kingdom Metazoa; phylum Chordata; class Mammalia; order Microbiotheria; family Microbiotheriidae; genus Dromiciops; species Dromiciops gliroides. The sequence goes on along the minus strand of NC_057863.1, from coordinate 527,237,557 downwards.
GCTCTTTCTAGTTCTGGGAAATGTCTTTACAAATCTTCTGGGAAAATAGTAGTTACTATACATTTCTAGAGAATCTAAGGATTTTTAGATTTTGTTTCCCCTCTGGGCTTTGTCTTTAAATGCCATCACTTTTTCTGGTAAACTTTTGAAGCCTTTTTGTTCCCTCCTTGTGTTGTCCTATGATTTTGTTTTTACTGCATGTACTTTCAGTTCTGCATAACTGTAGTCTTTCTTGAAATTTTAGTTCCCATTAATTCAGTTTCTTTACTTGAAATATCCATTTCTATGTTATTGATTTCTGTTATCAATTTTTCCTCTTTCAGTTTTATACTATCAAAGTTTTCACATAACTAACACCAGATCAAAATTGACATAAAATCCTCTTATTTCCTTCAAAGTGCTTAATATCCAATTTTAGATGTCTTGGGCTAAGCCCAATTTTGTTCTTTGGGCAACTAGTGAAGATAGCTTGATATTTCTTTCTTCTGGTGACTGTTCTTTAGCAAATTTTAAATTATACATTTTTCATCATGTTAAAGTCCATTTCTTCCTTTTCTCTATGTTTGTTCATCTCCTGGCCTTCCCCCTATTAATTTGTACCCCCTAAAGAATAAGCTAAATTTCTGTATCCAAATGAACGTATGTTATTCCCTCTTTGAACGAAATCTGATGAGAGTAAGGTTGAAACAATGCTCACCCCTTCCTTCTTTCCCTCTATTTTGATAGGTTTTTTGCACCTTTCATTTTATAATAACCATGGTCTTATTCTGTTCAACAATTTTATTATTCATTTTGATGAAGGTATAAATAGCATTTTTTTTAATTTGAAGGTAATTTAAAGCAGGTGGTTTCAGACAACACATTAGATGACAAATCTAGGATAAAAGTAAGAGTAATGAATGGAATTTAATAAGATAAAATCTATTTCAGTATTTCAAGGAATGGCAATTTCATTGGTATAGAAACTGTCCACTAACACAGATCTCAGCTCTCCTGAGACTTTCTAAACTGAATAGAAAGATTTTCTATAACTCAATAATAATTTTTGTTAGTTTGTGGACCTTAAAAAATCTGTACCAGTGGTGGGGCTGGAGCCAAGATGGTGGAGAGAAGCCAGGAAGTTGCCTGAGCTTTCCCCTTTCCTTCAAAAACAACAGTAAATCAAGAATCTAAACAGATTTTGGAACTGCAGAACCTATAAAAAGATAGAGAGACACAATCCTCCTACTTGAGATAATTTAGGGGACGTCAGGAAAGGTCTGTCTCACCTGGTTGAAAGGAGAGAGCAGCTCAGCATAGCTGGTCTTGGTTTGGCTTGGCTGGGTTTGGCTTGGTGCAGCTTGGTGCTGCCTAGCTCAGTGGGCAGCTCAACAGAGCTGCAGCTCAACACAGCTGAGAGTGGGGCAGCTCAGAGCTATAAGAAGCTAGCAACAGTAACCCATGTGCCCCAGGAGCAGACCTCAACTTTTTAAGTTTAAAAATGGACTACAACATGAGGAAGAAACAAAAAAGGACCCTTACCACTGCCAGCTTCTATGGTGAAAGAGAAGACCAAAACTCAAACTCAGATGAGTTTGTCAAAATGCCTACAAGTGAAGACTCAAGTGGGAAGAGGATCTTATCTCAAGAACAAAAAGCCTTCTTTAAAGAGCTCAAAAAGGCTTTTAAAAACCAAATGAAAGAGGTAGAACAAAAAATGAAAAAAGAAATGAGAGAAATTAGAGTTATGCTGGAAAAAGAAGGACAAAAATTGACTGAGGAAAACGATTCCTTAAAAAATACAATTGGCCAAATGAGAAAAAAATTGGCCAAATGGGAGAAAAGAATGGCCAAATGAGATAAAAAGTTGGCCAAATGGGAGAAAAAAATTGGTCAAATGGAAAAAGAGGTACAAAAGCTTACTGAGGAAAATAATGCCTTAAAAATTAAAATTGGGCAGATGGAAGCTAATAACTCCATGAGACACCAATGAATCTGTGAAGCAGAATCAAAAGACTGAAAAAATAGAAGAAACTGTGAAATAGCTCATTGGAAAAACAACTGACCTAGAAATTAGTTCCAGGAGAGATAAACGAAGAGTTATTGGACTACCTGAAAGCCATGATCAAGAAAAGAGTCTAGCTAGACACCATATTCCAGGAAATTTTCAAGAAGAACGGCCCTGAAATTATAGAATCAGAAGATAAAATCATCATTGAAAGAATCCACCAATTACCTCCTGAAAGACACCCCAAAAGGAAAACTCCAAGGAATATTGTAGCCAAATTCCAGAATTATCAGGTGAAGGGGAAAATACTCCAACTAGCTAGAAAGAAACAATTCAAATATCATGGAGCCACAGTTAGGATTGCACAGGACCTGATAGCTTCAACATTAAAGGATCACAGGGCTTAGAATATGATATTCAGGAAGGCAAAGGAGCTTGGATTACAACCAATAATCAAGTACCCAGCAAAACTGATCATTCTCTTTCAGGAGAAAAGATGGATATTCAATGAAATGGGGGAGTTCCAAGGTTTCCTGAGAAAAATACCAGAACTGAGCCGAATATTTGATCTCTAAATACAAGATTCAAGAGAAGTATAAAAAGATAAACAAGGCGGGGCTGGGGTGAGAGAATTGTTCAATGAGGTTAAACTGCTTACATCCCTATGAGGGAGGATAATACTTTTAAATCTTGGGATTTGTATCTCTATTAAGTTATTGTTACTAAGTTGACTTTGATATGATGATATAAAGAAATGTAAGGGGCAGAATAAAAGGATATTAGGGGGAGGAGAGGAAGGGGGAGTTGGAATGGGGTTAATTACATCATCTGAAGAGGCACAAAAAGAACCCGTTATAATAGAGGGGAAAAGGGAGGAGTGAGCATTGTTTCAACCTTACTCTCATCAGATTTGGTTCAGGGAGGGAATAAAATACACTCCCATTTGTATAAAGAAACTTAGCTTACTCTTTAAGGAAACAAAAGGGGAAGGGGAAAAGGGTGGTATTGATAGAAGAGAGGGAAAAAGTGGGGAAAAGAGGCAAAAAAGGAAGGGCAGATTGAGGGAGGCAGTGGTCAGAAGCAAAACACTAGTCAGGAGGAATAAGCTGAAAGAAGGGAAAAGGAGTACAAGCAAAGGGGAAAATAGGATGGAGGGAAATAAACACTTAAATTTAACTGTGAATGTGAATGAGATGAATGCTCCCATAAAATGGAAGTAAATAGCAAAGTGAATTAAAAATCAGAATCCTACAATATGCTATTTACAAGAAACACATTTGAAAAAGAGAGACACACAGAGTAAAGGTAAAAGGTTGGAGGAAAATAAATTATGTTTCAGCTGAAGTTAAAAAAAAAGCAGGGGTAGCAGTTCTTATCTCAGACAAAGCAAAAGCAAAAATAGACCTAATAAAAAGAGATAAGGAAGGAAACTTCATCTTGCTAAAAGGTATGACCGATAATAAAATAATACCAATGCTAAACATGTATACACCAAGTGGTATAGCATACAAATTCTTAGGAGAGAAGTTAAATCAGTTACAAGAGGAAATAGAGAGCAAAACTATACTAGTGGGGGATCTGAACTTCCCCATCTCAGAATTAGATAAATCTAACCAGAAAATAAATAAGAAATAAGTTAAAGAGCTGAATAGAATGTTAGAAAAGTTAAATACAATAGATATATGGAGAAAGTTGAATGGGGATAGAAAGGAATATACCTCTTTCTCAGTGCATTCTCAAAAACTGACCATGTATTAGAGCACAAAATCTTCATAGTCAAATGTAGAAAGGAAGAACCAGTAAATTCATCCTTCTCAGATCATGATGCAATAAAAATTATATGTAATAAAGAAGCATGGAAAGGTAGACTGAAAATTAATTGGTAACTAAATAATCTCATCCTAAACAATGAGTGGGTCAAAAACAAATCATAGAAACGATAACTTCATCAAAGAGAGTGGCAATAATGAGACAACATACCAAACCTATGGGATGCAATCAAAGCATTGCTTAGGGGAAATGTTATATCTCTAAATGCTTACATTAATTTTTAAAAAAATAGAGGAAATCAATGAATTCGGCATGCAACTAAAAAAGCTATAAAAAGAACAAATTTTAAATCACCAATTAAATACTAAATTAGAAATCCTGAAAATCAAAGGAGAAATTAATATAATTGAAAGCAAGAAAACTATAGAATTAATCAATAAAAATAAGCTGTTTTTATGAAAAAACAATAAAATAGATAAACCTTTAGCTAATTTGATTTTTAAAAAAGAAAGAAGAAACCCAAATTACCAGTATCAAAAATGAAAGGAGTGAATTCATCATCAATGAAGTGGAAATTAAAGTAATAATTAGGAGCTATTTTGTCCAAATGTAGACCAATAAATTTGACAATCTAATTGAAATGGAGTAAATGAAATTTACAAAAATACAAATTGCCCAGATTAACTGAAGAGGAAATAAAATCCTTAAGTAGGCCCATTTTAGAAAAAGAAATTGAACAATCAATGAAATCCCTACGAAAAAATGTCCAGGACCAAATGGGTTTACAAATGAATTCTACCAAACATTTAAAGAACAATTACTTTCAATACTATACAAACTATTTGGAAAAATAGGTGAAGAAGGAGTTCTACCAAATTCATTTTATGATACAAATATGGTGTTAATACCTAAACCAGGCAAAGCCAAAACAGAGAAAGAAAATTACAGACCAATTTCCCTAATGAATATTTTTTTTTTTTAGTGAGGCAATTGGGGTTAAGTGACTTGCTCAAGGTCACACAGCTAGTAAGTGTTAAGTGTCTGAGGCCGGATTTGAACTCAGGTATTCCTGACTCCAGGGCTGGTGCTCTATCCACTGCGCCACCTAGCTGCCCTCCCTAATGAATATTAATGCAAAAATCTTAAATAAAATGTTAGCAAGGATATTACAAGTGATCACCAGGATAACACACTATGAGCAGGTGGGGAACACGCCTGATTACATCAGATCTCAGAAGCTAAGCAGGGTCGGGCATACTTAGGACTTTGATGGTAGACCAGGTGGGATTTATAACAAGAATTAAAGGCTGGTTCAACATTAGAAAAACTATGAACATAATCAACCACATCAATAACAAAACCGACCAAAATCATAAGATTATCTCAATAAATGCAGAGAAAGAATTTGACAAAATACAACACTCATTCCTATTAACAACATTAGAGAGCACAGGAATTGGTGGAATTTTCCTTAAAATAATAAGCAGTATCTACCTAAAACCATCAGCAAGCATTATATGTAAGGGGGATAAGTTAGAGGCATTCTCAATAAGAGCAGGGGTGAAATATGGATGTCCATTATCACCTCTATTATTTAATATTGTATTAGAAATGTTAGCTATAGCAATAAGAGAAAAAAGGGATTAAAGGAATGAGAATAGGCAACAAGGAAACAAAACATTCACTCTTTGCAGATGATATGATGGTATATTTAGAGAATCCTAAAGAATCAACTAAAAAAAACTGCTTGAAATAATTAAGTTGCAGGATATAAAATAAACCCACATAAATCATCAGCATTTCTATACATGACCAACAAAACTCAGCAGCAAGAGATAAAAAGGGAAATTTCATTTAAAGTAATAGTAAACAATTTGAAATACTTGGCAGTCTACCTGCCAAGACAAACCCAGGAATTCTATGAACACAATTACAAAACACTTTTCACATAAATAAAATCAAATCTATGTAATTGGGAAAATATCAATTGCTCATGGATAGGCCGAGTTAATATAATAAAAATGACAATTCTACCTAAATTAATTTACCCATTCAATGCCATAACAATTAGACTACTTAAAATTATTTTTTAGAGTTAGAAAAAATAATTACAAAATTCATCTGGAAAAACAAAAAATCAAGAATATTAAAGGAACAAATGAAAAAAAATTCATAGGAAGTTTGGCTAGCTGTACCAAATCTGAAGCTTTACTATAAAGTGGCAGTTATCAAAACTATTTGGTGCTCGCTAAGAAATAGAGTGGTGGATCAATGGTGGTTAAGTACAGGAGACACAGTAGCAAATGAATTTCATAATGTTCTGTTTAATAAACCCAAAGACCCCAGCTTCTGGGATAGGAACTCAGTATTTGACAAAAACTGCTGGGAAAACTAGAAGATAGTGTGGCAGAAAGTAGGTATGGACCAACATCTTATACCTTATACAAAATAAGGTCAAAATGGTTTCAAGATTTAGCCTTAAAGGGTGATACCATAGATAAATTAGGAGACGAAGGAATAATTTACCTCTCAGATCTATGGAGAGGAAAACAATTTATGTCCAATAAAGAGACAGAGGATATTATGAAATGCCAGATTGAAGACTTTGATTACATTAAATTAAAAAGATTTTGTACAAACAGAAGCAATGCAGCCAAAATTACATGGGAGGCAGAAAACTGGGAGACAATTTTTACAGACAGCATTTCTGATAAAGGCCTCATTTCTAAAATATATAGGGAACTAATTCAAGTTTATAAGAATCCAATTGATTCCCCAATTGAGAAATGGATATGAACAGGCAGTTTTCTGATGAAGAAATCAAAGCTATCAATTCCTATATGAAAAATGCTCTAAATCACTAATGATCAGCAAAATGCAAATTAAAACAACTCTGAGGTAACACCTGACACCTATCAGATTGGCTGATATGACAAAAAAGGAAAATAATCAATGTTGGAGAAGCTATGGAAAAATTGGAACACTAATGTATTGTTGGTTTAGCTGTAAACTTATCCAGCCATTCTGGAGAGCAATTTCGAACTATGCCCAAAGGGCTATGGGACTGTCCATACCCTTTGATCCAGTGATGCCACTGCTAGGTCTGTATCCCAAAGAGACCATAGAAAAGGGAAAAGTACCACATATACAAAAATATTTATAGCAGCTCTCTTTGTGGTGGCAAAGAATTGGAAATTGAGGGAATACCCATCAATAGGGGAATGGCTAAACAAGTTGTGGTATATAAATGTAATGGAATACTATTGTGCTGTGAGAAATGATGAGCAGGAGGAGTTCAGAGAAACCTGGAAGGACTTACATGAACTGATACTGACTGAGAAGAGCAGAACCAGGAGAACATTGTATACAGTGACAGCAACATTGTGTGATAAACAATGGTGATAGACTTGGCTCTTCTCAGAAGTTCAGCAATCCAAAATAGTTTCAAAGAACGCATGATAGAAAATGTTCTAAACATCCAGAAAAAAAGAACAGTGGAATATGAATGCAGATTGAACCATACTATTTCTACTTTTGGGCTGATTTTTCCTTCTTTTTTGAGGTTTTTCCCTTGTGCTCTGATTCCTCTTTCACAAAATGACTAATGCAGAAATATGTTTAATGTGATTGTACATATACAACCTATATCAGACTTCTTTCCATTTTGGGGAGGAGGGAGGGAAGGGAGGGTGGGAGAAAAATTTGGAATTAAAAATCCTGTGAAAACAAATGTTGAAAACTATCCTTTTATGTAACTGGAAAATAATAAAATACATTTAAAAATCAGTACCTGTGACTTAGCTGGTGATAAACCACTCCCAATATGTCTATAAAGGTCCTTGGAGAGTAGCTATAAGCCCATCATAGGGCCAATTCTCAGTATCACAGAATAATGGAAATTATGACTTGAAAAGGACCTCAGTAACCCTCTAATCCAATTTCTCTCTGGAGCTTACCCATTAACCAAACTCTGTTTGAAGACTCATTGTCTACCAAAGAATTCTATCCCTCTTCAGTTTGATTGTAAATGTTAGGAAGATTTTCCTGACTTTAAATCTAAATCTACTTCTTTGAAGTTTCCTGCTTGGTTCTGCTTCTAGTGTAGAAAAATAAAAGAAGCCATATACCTCTTCTACCCCATAGATATTTCAAGATAGCTATCATGTCATAGGTTCTTGCATACATGCTATATAACATGGTCTCAAAGGCCCTTCACTATCCTGATTGCCTTACCCTGGATACACTCCAGCTTATCATTTATAATTTTTTTCAGTCTTTCTTAAACTGTCATACCTACAGGGAGAGAAACAGAAAGACAGGCAGACAGAGACAAAGAGACAGAGAAAGACAAAGACACCGAGTGCTATAAATGATGTAGGTGATGTCCAGATAATTGAAGTCTCAAAGCCATAGAACTTGAGAGTTAAAAGCCTGCAGCCATCCAGTTCATCCAGGGAAAGAAAATTTTTCCTGACATTCATCCCAAATTGCCCTCTATTCAGCTTTTGCCCATTACTCTCAGTTTTTCCCTCTGGAAACAAATAGAACAATTCTTATCCCTCTTCCACACAATAGACCTGAAGGTGCTTGAAGAATGTCATCAGGTCCCTCCTGAGTCTTCCCTTCTTTAAGCTAAATCTAACCAGTTCATTCAACTGATCTTTATATTCCATGGACTCAAAGCCTTTCATCATTATTGTTGCCCACTTCTGAGCACCTGCTAGTTTACCAGTGTCTTTCTGAAAACATGGTATCCTTTAAGGAATCCAATATTCTGCATAAGGCTTTCCATCACTACTGTTAATTGTGTGACAGGCTTGTAATGTTTCCCAAACCCCAATTCTATTTCTTCTTTCCGTACAGGTGGCTCATAGTATACTCATATGACAAAATTACTTTCCTCCTTCCTTGATTTTCTTCCAAATGCTCTGCACTCTGCTTCTTCCCTCCTCTGGTTTCTGGGTTTTCTAACATGAATAAACCTACAATGCTACTCCAACCCAAGTCACTTTTATCTATCATGCTTCTTTTTCATAATGTATAACAGTTCAGAGTTGTCCTCATAATTGGTCTCATCTCACCAAGTGTGATGGCCATGAGGTCAAATTTACCTCCTTGCATTTGAAACTCTAGTTCCCCTTGTTTGTTGCTTAAATTTTGGACACATATTTGGGTTGATATTTGAGGCCACTGAACTTCTTGGATGGCTCAACTCCTGTCCATTTTTTATTCAGATTCCAGTGAGCACCTGACGGCCCACTGCAACAGATACCAATTCCTTCCCCCAAATCCATAAAAGGCACAGGTACTAAACAGAACAATATTTCCAGTAAATACTAATGCTAACAAAATTAAATTAAACCCTAGTAAAATGACTACCACAATATAGCAACAATGATATTCACTATAGCCAACAAATATGGTTTTAGGACAAGGTAAGTAAATAACAAAATTAATCAGATTAAAACCAAATGCTACCAAAACTATGTGATGATGGAAACCAAATCTTTAAAAAGCCTTTAAAAATCTAATATTTATGGTAAAACTATAAAATCTTAGATATAGCAAGGGTAATTTATTAATTAAATAAAAATAATTGTATCCACCACCAACAGCTAGCATTATTTGCTAATGAAAAACACTACAAGCTTTCCTACTAAATATAGGGGTAAAACAAGATTATTTCTCCCCATTACTATTTGACATAATTGTAGAAATCCTTGCAATAATACTGAGAAAAAAATGAATGTCATAAGCAATGGAAAAGCAGAAAAAATCATCATTGTTTGCAGATGACATGATTGTTTGCTTCAAAAACCCCAGAGAATTAGAAAAGAAACTAATTGAGATGACTAATAGCTTTAATAAACTAGCTAGTTATTATATAAATCCAGAAAATGATCAGCCTTCCTATATAGCAAAAACAAAATCCCATAAGAAATAATATAGAAATACCAATCAAAATAACTACAAAATATATAAAGTATCTAGGAATTGATTTATCAAGATACAATGAAGACATATAACTATAATTATAAAATACTTAACAAAAATAAAGACAAATTATATGAAGAACATCAATTGCTCTTAGTTGACATATCCAAATAAAATTAAAATAATACTATTTGAATGAATTTACAAGTTTAGTGCTATAGAAATCAAATTATTAAGGGTCTAATGTATATAACTAAAAAATAATAAAATTTACTTAAAAGAGTACAATCCTTATATGTCAGAATGTCAGAATATTATTTCTTTAATTTCTAAGGAAGAAGAAATAGCACTTCCAGATTTCCAACTATATATGAAACATTATCAAAACTATTGGATTCTGTTTCAGTATAACACAAAAGTAAATTAATGGAATATAATAGGAAAGGAAGAATTAGAAGCAATCAAATTCAAGAGCTCAGGGTTCAGGAAACTCAAGAATGTAAAATACTTAGGGAATGATACCCTTACTCAGCAAAAAATTTCCAGGAAAATTGGAAAGCAGTTGGTCAATAAATACATTTTGTTCAACACAATTATATCATTAATGCATTTAAAACAGATAATTGACCTAACTGTAAAGGTCACATCATTTTTTATTCCCAAAAGGAAGAAACATAATGAAAGTGTTTTCATAATTATGGATAAATGGAGAATTTTTAACCAAACAAGCATTAGAGATGATCACATAAGGTTAAATAGATAGTGTGAAATTAAAAAAAAAGTTTGCATCAACAAAAGCAATACAACTGGAACTGAAAAATAAACATCAGTTGGGGAAAAAAATCTATGCATCAGATATCCCTAATAAAGGTTGGCTATCTAAAACATATTGAGAATTGAAACATGTATGAGATCATGAACAATGGTCCAAGAGATGAGTCATCAAAGGATAGGAAGGAACTTTTTCTTTAAAAAATAAAAAGGTTACAAATTGTTAGCAATCATGTGTAAGATGGTTTCAAAGAAATGCAAATTAAAACAATTTTAAGTTGTCATATAATATGCTGGAAAATTTCAGATAACAAAAACTAAAAATGTTAGTAGAGAGGCTGTGAGATGACAGGTACACAGATGCACAATTTGTAAATTGGTCCAGCCATTCTGGACAATCACTTGGCATTATGTTTTTCAGAGTCAACATGTGGGGTATGTACTCCAAGGAGGTCCTTTATAGCCTAATTATTCATAGAAGCATAATTTATGGTAGCAAAGAGGTGGGGAAAATGTGGTGGCCCACTAAATGCAAAATTTCTAAATAAATTGTAGCATATAAACATAGTGGAAGATTACTATGACATAAATGATGACTATGGGATATTCAGAGAAATGTAGGAAGATTTTTTATGAACTAAAGCATAGTGAAGTAAGCAAAAGCTGGAAAATCATATGCATAATGACAGCAATGATGCCAGGCTAAAGAACAACAAAATGAAGCTTCATGTTTTGCTGCTATAATAATAAAAATAGCTAATATTTACACAATACCTGTTATGTTTCAGGTATTGTACTAAGTGCTATTCAAATATTATCTCATTTGATCTTCACAACAACCCTGGGGGGTAGGTGCTATTACAAACCCTATTTTACATTCCTCTATTTTTATCAGAAAACTGAGGCAAATGGAGGTTAAACCATTTACCCAATATCACACATTTGGTGCCTGAGGACAGATTTGAATTATAACTTCAGGTCCAGTGCTCTATCCACTGCATCACCTAATGAACAGAGACTGCTATAATGAACAAACTTGGTTTTGTAGAAAAGATTAGATATTATATGTCCCTTCTGTCACTGAAGTCTATGGATGTGGGATGTTGCATGGTGGATAAATTAGCTACTTTTTAGGGTACTGTTGTGGTTTCTGTTTATTTGTTTTATTTTAATCTTTGTTCCAAGAGAAGTTTCACTAGGTAGAAGTACCATAAGCAAAAATGAATATAATGTAAAAACTAAAAGTATCAATATATTTATTTTAAAATGGGGACATCAACAACAATAACTGAAAAAATGTGCAAGATATTTCATATTCTCTGTTACTTTTGTAAGCTTCTCTATAATGCATATAAACTCTGAGGATTCAGTGCATGCTGCATATGCTACTAACCTGGAAGCATAGAAGGTACTACAGTTTGTATGTAAAATGTAAATGCTAAGACATTTATAAATGTAGATAGAAATGTGACAATTTACTTTATTGTGTAATGAGAATGAAAGCTAGCATTAATGGTATTGGGATTGCTCTGATTGCTGAGGGATAAAAAGGTGGAAATTTAAAAATGTTGAAATTCTACTTGATATTCAAATAATGTAAATGGATTTAAGTGTTTTTAAGAAATGGAAAATGTTAATGAGGTATGAAGATTTAGCTGCTAGGAAAATGGAATTTCAAACTGAACGACAATCATATGTCACCATTTTAAGGTTATAGGGAAAGGGCTTAGTAATTAAGTTCTTTTTTTTTTTTTGCAGATCAATGAGGGTTAAGTGACTTGCCCGGGGTAACACAGCTAACCAGTGTCAAGTGTCTGAGGAAGGATTTGAACTCAGGTCCTCCTCAATCCAGGGCCAGTGCTTTATCCACTGTGCCACGTAGCTGCCCCCTTAAATTCTTATAGGGAGCATGCATACATATGTAGGTATAGTAGATAGATCATTGGACTTGGAGTCAAGAATATTTAATTAGCTCTGTGAGTATGGGCAAGTGTCTCAGTTTCTCCAAATTGTTATATAATGATAATAATAGTACCTACTCCACTTGGCTGTGGTGCGGATAAAATTAGATAATAAATATAAAAAGATTCAAAATCCTTGAAGTGCTACATTGGCATATGTGTGTATTCACAGGTGGTAAGTTTGAGACAGACATTTTCTTGGTATTAATTTATGTGGAATATGTGGAAGAAGAGCTGGACCCTGTGCTATTCAGTTTTGTTCCTTCCACTTTGCCTCAGATATCAGCATTCTTCTTTTCTCTCCCTTACCTCAGAAAAGGACATAAAATTTATTCAAGCTAAACCTTCCAACCATCTCCATCTGCCTGTTCATCTTTCGTCCTGTTCCCCCTCCCACCAGAACTTTGATGTCCTTCTGGGCTGCAGTAGGCGAGTTTTTACCTCATCTTTCCAAGAACAAAAGCTCAATGGTACTTCCCAGACATCTCCACACCAGCCAATGGATCATTCAGCCTTTCGATGGGAGGGACTGTCTTGCGTTCTTGTATTTGTATTCCCAGTGCTTAGCACAGTTCCTAACATATAGTAAGCAATTAATAAATTATCTTCCTTTTTCTTTCCACTTTCTTTCTCCTCCTTCTCTCTCCCTTTCTCCCTCTCTTCGTCTCTCTGTTTCCCTCTATCCATCTCTCTCCCTCTCCCTCTCTCTCTGTCTCTCTGTCTCCCCATCTGTGTGTGGGTCTCTTTGTCTTTCTCTATCTCTGTCTCTCTCTGTCTCTGTGTCTCTCTGTGTCTCAGTTTCAATGATGTTCTCTTCTAGAAGAATATGCATTTTGACCAATCATTATATTGCATTTCTTTGAAGAGGAAGACCTCACCCCCACCCCATGCTTCTGAGTCCTATTAGAGGTCTTCATCTATTAAGTCTATTCATAAGGCTCTGGGCACAGTCATGAAAAATTTATTGGCCCATAAACATAGACCATTAAATTTATCCATTCAAAGTCTAAGGTACCTGGTGATTCCCTAAAAGAAAAATAATTCCCAAGGCCTATCCTAGTCTCATGTTGTTTTTTTCCAGGCATCTGTTTAAAAGAAAACATTTGCCACAGGCAGATGCTTGTGTTGTCTAAGCAAGGACTGGAGGTGAGGATGGGTGGGAAAAAGAGATTGCTTGGGACCATTGAAAATATGAAAAATTGAATAGAAATTCTTCAAGATGCATGAGTTTAGCAACAATAACAATAGATAATATAACATGATGTGTCAGGAACTGTGTTAAACACCTTCCAATGATTATCTCATTTGATTACTCACAATAATTCTAGGAGACAGTCGCTTTTATTATCTCCATCTTACCAATAAGAAACTGAAGCAAAGATTAAGTGACATGAGCAGGGTCACACAGCTAGTAAATGTCTGGAGCCAAATTTGAACATGGCCTTCCTGATTCCAGGTCCATCACTCTATATACTGCACTACCCAGCTGCCCCATAGGTAGGAAGAAGTTACTATTTACAAAAGTGAGAGAAAAGCCCAAGACATAGCCTTAGTCACCAAATGAAATTGCAAGAAGTTTTTGCTTTTTATTCATGTTCCTTACATCTACCAGCACTGCCTCCAAATTACCAGACCAGAATATTGTTGGTGCATTCCCTTGTGGGAGCGGGTCCAGTTAGTTGGAAAGAAATTTCCCTGACCTTAATTTATGTATTTCATTCCTGTGCTTCCTATCAGTTAGGGACCAGAAACATACACCTGGTGCCAATCTACTCCTCATCTATTTTTCATGAATGTTGTACCTATGACCTTCATCATTGTGTGTAGTGATTGCAATTTCACTTAACTCAGTCCTACAAGGTTATTCTGACAAGTAGGACTCAGAGTCATTCGAGCTGTTCAGTTGGACAGTTATGCAGTCATTTGCTCTTTTCATAAAATGAAGCCTAATGATAGTAGTGATTAACTAATCTTAACCCATGTGAAATGCTCTCTAAATTGTCATCTCATTATGTGGGCAACTAGAGTAGCAGTTTTCAAACTTTTTGGCTCCAGAACCCTGTCACAATCTTTAAAATCACTGAAGAGCCTGCGAAGAGCTTTTCTTTTCCTTCTTTTTTTTCTTTTTTTTTTTGGTGAGGCAATTGGGGTTAAGTGACTTGACTAGGGTCACACAGCTAGTAAGTGTTAAGTGTCTGAGGCTGGATTTGAACTCAGGTACTCCTGAATACAGGGCCAGTGCTCTATTCACTGCGCCACCTAGCTTCCCCCAAAGAACTTTTCCTTATGAAAGTTATAGCTACTAATATTTTCCATATGAGAAATGAAAATGTCTGGCAGCTGGGTGGCACAGTGGATAAAGCGCCAGGGCTGATATCAGGAAGACTCATCTTCCTGAGTTTAAAATCCAGACTCAGACACTTACCAGTTGTGTGACTCCAGCCAAGTCATAACCCTGTTTGCTTCACTTCCTTCATCTGTGAAAAGAGCTGGAGAAGGAAATGGTAAACCACTCCAATGTGTTTCCTAAGAAAACCTCCCAAAAAGGGATCACAAAGAGTCAGACATGATTTAAATGACTGAACAACAAAAACAACTCAACAAAAGAGTCTTGGGAACAGTCAGGGATCCCAGAACACACTCTGAGAATGACTGTTTTAAAGTGGTTATCAAGGGGGCAGCTAGGTGGCTCAGTGGATAGAGCACCTGCCCTGGAGTCAGGAGTACCTGAGTTCAAATCCGACCTCAGACACGTGACACTTACTAGCTGTGTGACCTTGGGCAAGTCACTTAACCCTCATTGCCCTGCAAAAAAAAATGCTCTCTCTAAAGTGGTTATCAAACCCCAAATCTAGAAACAAGAGTTCTAATTAGTTCCCATCAATGATTAGGTATGTAATCTTATAAATATTAGCACTGTGAAATCACAATTGAGAATCCTCTGGAAACAACACTTTATTCTTTTGTTGGATCATTGCCCATCTCTTGCCCCCGAACTATGAGTTTCCTTCAGGGTTCTGTACTGGAACCTCTTCTCTTCTATAGAGTCTTTTATTTGACAAATCTTATTGGCTTCCACTGGTTCAACTGTTTTTCCTATGCAGATGATTCTTTAAACCTTTATATCCTTTTTTTGGCAGGGCAATGAGAGTTAAGTGACTTGCCCAGGGTCACACAGCTAGTAAGTGTCACATGTCTATGGCCGGATTTGAACTCAGGTCCTCCTGAATCCAGGGATGGTGCTATATTCACTGCACCACCTAGCTGCCCCTAAACCTATATATCCTATCAATTAATCAATCAAATAGAAATTATTCAGCATCTGTTATGTGCTAGACACTGTGCTAAGATTTCAAGCAGAATTTAACCCAGCATCATTTTCTTCTAGACATCTTTTTTTTTTTTTTTTAGTGAGGCAATTGGGGTTAAGTGACTTGGCCAGGGTAACAAAGCTGGTAAGTGTTAAGTGTCTGAGGTCGGATTTGAACTCAGGTACTCCTGACTCCAGGGCCAGTGCTCTATCCACTGCGCCATTTAGCTGCTCCTCTTCTTGACTTGAATATCCTACCTCTATCTCCAAAGCATTTTTTTCAAAACAGACTTCATGATGTTTCCCACTAAAACCACACTCACAGGGGCAGCTAGGTGGCACAGTAGATAGAGCATCAGCCCTAGATTCAGGAGGACCTGAGTTCAAATCCGGCCTCAGACACTTAACACTTACTAGCTCTGTGACCTTGTGCAAGTCACTTAACCCTCTTTGCCCAACAACAACAAAAACCACACTCACCCTTCCCCTCACTTTATTTCAGCTGGGGCTCCTTCCTAGTCATCAAAATTTGTAATCTAAGGGATGTCCTTGCCAATTGCCTCTCCCAGACACTGTGTTCAATCAGTAATTAAATCTTGTCAATGCTACTTCTGTTATTCCCATTGAGATGCTGTTTCCCCATTCCCTTTTGGACAGACTATTAGAGTTCCTACTCTCTTTACAAACTCTCTTCCCTCAAATTTAGTCTCCTTCCATCACTTTTTAATGTCTTGGACAATGAATCCCCCCCAGAAAAAAGGGCCTGATTTGTAGCATTTACTAATTTCTTCAGAGTAAATACTGTCACTAAAAAAAATCTGACATTTTGTTCATGAGAGCCAGTTAAGAGGTGGGTTCCAGAATACCCCTGAATAGAGAAAACACTGTTATAGGGTTACTATGCTTCAGCTGACTGGCTAAATCCATTAAAGTCTGCTTTTGCTTATATGAGGATCTCATATAACTCAAAAAGCAAAGGTGGCTGGATAAAAGTCTCATTCTCTTATTGACTGCTATTACTGCTGACCACTGAATAGAGGTGGGGAAGGGCTTAGAGAATTGTACTTGTCCTTGAATATCTTTTAGTATTTGTGTCCATGGTATTATCATCTGAATGTTTGCCTCATTGACTCAATCTAATCAAATCCTGATCTTCTTAGAATCAAGTACAGACACTATACTGCTCCTTGAAGCCTTATACCAACTTTTGCCTCTCTACATTTAGAAAGATCATACTCCAGACCTGGAAAGGGCTCATATCTCATCTCTGCCTCTTTTCCCAAAGCTTTCCTTTATAGAAGGCAGGGATCTGCATCTCCCTCACTCTCCATTTTCCATTTATAACTGTGCTTGGTTTGAACTCCATAGAATAGGATGGCCCATTTTCCACACTGGGTACCCCCTAGTGCTGATGTCATTCTGCCCTCCAACTTTCTAGCTTCCATTTGTATGTTGTTTTCATACATTAGATTATAAGTGACTTGAGGGGAGGGTCTACATTTCTTTTTCTTATCTGTTTCCCAACACTTAGCACACAGTGTCTGGCACATAGTAATTGCTTAATAAATGCATATTGAATTGAACAGAGCCACAATCCTCAGCTTCCTTTAAGGCCCAATTTATCTATTTTTTCTTTGAAGCCTATCTTCATCCCCTTGGTTTTTAGTGCTCTTTCCTTGTTCAAGTTATCTGGTTAAACAATGCATAGCTTCCCTCTCCTCCAACTATTAGCTCCAGGAGGGCAAGGACTGTTTTATTTTTGTCTATGTATCACCAGAACCTAGCACAGTGCTTTGACCATTGTAGAATGTTAATAAATATTTGTTGAGTTGAATTTTAATACTGTAGGTCTGTGTACTTTGAAATGTCAGAAGTTTCTGATGGATCCAACTCAGAAGGGGGCCACAACCCCAATGTTCAAAAGAAAGGTGTTACTTTAGCAAAGCTATATCACTGAATAGGGGATGAATTTAAGGAAGGGAAGAGCATCCTTGTTCTGAAAGGCAAGATTTCTTCCTAACATGGAAGAGAAGAAGGATATGAATAACTAAGCTGTGATTGGTTATGAAGGGACTGACCACCTGTAACACATCCCTTTGAATCCAATTTTATTTCTGTATATGATAATGAAGTTTCTGACAATAAACTATGATACTGGAATATATCCGCTCCATTAATGGAGGTGTTACTATACACTTCTCTTTAGAACTCTGGGCTAAATACAAATGACCTTTTCATCAAGGCAAGATAGATAGACATTGGAACCAAAGAGCAAATACGTTGTGGGATATCTAAGTTATAAAATGTCTAATATGTAGACAGAATATATCTCTGGTAATTATTATTATAATATTGTTGCTAATAGTTGATGAGTCATAAAATTTACACTTATGCTCAAGGTCACATAGGTAATATGTGGGATCTAGACACAGATTCCCCTGACTCCAAATCAATTTACATTCATTAGGACCAAACAAATTGTAGACTTGAGATTCCCACAGAATTTGTGTGTCTTCACTGGATAGAGCGCCAGGCCTGGAGTCAACAAGATCTGACTTCAAGTCTGGACTCAGACATTTACTAGCTGTGTGACTCTAGACAAATCACTTAACTTCTGTTTATTTCAGTTTCCTCATCCGTAAAATGGAGATAATAATAGCTCCTACCTCTCATGGTGACTGGGAGGATCAAATGAAATAGTAATTTATAGCACTTAGCACAGTGCCTGGCACATTAGTAAGCATTATATAAATGTTACCTAGTAGTAGTAGTAATAATAGTAGTAGTAGTAGTAGTTACTACTATATATTACATATGCTATATACTACACAAATAATATATATATATGTACATGCATAAACATCATAACCTTTTATATGCATTTATATGTGTGTATATTTAGGGGAGTAGAGAAATGGATGGTTGAACATAAGATATCTCCCACATGGAGAATAACACAGGTAGAATTCCCTTTTACCAGTGCAACCCAAGCCCTGACCTGTAGACTTAGAGGGTTGTCAGGGGCCCTGAGAGCCCAAGTTATTTGCCCATAATCATACATACAGCTAATATATGTGAGATAGATGCTACAAACCTGTCTTCCTGAAACTTCCATTTCCATGAAGGGATCAGACCATCCACCCTTTATTTGCCAGACTTCACCATCATGCCTTCCTAAGTACCTCCCTCTCCACATCTCACTTTAAGCTCCCCTTTAATGTGCTATCTTCCCCATTACAATATAAAATCTTTGAGGTTAGAGTGTCTTTCTTTTTCCTCTGTATTTGTATTTCCAGTACTTAGCCCAGTGCATAGCATATAGTAAACCCTTAAAAAATGCATGTTGATTAACTGACTAGAGATGATTTCATTGATACAGAGAACTCCTAGATCAAGAAACTGCTAACAATATAGATCAGTACCTTTTCTGGAACTTATAGTCTTTTTTTTTTGTTATTGTTAGGCAATTGGGGTTAAGTGACTTGCCTAGGGCCACACAGCTAGTAAGTGTTAAGTGTCTGAGGCCGGATTTGAACTCAGGTACTCCTGACTCCAAGGCCAGTGCTCTATCCTCTGTGCCACCTAGCTGCCCCATTGGAACTTATAGTCTTAAGGAGCTGCTTGGACTACCGATACTTTAAAAAACTTATCTGGGGCTACACAGCAAGTATATGTCAGAAGAGAAACTTCAATGCAGATCTTTCGGGCTCTGGGGCCAACTCTATCCAATACATACAATACTCTCAGATATAGATATTGATTAGTTATATATAAATATATACAAATATATACATATTGATTAAGCTCATTGCTTACAAGAGAAGACTGCATTATTCTTTGTACTGAGAGAAAATATTATACTATTATATTAATATCTAATTATTAATTTGTGACCGATCCTTTTCCTCTGAAGTAGTCTCTGAAAGGCATGACTAAGTGATAAGGTTACTCTTAGTCCCAAGAACATGCTTGTTAATTATGTTGGGCAAGATTCCACCCAATTGGAAACCTAATTTCTGGTTTGAGTATAAACAGAATCCAATCTGGGTGATCTTTAGCCTAGGGGAAGAACCCACTATCCTTGATCCCTTCCATTAGTGTTTAGGACAACTCAGCTCACAAAGCAACTAGCCAGAAAGGTCTGGAAGTGGCTTCACCTAGCCAGATGCCTTGAGGCTATTGAGCCTAATGATCAAGCCATGTCTTCAGCAAGAGGAGCTGAAGACTTTTGGCCCACCTCCTCATAAAGTGTCCACCAATTGCAATTGAGTTTCATTTGTCAGAAGAGTTCCCTGTCACAAGGCCATATCTGATTTAAGTGGTTGCTGAAAGAAACTACTGCCCATCAATTTATTGATTATTAGCTAATCTAATAAATAAGTTTAATATTAATTACTTGAAAACTCTGTCTCTTAGAATTTTCATTCACCATGGTACACATAATTGCAGTGTCTAGCAAATGTCTGGTATACAGTACATTCTTTATAAACATTTGATTGAATATTATAGCAATATAAGGGGATAGAAGTCATATTATAAGATACGTAGTTATAGGTAGATGTATAGGTACAAATGCATATATGTGCTGATAAATGCTTAACAATTTGATTTATAAAGAAAATATGTACTCACAATATATGTTTGTTTAATTTGCATCATTAACATTTTATCCATGATTTTCTTGTCATGATAATCAATAAAACAAATCAAATCCTGATTTATAGCATTTGTCAATTTATGAGGTGGAAATGCTCACACTGAAAATATATCAGCTCCCATAAGCCAGTTTGAGCTGGGTCCAGTAACCTCTCATACCCACTATATAGAGATAAAGGTAGAGCTTGAAGTGGAGGTAGAAATATAGTCAGAGGTAGAGATATAGATGTAGGTACAATTAAATAGATGAGATAGAGAAATGGAGATAGAAATAGAGAGATAGAGACAGACTATATATATATATATATATATATATATATATATATATATATATATATATATATATATATATATATATATATATATATATATATATATATATATGAGGAGCAGCAAAACACTAGGAAGGTATTTATTTATAAATCAATCTGTGCTGCTCTAACAAGAACACTGATCAGAAACCCAAGAAAATAGGTGGTGTTAACTAATAATGTTCTATAGAATGAAGACAAATTACAAAGAAGGTATGACACATTATAAGTTTTAAAGCTTTAAAACCAATAGGATGAATGTGTCCCAAACAATTAAAAAGCTTAGCTTTTACTTACTCCCTGATCTCATCTTGATGTGGACTTCTGCTAACAAGAAAAAGAAAGAAAAAGGATAGGAGGAAGGCAGGTGGTACAGTGGATAAAGCACCGGCCCTGGATTCAGAAGGACCTGAGTTCAAATCTGGCCTCAGACACTTGACACTTACTAGCTGTAGGACCCTGAGCAAGTGGCTTAACCCCAATTGCCTCACTAAAACAAGCAAAAAAACCCCATATAATTGTCCAAATGGAAAAAGATACACAAGCTTACTGAATAAAATAATTCTTTAAATATTTGAATTCGTCATCTGGAAGCTAATTCCTCCACAAAATATCAGGAAATATAACGAAGTCAAAAGAATGAAAAAAAGAAGAAGAAGACAATTTGAAATATTTTATCTGGAAAACAAATGACCCAGAAAATAGATTAACAAATAATTAAAAATTATTATATTACCTGAATGTTATAATAAAAAATAGAGCTTAAATATCATATTTCAAGAAAGTATAAAGGAAAACTTCCCTGATATCTTAGAACCAGAGTACACCATATAAATCGGAAGAATCCACTAATCAGATTTGTATTGTGAGGGGGGCAGAGCCAAGATGGCACTGGAAAGGCATAAAGCAGTTAGAGCTCATGACACAGTTACTCCAAAAAACTCTAAACACAGCCATAAGACAACACCTGGAACATCAGAACTGAAAAAAGATGGGCTGAAATCATTTTCCAGGCAAAGACAGCTTAAAAATTTAGCAGGAGGGGACTATTGTTCCAGTCTGGGAGTCCAACCCCATGGTTACACTGACAAGGATCCAGCCCCAGGCAGGCTGTACCAGAAAAAATAACACCCAATCCTCTGAATCAGCTACAGCAGCAGCGTCTCCTGGAACCAAGCTCACAGTCTGGTGAGAGGGCTGAGCAGCTGTTGGGATGGGGGGAAGAATACAGGGGTGTCTGTGGTAACTGAGAAATTCAATTGTCCTAACCCAGCAGGTAACCAGGAAGAAATCTTGAAAGGCAGCAGCCAAGGTGCAGGGGGTGGGGGTGGGGGGGCACAGGCTCCTTGGAGCTAACAACCACAGAAAACAAAATTTTGTTGCCTGGGTAATTAGCAAGTGGGCCTGGGATTATTTACAAACCAGAGCATAAGCCAGGCTGGTGAAGAACCTGCCCCTCCTTAAATCATACCACCTAGGACCCTGTAAAGCTTGGGACAGTGCAGCCTGGAAGCAGGGCCCTACTTTAAGGAGTTAAAAGTCAAGTAAAAGAGAGGTAAGATGAGCAGGCAGAGAAAGTTGCAAAACATAGAAAGTTTCTTTAGTGAAAAGGTGCACCCTCAGAAGAGGATAGCAACATCAAGGGCTCCTATATCCAAAGCTTCCAAGAAAAACAGGAATTGGTCTCAGTCCATAGAAGTGCTCAAAAAGGACTTTGAAGATAAAGCAAGAGAAGTAGAGGAAAAAATGGAAAGAGAAATGAGAGTGATGCAGCAAAGTCATTAGAAAAAAAAGTCAACAGCTTGAAAAACCATATGGAAAAGGAGACACAAAAGCTCTCTGAAGAAAATAATTATCTAAGAATTAGAATTGAACAAATGGAAGCTAGTGACTGTATGAGAAACCAAGACACAATAAAGTAAATCCAAATGAATAAAAAATAGAGGATGATATGTAATATCTTCTTGGAAGGTGACCTGGAAAATAGATCTAGGAGAGATAACTTCAAAATTATTGAACTACCTGAAAACCATGATCAAAATAAGAGCTTAGAGTCCTGATATTCTAGAAGCAGAAGATAAAATAGAAATGGAAAGAATCCACCAATCACCCCCTGAAAGAGATCCCAAAAGGAAAACTTCCAGGAAAATTATAGCCAAATTTCAGAGCTCCCAGGTCAAGGAGAACATACTGCAAACAGCCAGAAAGAAAAAATTCAAATTCTGTGGAGCCATGGCAAGGACAGCACAGGATCTCACAGCTTCTACATTAAAAGATCAGAGAGCATATAATATGATATTCAGGAGGGCAAAGGACTTGGGATTACAACCCAGCAAAACTTTCTATAATCTTTCAGGAAGAAAAACAGGACTTCAATGAAAAAGAGGACTTTCTGGTATTCGTGATTAAAAGACCTGAACTGAATAGAAAATTTCACTTTCAAATGCAAGACCCTAGAGAAGCATAAAAAGGTAAACAGGCAAAAGAAATAATGAGAGATGTTAAAAAATTAAATTGCTTACATTCCTATATGGGAATCATAAGAGCTTTATGAGTAGTAAGTAGATGATAGGAATAAATTTAGACAGAAGGCAAGGTGGGAATTGATTATAAAGGCATGATATTTGTAAAGCATTTATTTTTTGTTTATCTTTTTCTTTTTTTGTGGGATGGTCGAGTTGGTAAGTGTCTTGTGTCTCAGGCCAGATTTGGGTTCAGGTCTTCATGGGTCCAGGGTGGGTGCTTTGTCCACTGTGTCACCTAGCTGCCCCATCATGACTTCTTTAGGATAAAATTGAGGGGAGAGAGGAATGTATGGGTTAGGGGAGAGGTAGAATGGGGTGAAATCACACATGAAAGAAGCAGGAAGGGTGTATGGAGTCAGGGGAGAGATGAGGGAGGGCTGGAGAAGTGAATGAGCCTTACACTCATCAGGATTAGCTCAAAGACCTTAATCTCATCAGAGTTGGCTCAAGGATGGAATAACATACACACTCAATTGGGTGGAGTAATCAATTTAACCCTGCAGGAAAGTAGGAGGGGAAGGGTATAAGGAGGGAGGGGTGAAAGAAAGGAGGGCAGAGGGTGGAGGGGGCAGTCAAAAGCAAAACAATTTTGGAGAGGGGTTGGATAAAAGAAGAGAGAAAACAGTAAATATCATGGAAAGGGAATAGGATGAGGGAGACAGTTAACAATAGTAATTGTCAAAAATATTTTGAAGCAGAGGCAAAAGTAATGTAAGATTATGATGATGATTGATGATGATGGATTGATTGATTGATGGAGATGATTTGAGGAAGATGAGAATTGATTGATGAGGAAGACTAATAGATGATAGTGAGGATTGAATGAAGAAGATGAGGATTGATTGACAATGATTAAGATTGGCTGAGGATGGTGGTGGTGGTGGTGGTGATAATGATGATGATGATGGTGGCAAAATGTATGGTATATACTTTGCTGAGCTATTGTGAAGAAAAATCCTTGTTAAGTTTAAAGTACTATATAAAAGTTATCTATTACTGTTGTTGCAATAATCAACCTCATGGGTTTATTGTAAGCAAATCTCTCTTTAAAGTTCTATATAAATGTAGTTTACTATTAAAAAATGATGAGCAGGATGCTATCAGAAAGACTGGAGGGACCTGCATGAACTGATGCAAAGTGAAATCTACTGAATACAAAATAACAGTAATATTGTGAGATGATTGGCTGTGAATGAGTCAGTTATTTTCAGCAATGCAATAATCCAAAATAACTCTGAAGGTCTTATGAAAAATGCAGTCCATCTACAGAGAGAAAAGTGACGGTATTTGAATACAGATAGATACATATTTTTTGTAAGTTACTTTATTGGAAACAGAAAAAAATGAATGATGAGCAGGATGCTATCAGAAAAATCCTGGAAAGATCTACATGAATTGGTGCAGAGTGAAATGTACTGTATACAAAATAACAGCAATAGTTAAAATTGATATGCTGTGAAGGACTTGGTTATTTTCAGCAATGCAATGAGCCAAGATCACGCTGAAGGACTTATTAAAATTACAATCCATCTACAGAGGAAGAACTGATAGTATCTGAAAGCAGACTGAAGCATAATTTTTTGATAGTTCCTTAATCTGAAGTTTTATTTTTGTCTGTTTTCTTTTACAACCTGGCTAATATGGAGATGTTTTGCATGAATACTGATGTATAACTTATGTTGAATTGTCTGTTTTCTTTCACAACCTGGCTAATATGGAGATGTTTTGCATGAATACTGATGTATAACTTATGTTGAATTCCTTGAATTCTTGTGGGGGGAAGGGAGGAAAAGATACGATGAAAAATGTTACCTACCTACAAATCAAGAACTATGAAATCAGAGTGGAGATAGAAATATACTTTTTCACTTTTTTGTAGCTTAGCTAATATAGAAATGTGTTTGCCTTCTCAATGGGTTGGTAAGGGGTAGAGGGAGGGAGGGAGGGAAATTGGAATTCAAATTCTTTTTTAAATATTAAAAGTAAATAAAATTTTAAATATGAATTACTGCAAATCCATTAACCCATTACACAAAAATTCTAAAGTACATGCTGTATAGGTGATAAATTACAGGGCCCCAGATTTAGAGCTAGAATGGACATTTGAAGTCATCTAGTCCCACCTTCCCATTTTGTAAATGAGGTAAAATTACTCAAGATAATAGGATTTGGGTTTGTAGATTAGTGAATTGAAGCAAAAGAATGATTGGTGGTTTGCCCTAGAATCAAGAATATCCATAAGGAATCTTGATTTACCATTCTCTATGAGACATTTTTAGTACTCTTGCTGGCAGGATAACTACCAGACTCTACTTGCAGGAAGATTTCTACTGGGGAGAGAATGTTGTTTCAGTAGTCTTTTAGTTATGTACAATTCTTCATGACTCCATTTGGGGTTTTCTTGGCAAAGAGACTAAAAGGCTTTGCCATTTCCTTTACCAGCTCATTTTACAGATGATGAATAGAGGCAAACAATGTTAAGCGACGTGGCCAGGGTCACACAGCTGTACATGTCTGAAACTGCATTGAAATTCAGGAAGATGAGTCTTCCTGATTCCAAGTCCAGTGCTCTATCAGTTTGTTACCTAGTTGACCTTTCATGGATTTGAACTTATATTTTCTTATTCCAAATCCAGAGCTCTTTCCATTGTGCTAGGCTGCTGCCCTTCAAAAAGGGCTTCTAAGCCTACATTGTCAGGTAACTTTTAGTCTTGTTACTGTGTTCTTCCATATGACATTAGTACCTAAATGAACAGAAAATCCTAGCCCTGACATCGAATTTTGATTTTGTCTTCAATCAATAACCATTCATTATGCATCTACTAAGTTTCAGTCCTATAGCAATTATTTCAGATACAAAATCAACATGAAGCAATTATGTCTGAGAGTTGTACTTTCTTTTCTTGAGTGGCTACTAGATTTATAAAGTCATACTATCTTTTAAGATCTGAACATCTCTTATGTGAGGAAGTATAACCTTCAGCAAATTAATTTCATTGTGATATGAATAAAATAAGATTCCTTTCCCTCCCACACATCATCCAATGGTATTAAAATGTGGTTGTGATGTGGAGCAAAGATGGCAAAGAGAAGCCAAGAAATTGATTGAGCTCTACCCAGTTTCCCTGGGTAAGCCAGGGGGAGACTCTTAGCCACAGCACAGATCAGCAGTTAAGGACCCTGGGTCCTGGCTCAGCAAGATATTGGCACAGCATGCCAGTTGTGAGGCCTCCAGGCCCAAGGCAGAAAGCAAATCGACAACTGGGGTGTCCCCTACATAACAGATACATTTAGACTAGGCCCTCTCCCCAGACTAGTGAACAATATGTAAGCCCCTAAGGCCTCAGAGAACAAAGTCAGCGTTCAGGCCCCTGGACCTCAGCACAAGAAGCTTGAGACAGTGCCCTTTGTGCCACAGGAGCAGAGCTCATTGTTAAAAGGCACAAAATAGGTTAAAATATGCTTAAGAAAAAGAAAGCTCTCACCACAGAATACTAAAATGATGACATGGAAATTCAAAGCACAAACTCAGAGGAGGACAACACTCTCAAAATTCCTATCTGTGAAATGAGAGAAATGAGCATTATGCAATAAAATTATGAAAAAAAAGAGTCAACAGCTTGGAAAAGGAAGCACAAAAATTGACCAAATGGGAAAGGAGGTACAAATGCTGACTGAAGAAAATAATTCCTTAAAGATTAGAATTAGGAAGGTTGAAGCTAACTCCTTGGGACATCAGAAATCAGTTAAACAGAATAAAAAGGATTAAAAAAAGAAGAAAATATAAACTACCTCATCATAAAAACAACTGACCTAGAAAATAGATCCAGGAAAGATAACTTAAGAATTCATGAACTATCTAAAACTCATGATCAAAAAATAGCATGAACAACGTATTTCAGGAAATTGTCACTGAGAATTACCTAGAACCTGAAAGTAAAATAGTCAATGAAAGAATCCACCAATATCCTCCTTAAAAGTGAACCCAAAATAAAAACTCCATGGAATATTGTAGCCAAATAACAGAATTATTAGGTGAAGAAGAAAATATGCAAACAGCAAGAAAGAAACAATTAAAACATCATGTAGTCACAGTCAGAATTACAGAGGACCTGGCAGCTTCAACATTAAAGGATCAGAGAGTTTAGAATATGATATTCTGGAAGGTAAAAGAGCTTGGGTCGCAACCAAGAATCAACTACCCTGCAAAATTGTGTATAATCTTTCTGGGGAAAGATGGACATTCAATGAAATGGGGGACTTTCAAAGTTTTCTGATGAAAAAAACAAGTGAACAGAAAATCTTATCTTCAAATATAAGACTCAAGAGAAGCATAAAAAGATAAGCAGGAAAAATCTTATTCAACAAGGCTAAATTGTTTATATCTCTACCTGGGAAGTTAATACTTGTATCTCTACTAAGGCAGATAGGAGTATACATAGATAGAGAGTATGGGTATAAGTTGACTTTGATATGATGATATTATAAAAACCCTTAAGGGGTGAAAAAAGCGGATTGTACTGGAAGAAGAGTGAAGAGGTGCAAAAGACCTATTATAGGGGGCAGAATCAGGATGGCAGAGGAAAGTATGTGACCCTTGCAGCTCCTGACATGAACTGTCCACATACCTTCAAAATAATGCCATAAGACAATTTTTTGAAGCAGCAGAACCCACAAAAGAACAGAGGGAAACCATTTTCCAGCCAAAGACTTCTTAAATAGGAGTGAGGAACCTGGCTGAGAGGGGAGCACAGTCACACACTCAGAACCAGCCCCAGAACCAGCTTCTTCTGAAGCCCTTGGTGAGGGGGTACAGGGTTTGGCCATGGAAAAATAGCTTTGGTCTCTGCTGGAGCTAAGACAGAGCACCCATTTTCTGAACCAGTAAGCAGACTTGAGTGGTAGTGGCCCAGTGGGGGAGGGGCACAGGCACACCAACATTCCAACAACAGAGAATCAGATTTCAATCAGATTTCTGCTTCCAGGTTTTAAAAAAAGTGGGCTGTGGTTACTTACAGGCCAGGTGGGCTGAGAAAGAGCCTCTAATTAAATAGTACCACCTGGGACCCCCTGTATCTCGGGATAGTACATCCTGGAAGCAGTGCTCCACTATAAGAAGGAATTAAAAGCCAAAAAATAGGTCAGCAAGATGAGTGGGCAGAGAAAGCACAAGATCATCAAAAGGTTCTTTGGTGGCAAGGTAGGTCAAAATATACCCTCAGAAGAAAATAACAAAGTCAAAGCCCCTACTTCTAAAGCTTCTAAGAAAAATATGAATTGGTCTCAGGTCATTGAGGCACTCAAAAAGGAATTTGAAGATAAAGTAAGAGAGGATGAGGGAAAAGTTAGAAAGGTAGAGGAAAAAATTGAAAGAGAAATAAGAGGGATGAAGGAGGGTCATGAAAAAAAAGTCAACAGCTTGAAAAGCCAAATTGGCCAAATGGAAAAAGGAGGCACAGAAGCTCTCTGAAGAAAATCATTGCTTCAGAATTAGGATAGAGCAAATAGAAGCAAATGACTTTATGAGAAATCAAGACACAATAAAGAAAATCCAACTGAATAAAAAAATTGTGTACAATATGAAATATCTCCTTGGAAAAAACAACTGACTTGGAAAATAGATCCAGGAGAGATAATTTGGAAATCATTGGACTACCTGAAAACCATGACCAAAAAAGAGCTTAGAGGGGGCGGCTAGGTGGCGCAGTGGATAAAGCACCGGCCCTGGATTCAGGAGTACCTGAGTTCAAATCCGGCCTCAGACACTTACTAGCTGTGTGACCCTGGGCAAGTCACTTAACCCCCATTGCCCCACAAAAAAACAACAACAAAAAAAACAATAAATAAATAAATAAATAAATATATTTTTGTAAAAGAGCTTAGAAATCATCTTCCAAGAAATTGTCAGGTATAATTGTCCTGATATTCTAGAAGAAAAAGGTAAAATAGAAATTGAAAGAATCCACCAATCACCTCCTGAAAGAGATCCCAAAAGGAAAACTTCCAGTAATATGATAGACAAATTCCAGAGATCCCAGGTCAAGGAGAAAATATTGTAAGCAACCTGAAAGAAACAATTCAAATACTATGGAGCCACAGGATCAAGCAGCTTCTACATTAAAGGATCAGAGGGCATGTAATATGTTATTCTGGAGGGCAAAGGAATTGGGATTAAAACCAAAAATCTCCTACACAGAAAAACTTTGTATAATCTTTCAGGGGGAAAAATGGGACTTCAATGAAAAAGAGGACTTTCTGGTATTCGTGATTAAAAGACCTGAGCTGAATAGAAAATTTGACTTTCAAATGCAAGACCCTAGAGAAACATAAAAAGGTAAACAGGAAAAAGAAACCATGAGGGATATTAAAAGGTTAAATTGTTCATATTCCTACATGAGAAGATAATACTTCTAACTCATAAGAACTTTCTCAGTTTTAAGGTAGCTGAAAGGAATATACTTATACAGAGGGCACAGGTATGAATTGAATATGAAGGGATGATATCTGTAAAGCATTTCTTTTTTGTTTATCCTTGTCTTTTGTGGGGCATGCATGGTGGGGTGGCTAATGTCTGGCCGAATTTGGGCTCGGGGCCTTCTGAGTCCAGGGCTGGTGCTTTGTCCACTGTGCCATCTCTCTGACCCATGATGACATCTTTAAAATAAAGTTAAAGGGTAAGAGGAATGCACTGGAAGAAAGGGAAGGGGAAAGGTGGAAGGTGGTAAAGTAGCTCACAAAAAAGAAACAAGAAAAAGCTTATGGAGTGGAGGGGAAGATGAGGAAGGAGCAGGGGAGTGAGTGAGCCTTATTCTCATCAAAATTGACTCAAAGCAGGAATAACATGTATACCAAGTGGGTATAGTAATATATTTTGCCCTGAGGGAAAGTGGGAGAGAAAGGGGATAAGGGGGGGAGAGACAAAGGAAGGGAGGGCAGATTTGGGGAGGGGGAAGTAAAAAAGCAAAACACTTTTGAGAAGGGACAGGCTGAAAGAAGATAGACAATAGAGTGAATATCAAGAGAAGGGACTAGGATAGCGGGTAATACAGTTAGCAATAGTAATTGTGAAAGTAATGATGAGCAGGATGCTATCAGACAGATGTATGAAAAATGCAAACCATCAACAGAGAAAGAGTGGATGCTATCTGAATACAGATTGAAGTATAATTTTATTTGTTAGTTCCTCTTTCTAAAGTTTTGTCTGTTTTCTTTCACAACCTGACTAATGTGAAGATGTTTTACATGACTGCACATGTATAACTTATATTGAATTGCTTGATTTCTTAGGGAAGGGTCAGGAGGGAGGGAGGAGGAAAATTTGGAACAGAAAGTTTTAAAAAAATCTATGTGAGGGGGGCGAAGCCAAGATGTCAGAGAAGAAGCAGCAAGCTGCCTGAGCTCTCCTTCTGTTCCCTCAAAACGAACATTAAATCAAGCCTCTGGACAGATTCTGAAACTACAGAACCTGCAAAGAGACAGAGAGACACAGTCCTCCAACCAGAGATAATTTAGAAGACTTCAGGAAAAGGTCGGTCTGACTCGGGCAAAAGGGAGGCCCAGCACAGGGCAGCAACCGAGCGCCAAGGGGGTCGGGCCAAGTCAGCAGGAGCTGCGGGCCACAGCCGAACAACTGAGGCTCCCGGAACCTGGTTCAAAAATCTGGTGGCCAAGAAGGACAGTGGAAAAACCTACCTGCACTGGCCGGGAGGGAGACGAATGGGTCAGGTGAGATCAGATGCCGGGGTCTGGCGCCTGGCTGGCCAAGCGCAATCAGACAGGAAGTGCAGGGCGGGGGATTGCCACACACCATAAAGGCCTCAGAGTAAAAGCCCGGTCACACAGCAACTATACCCCTGCTCAAGAAGCCCAAAACAGGGACCCTGGTGCCCCCAGAGCAGACCTCGACTTAAAGAATAAATAAATAAGCTGCAATAATGAGTAAGAAGCAAAAAAGAGCCCTCTCCATTGAGAACTTCTGTATCAACAGGGAAGAAGCCAGCACAAACTCAGATGAGGACAATAGCCTCAAATTGTCTATGTCTGAAGCCTCACAAGGGAAGGTGAATTGGTCGCAAGAACAAAAAGCCTTCCTGGAAGAGCTCAAAAAGGATTTTAAAAATCAATTGCAAGAGGTAGAAGAAAAAATGGGGAGAGAAATGAAAGCAAAACAAGAAAACTATGAAAAAAGAATCAG
This sequence comes from Dromiciops gliroides, assembly GCF_019393635.1. NCBI lineage: Eukaryota > Metazoa > Chordata > Mammalia > Microbiotheria > Microbiotheriidae > Dromiciops > Dromiciops gliroides. The sequence goes on along the minus strand of NC_057863.1, from coordinate 527,206,138 downwards.
CAGCTTGGAAAAGGAAGCTGAAGAAAACAAAGCCTTAAAAAATTCATTTGGCCAAATGGAAAAAAAGGTGCATAATCTCACTGAAGAAAACAATACCTTAAAAAATTCACTTAGCCAAATGGAAAAAAAGGTGCATAATCTCACTGAAGAAAACAATGCCTTAAAAATTAAAGTGGGACAGTTGGAAGATAAGGAATCCATGAGACACCAGGAATCAGTCAAGCAGAATAAAAAAAATGAAAAAATAGAAGAAAATGTGAAATACCTCATTGGAAAGACAACTGATCTGGAAAACAGATCAAGAAGAGACAATTTGAGAATCATTGGACTGCCTGAAAGCCATGACCAGAAAAAGAATCTAGACACCATATTCCAGGAAATTATTAAGGAAAACTGACCTCATATCATAGAATCAGAGGATAAAATCATCATTGAAAGAATCCACCGATCACCTCCTGAAAGAGACCCCAAAAGGAAAACTCCAAGGAATATTGTAGCCAAATTCCAGAATTATCAGGTGAAGGAGAAAATACTCCAAGCAGCCAGAAAGAAGCAATTTAAATATCATGGAGCCACAGTCAGGATTGCTTAGGACCTGGCAGCTTCAACATTAAAGGACCGCAAGGCTTGGAATATGATATTCCGGAAGGCAAAGGAGCTTGGATTGCAGCCGAGAATCTATTACCCAGCAAAAATGTGCATTTTCTTTCAGGGGAAAAGATGGACATTTAATGACATTTGGGACTTTCAATCTTTCCTGGTGAAAAGACCAGAACTGAATAGAAAATTTGATCTCAACATACAAGACTCAAGAGAAGTTTAAAAAGGTAAACAGAGGGGAAAAATAAAAGTTACCCTATTAGGTTAAACTGTTTATATCCCTACACAGGAAGATAATACTCATAACTCTTAAGAACTGTAAATGTATTTGGGCAGAGAGAAGGACTTTATATAGAGGGTATAAATATAAATTGTCTTTGATGTGATGATACAAAAGAATTAAGGGGTTAAAAAGGGAGTCTATGGGGAGGAGAGGAAAGGGGAGGTGGAATGGGATGAATTATATCATATGAAGAGGTGGAAAAAAAACCTATTACAATAGAGGGAAAGAAAGGAGGGAGGAACATTGTTTCAACCCTATTCTCATTAGATTTGACTCAAAGAGGGAATAACATATACGTTCATTGGGATTAAGAAACTTAATTCATTCTTTAGGGAAACAAAAGGGGAAGGGAAAGGGGGGGACTGATAGAAGGGAGGACAAAAGCAAGGGAGAAAAGGGTAAAGAAAAGAGAGGGGGGTGATAAAAAGGGAGGCATATCGGGGGAGGCAGGGGTAAGAAGTAAAACGTCGGTGAGGAGGAATAGGGTGAAAGAAGGGGGGGAAAGTACAAAGGGGGTAAATAGAATGGAGGGGAATAGACAGTCAGTAATAATAACTGTGAATGTGAATGGGATGAACTCTGCTATAAAACAGAAGCGAATTGCAGAGTGGATTAAAAACCAGAACCCTACAATATGCTGTTTACAAGAAACACATTTGAAGCAGAGAGATACACACAGAGTAAAGGTAAAAGGCTGGAGCAGAATATATTATGCCTCAGCTAAAGTAAAAAAGGCAGGGGTAGCAATCCTTATCTCAGACAAAGTGCAGGCAAAAATAGATCTCATTAAAAGAGATAAGGAAGGAAATTACATCTTACTTAAAGGTACTATAGATAATGAAGTAATATCAATATTAAATATGTATGTGCCAAGTGGTATAGCATCCAAGTTCTTAGAGGAGAAGTTAAATGAGTTACAAGAGGAATTAGACAGTAACACTATACTAGTGGGGGATCTGAATCTCCCCCTCTCAGAATTAGATAAATCTAGCCAAAAAATAAATAAGAAAGAAGTGAAAGAGGTGAATAGATTACTAGAAAAGTTAGACATGATAGATGTCTGGAGAAAATTGAATGGGGATAGAAAGGAATATACCTTTTTCTCAGCAGTACATGGCACATTTTCAAAAATTGACCATGTATTAGGGCACAAAAACATCATAGTCAAATGTAGAAAGGCAGAAATAGTAAATGCATCCTTCTCAGATCATGATGCAATAAAAATTACATGTAAGAAAGAGCCAGGGAAAAGTAGAATGAAAATCAATTGGAAACTAACTAATTTCATTCTAAAGAATGAATGGGCCAAACAACAAATCAAAGAAACAATCAATAACTTTATCCAAGAGAATGACAATAATGAGACAACATACCAAAATCTATGGGATGGAGCCAAAGCAGTGCTTAGGGGAAAATTTATAGCTCTAAATGCTTACATGAATAAGAAAGAGAAAGAGGAGATTAATGAATTGGGCATGCAACTTAAAAAGCTAGAAAAAGAACAAATTAGAAATCCCCAATTAGACACTAAATTAGAGATCCTGAAAATTAAAGGAGAAATTAATAAGATTGAAAGAAAAAAACTATAGAATTAATCAATAAAACTAAGAGCTGGTTTTATGAAAAAACCAATAAAATAGATAAAATATTGGTTAATTTGATTAAAAAAAAGAAAGAAGAAAACCAAATTACCAGTATCAAAAATGAAAAGGGTGATGTTACCACCAATGAAGTGGAAATTAAAGCAATAATTAGGAAATATTTTGCCCAACTGTATGCCAATAAATTTGACAATCTAAATGAAATGGATGAATATTTACAAAAATACAAACTGCCCAGGTTAACTGAAGAGGAAATAAAATCCTTAAATAAACCCATATTAGGAAAAGAAATTGAACAAGCTATTAATGAACTCCCTAAGAAAAAATCCCCAGGGCCAGATGGGTTTACGGGTGAATTTTACCAAACATTTAAAGAACAATTAATTCCAATATTATACAAATTATTTGGAAAAATAGGTGAAGAAGGAGTTCTACCAAATTCATTTTATGACACAAATATGGTGGTGATACCAAAACCAGGCAAAGCAAAAACAGAGAAAGAAAATTATAGACCAATTTCCCTAATGAATATTGATGCTAAAATCTTAAATAAGATATTAGCAAGGAGGTTACAGCAAGTGATCACCAGGATAATACACTATGACCAGGTGGGATTTATACCAGGAATGCAGGGCTGGTTCAACATTAGGAAAACTATTAACATAATCAACCACATCAATAAGAAAACCAACCAAAATCATATGATTATCTCAATAGATGCAGAGAAAGCTTTTGACAAAGTACAGCACCCATTCCTAATAAAAACACTAGAGAGTTTAGGAATAGGGGGAGCTTTCCTTAGAATAATAAACAGTATCTACCTAAAGCCATCAGCAAGTATTATATGCAATGGAGATAAATTAGAGGCCTTCCCAATAAGATCAGGGGTGAAACAGGGATGTCCATTATCACCCCTATTATTTAATATTGTCCTAGAAATGTTAGCTTTAGCAATCAGAGAAGAGAAAGGAATTAAAGGAATTAGAATAGGCAAGGAGGAAACAAAACTATCACTCTTTGCAGATGATATGATGGTATACTTAAGGAATCCTCGAGAATCAAGTCAAAAATTACTTGAAACAATTAACAACTTTAGCAAAGTAGCAGAATATAAAATAAATCCACATAAATTATCAGCATTTCTATACATGACCAACAAAGTCCAGCAGCAAGAGATAGAAAGAAAAATTCCATTTAAAGTAACAGTAGATAATATAAAATACTTGGGAGTCTACTTGCCAAGACAAACCCAGGAACTCTATGAACACAACTACCAAACACTCTTCACACAAATCAAATCAGATCTAAATAATTGGAAAGATATCAATTGCTCATGGATAGGCAGAGCTAATATAGTAAAAATGACAATACTGCCTAAATTAATTTACTTATTCAGTGCCATACCAATCAGACTACCTAAAAATTATTTTATACAGCTAGAAAAAATAATAACAAAATTCATCTGGAAAAACAAAAAATCAAGACTATCCAGGGAAATAATGAAAAAAAATTCACAGGAAGGTGGGTTAGCAGTACCAAACCTGGAGCTTTACTATAAAGCGGCAGTCATCAAAACTATCAGGTACTGGCTAAAAAATAGAGTGGTAGATCAATGGAATAGGCTAGGCTCAGGAAATGCAGTAGTAAATGACACTAGTAATGTAGTGTTTGATAAACCCAAAGACTCCAGCTTCTGGGATAGGAACTCAGTATTTGACAAAAACTGCTGGGAAAACTGGAAGATAGTATGGCAGAAATTAGGCATAGACCAACATCTTACACCTTATACTAAAATAAGGTCAAAATGGATACATGATTTCGACATAAGAGGTGATACCATAGGTAAATTAGGAGAGAAAGGAATAGTGTACCTATCAGATCTTTGGAAAGGAAAACAGTTTTTGACCAAACAAGAGATAGAGTATATTATAAAATGCAAAATGGATGATTTTGATTATATTAAATTAAAAAAATTTTGTACAAACAGAAGCAATGCATCCAAAATTGGAAGGGAGGCAGAAAACTGGGAAACAATTTTTGAGGCCAGTGCTTCTGATAAAGGCCTCATCTCTAAAATATATAGGGAATTAAATAAAATTTATAAGAATCCAAGTCATTCCCCAATTGAGAAATGGTCAAAGGATATGAACAGGCAGTTTTCTGATGAAGAAACCAAAGCTATCTATTCCCATATGAAAAAATGCTCTAAATCTCTAATGATTAGAGAGATGCAAATTAAAACAACTCTGAGGTACCACCTGACACCTATCAGATTGGCTAAAATGACAAAAAAGGAAGATAATAAATGTTGGAGAGGCTGTGGGAAAATTGGAACACTAATACATTGTTGGTGGAGCTGTGAGCTGATCCAACCATTCTGGAGAGCAATTTGGAATTATGCCCAAAGGGCAATAAAGCTGTGCATACCCTTTGACCCAGCAATTCCACTTTTAGGTCTTTTGCCCAAAGAAATCATGGAAGGGGGAAAGGGACCCACATGTACAAAAATATTTATAGCTGCTCTTTATGTGGTAGCAAGGAATTGGAAGTTGAGGGGGTGCCCATCAATTGGGGAATGGCTGGACAAGTTGTGGTATATGAATACAATGGAATACTATTGTGCTGTAAGAAATGATGAGCAGGATGAGTTCAGAGAAACCTGGAGGGTCTTACGTGAGGTGATGATGAGTGAGATGAGCAGAACCAGAAGAACATTGTACACAGTATCATCAACATTGAGTGTTGACCTACTGTGATGGACTATATTCTTCTCACCAATGCAATGGTACAGAAGAGTTCCAGGGAACTCATGATAGAAGAGGATCTCCAAATCCAAGAAAAAAAAAGAAAGAAAGAACTGTGGTGTATAGATGCTGATTGAACCATATTATTTCTTTTGTTTTGGGTGCTGTTGGTTTTTTTTTCTATTTTGAGGTTTTGCATCACTGCTCTGATTTTTTCTCTTGTAACAGGATTAATGCAGAAATAGGATTAATGTTATTATGTATATATATATGTGTGTATATATATCTATATGTATATGTATATGTATAGAGATATATAGATATAACCTATATCAGATTACCTGCTGTCTAGGGGAGGGGGGGAGGGAGGGGAGGGAGGGAGAAAAATCTGAAATTGTAAAGCTTGTATAAACAAAAGTTGAGAACTATCTTTACATGTAACGGAAAAAATAAAATACCTTATACATTAAAAATAAAAAAAAAATCTACGTGAAAAATTGGGATTTTTTTACATGTACCTTGGGGAAAATTCTAAATAAATTAATTAAAAATAGACATTTAGAAATCACTAAAAAAAGATCTATTACAGTAGAGGGAAAGAAAGGAAGGGGTGAGCATAGTTTAAACCTTAATCTCATCAGATTTGGTTCAAAGAGGGAATAACATACACACTCATTGTAGAGAATCAGGTAAAAATCTACTTGAAATAATTAACTTTAGCAAAGTTGCAGTATATAAAATAAATCCACATAAATAATTAGCACTGCTGTATATGTTCAATAAAGTCAAGAAGGGAGATTTAGAAAGAGAAATTCCATTTAAAATAACTGTAGACAATATAAAATATTTGGGCATCTATCTGGCAAGACAAACCCAGGAACTATATGAATACAATTACAAAACACTTCACACAAATAAAATCAGATTTAAACACTGGAAAAACATCAATTGCTCATAGGTAGGCTGAGCTAATAGAATAAAAATGACAATTCTACCTAAATTATTTTACTTATTCAGTGTCATACTAACCAAAGTGCCAAAATATATTTTATAGAGCTAAACAAAATAAAAACAAAATTCATCAGGAAGAACAAAAGGTTAAGAATATCAAGGGAATTAGTGAAAATATATGCTAAGGAAGGTAATGTAGCTCTACCAGACCTAAAACTGTAATATAAAGTGGTAGTCATCAAGATTATTTGGTACTGGCTAAGAAGTAGAGCAGTGGAACATTAGAATAGTTTGAGCACATGGGACACAATAGTAAATTACTATAATAACCTACTATTTGATAAACCCAAAAACTCTAGCTTCTGGGAAAAGAACTCTGGCAAAAACTGCTAGGAAAACTGGAAAATAGTATGACATAAACTAGGCAGAGATCAACATCTTACACCATTTATAAAAATAAGGTGAAAACAGGAACATGAGTTAGACTTATAAAAGGTTATACTATAGGCAAATTAAAAGAGAAAGTAGTTTACCTGTCAGATCTATGGAGTAGGGAAGAATTTGTGACCAAACAAGAGATAGTGAATATTATAAAATGCAACATGGATAATTTTGAGTATGTTAAATTAAAAATGTTTTGCATAGACAAAACCAATGCAACCAAGATTAAAAAGAAAGCAGAAAGCTGGGAAACAATGTTTTAAATACAGTGTTTCTTTTGTGTATGTGTGTGTGTGCGTGTGCGTGTGCGTGTGCGTGTGCATGTGCGTGTGTGTGTGAACAGTAACTGTCTGAATAGAATTTTATTTTCCAAAATATATGTAAAAAAAAACAAATTTTGACATAAAATTTTTAAAAACTTTGTGTTTTCAGCTTATTTTGAATTACTTGAGTTCTTGTGGGTGGGTGGGAAGGGAGGAAGGAAGAGAAGTTGGAACACAAAGTTTTTTTTTTTTTTTTTTTTTTTTTTTTGAGATATTTTATTTTTTCCGTTACATGTAAAGATAATTCTCAACTTTTGTTTATACATGCTTTGCAATTTCAGATTTTTCTCCCTCCCTCCCTCCCCTCCCTCCCCCCTCCCCTAGACAGCAGGTAATCTGATATAGGTTATATCTATATATATCTATACATATACATATAGATATATATATACACACACATATATATACACATAATAACATTAATCCTATTTCTGCATTAATCCTGTTACAAGAGAAAGAATCAGAGCAGTGATGCAAAACCTCAAAATAGAAAAAAAAACAACAGCACCCAAAACAAAAGAAATAATATGGTTCAATCAGCATCTATACTCCACAGTTCTTTCTTTCTTTTTTTTTCTTGGATTTGGAGATCCTCTTCTATCACGAGTTCCCTGGAACTCTTCTGTACCATTGCATTGGTGAGAAGAATATAGTCCATCACAGTAGGTCAACACTCAATGTTGATGATACTGTGTACAATGTTCTTCTGGTTCTGCTCATCTCACTCATCATCAGCTCACGTAAGACCCTCCAGGTTTCTCTGAACTCTTCCTGCTCATCATTTCTTACAGCACAATAGTATTCCATTGTATTCATATACCACAACTTGTCCAGCCATTCCCCAATTGATGGGCACCCCCTCAACTTCCAATTCCTTGCTACCACGTAAAGAGCAGCTATAAATATTTTTGTACACGTGGGTCCCTTTCCCCCTTCCATGATTTCTTTGGGCAAAAGACCTAAAAGTGGGATTGATGGGTCAAAGGGTATGCACAGCTTTATCGCCCTTTGGGCATAATTCCAAATTGCTCTCCAGAATGGTTGGATCAGCTCACAGCTCCACCAACAATGCATTAGGAACACAAAGTTTTTAAAAACTATGTCAGGTGCTCGTTTCGGCAGCATGAATACTAAAATTGGAGCGATACAGAGAAGATTAGCATGGCCCCTGCACAAGGATGACACGCAAATTTGTGAAGCGTTCCATATTTTTCTGTTTGTTGGCTAATTAATTCCCAAACAATAAAAGCTAATCCCTCTCTGATTAAAAAAAAAAAAAAAAACTTATGTCGGGGCAGCTAGGTGGTGCAGTAGATAGAACACCGGCTCTGGAGTCAGGAGTACCTGAGTTCAAATCTGGCCCCAGATATTTAATGCTTACTAGCTTTGTGACCCTGGGCAAGTCACTTAACCCCAATTGCCTCATTAAACAAAAACAAAAACAAAAAAACAACTTATGTCAAAATTTGTTTTTTTACATATGTTTTGGAAAATAAAATTATTTTCAGTTACTGTTGACACAGAAAAAAATCCTTTTGATTTCTTCTGAAATCCCCTTAGCATTTTTTCTTACTTTCAATTTTATTAATTTTTCCTTTGATTTTCAGTATTTCTAATTTGGTATTTACTTGGAGATTTTTAATTTGTTTTGGGTTTTTTTTTTTTGGCCCTACTCTTTTCAGTTGCATGCCTAATTCATCAATCTGCTTTTCATTTTATTCATGTAAGAATTTAGAGACATATATCTCCCCTAAGAGCTGTTTTGGCTGTATCCCATAAGTTTTGGTATGTTATCTTTAAGACCAGAATTTACTTACCATGAGCTCAATTTACTTAAAAATCAGAAACCTTCCTTTTCTTCATTAAAATTGCTCATTGTAAATCTGTAAATCTGAAGCATTTACTGTGTAACTGACTGCCATAGAGTCTCCCCTGCCCCCACATTCCCAGCTTAGAGTACTGAAAGGAAAATGTGGCCAGAGATAATGGAAACAGGCTGATATAAATGGGTGAACACAATTTTTTAAAAATAAATGAACCTTAGGGGCAGCTAGGTGGCACAGTGGATAGAGCACCATCCCTGGAATCAGGAGTACCTGAGTTCAAATCTGGCCTCAGACACCTAACACTTACTAGCTGTGTGACTCTGGGCAAGTCACTTAACCCCAATTGCCTCACTAAGAAAAAAAATAAAAAATAATTTTTTTTAAATGAACCTTGAATGAAGGGAGGGAAGTCACTTATCTGTCAGGGGTTGGAAGAAAAAATGGTAAGGGGATTGCTGAAGAAATCAAAAGCAATGAATAAAATACCAGATTTTTTTTTAGGCTGTCTCCTTATGAATTAAAAAAAGAAACAGAAAATAGTTAACAGGCAATAAAATCCACTGATGTGGAAAAAAGGTGAAGGGGATATTAAGAAGGCATATGATGCCTGGGGATGCTCTCACAACAACCAAAGTATGGACAGATAGCAATCCTGGGAGCATAATAATGTAATGTTAGTATTTTTAATGGTGGATAGGGAATGAAATGAAAGAGTAAATGTCTAGAATTTCCAATGACAGGATTTTAAAAATACTCCTCTAAATTTAAAAAGCCAATAAATATGATTCCTAAGGTTTTAAGAATAAGGCCTTACCTCTATCTCTTCCAGTCAAAAGGATTAATACATTAACCAGAGTGTTTTTATTAACAGAATGAATAACTTTACTTAGTATTTTAAACATTTAATATTTTTAAAAATTCATTATAGATAACAAGGTCCAGATGGCTAAAGCTCAGACAGAACAATATGAGTCATCCACAACAGATAAATGATCTCTTCCTGTGCTGTTCTGTATTATTCATTGAGGGCCAGATGCTGTGACCATTACAGGGAAGGGGAACTGTGGCACATACCCTCCACCCCCATCCCCACTACTTTGGACAGGATGACCATGATTGTGCTATCATCATACTTTAACATACCACAACAGGCAACAAATACTATTATCATGTATAGAATTATATTGGGCACAGAGGTACAAAACTGAGTAATGTACTCAATGTAGTAAATGTTATAGAAATATAGAACATAATGTAGAATGTGAGCTTCTTCAGAGCAGGAACTACTGTTTGTATGAGTGTGTGTTTTCTTTTTACTTTGTCCACAATGGTTGTGGTTCTAGCCCTCAAATTTTAGAACTCACCTTTCAAAATGAAGAAAGGAAGCATTTATTAAGCATTCATTGCATGCTAGGCATTGTGCTAAGTACTTTTGCAAATACTCCCTCATTTGATCTTCACTACTCTTTTTTTTTTTTTTGGTGGGGCAGTGGGGGTTAAGTGACTTGCCCAGGGTCACACAACTAGTAAGTGTCAAGTATTTGAGGCCGGATTTGAACTCAGGTAATCCTGAATCCAGGGCTGGTGCTTTATCTACTGTACCACCCTTCACTACTCTTTTAAGTAGTTAAGATCCCCATGTTGTAGTTAAGAAAATTGATGCAAATAGAGGTTGAGTGGCTTGCCTAGGTGCATTTAGATAGTGAATGTCTAAGCCTGAATTTGAACTCAGCTCATTCTGACTCCAGGTCCAATACTCTACACTGTACCACCTAGTTACCTTGGCAGTATACTAGGGACAGCTGTTTCCAGGGTAGTATGAGTACCATTAATTACTAGACCACCTGCAAGGCTCCTGAAGGAGGAATCTAGCTGGCTATAGGAACCACATGAGTCTTCCCTTCTAAGTTTACTTTTCTCCTTTTTAAAAAAATAAATATTATTTATTTATTTTGCAGGGCAATGAGAGTTAAGTGACTTGCCCAGGGTCACCCAGCTAGTAAGTGTCAAGTGTCTGAGGTTGGATTTTAACTCAGGTCCTCCTGAATCCAGGATTGATGCTTTATCCACTGTGACACCTAGCTGCCCCCCACTTTTCTTCTTCTTTATATGTACCTACCTTATATGTACCTACTTATTTGCATTTTATCCTCCCTATTAGAAATAATATAAGCTGCTCGAGGGCAGGGACTATTTTGTATTTTTCCTTTCTTTGCCTGACACACAGAGAGTGATTGATAATTACTAATTGACCTGAAGGTTCAGAACATATTAAAAAGTCTAAGGTTCCTTTCATTTTTCTTGAGTAAAATCATTTTCCTTTTCCTCTGCTTCCATGTAGAAACTACTGTGCTTGACAGAAACATTATGTCATCATGGGAAAAGTTTTGAACATAATATGGAGACCTAGATTTAAAGCTTCAGTCTAATATGTATTAGCTTTATGACCATGGGTCAGTACCACAACCAATGTGCCTCTTCTTTTTTCATATTTAATTTAGGATTAATGTTTACAATATCAAACTCCATAGAGTTGTTATGAGGAAAGTGATTTTTAAATCTGAAAGTGCTATAAAAATGTGACATATAATATTAACTCCTCAGGTATAATTAACGACAATAAGTTTTGGTTGTGAGGTTTTTATTTTTTTTCTCTTCTGCTATGTGGTAATACCCTTGAAAACACTGGCATCCAATGTAACTGAATAGAATGAACCTGTAGTTGAATTTCTAAACCTCTGCTATTATATGCCTTGGAACATAGTAGGCACTTAATAAATGATTTTTGACTGACTATTCTCCTCCCTTCTACTCACTCAACAATCTAGCTGCATTGGCCTGCAGCCATTCCTCACAAACAATACACTATCTCCCATCTTTATGCCCTTTGATTGTCAGTTTCATGTCTGGAATGTTCTTCCTTCTCACCACCCACTCAGGATTCTTGACTTCCTTTGGACATGCAACTCAAATTCCATTTCCTGTAGGAAACATTTCCTTGCATCCCTTTCCTTTCCTCCTCTTTCCCACCCTCCCCCCTTCTGAATTCCATTCCTTCTAAAGCTACCTTTTATCTACTCTGTATTTTATCTTTTATTTTTCTGATTAATATGTTTTGTTTCCCTCATTAGAATCTTAGCTCCTTTTTAGGGCAGGGGCTGTCTTTTTAAAAAAATTTTATTATTTATATCATCTGTGTGTAGCATGCTAGACACTTAGTAAAGACTTTATAAATGCTTGTTGATTGATTATCAAAGAAGGAAATATTCAGAAATTCAATGCTGGACGTCAATGGTTAGTATTCTATAAGAAGAAACAGTCAGTGGAGAGAATAAATGAAAGGTAGAGAATATATATAATTTCAGAGTAGTTCCTAGACTCAGTCTAAGGTCTAAAGTAAGTTGCTCACTGAGAGAAAAGTGGGGAACAAGGCCAATTAGAGTCTTCTTTGAGTCTCATTGTGGTAATGTCTCATCTAGTCATTCTTATCTCTTGAGGGCCAAATTTCTATACCAAACATAACATCTAAAAGAAAAGAGACTAGGCAGTAAAACATGAAAGACAGGAACAACAGCAATGGACTTAAAGAAGGGGAAAAAGTTGACAGAAAGAAGCACATTTATAGTAATGAGACAATAGAAAAATCAGCAAATTTTTTTTTCCAGCATGTCTCACTCTCCATGATCCTATTTGGGATTATCCTGGCAGAGATACTAGAGTGATTTACTATTTCCTTTTCCAGCTCATTTTACAGATAAGTTGACTGAGGCAAAAAGGGTTAAGTAACTTGCTCAGGGTCACACAGCTAGTAAGTGTCTGAGGACAGATTTGAACTCACAAAGTTGTCTTCCTAACTTCAGGCCTAGTGCTCCATCTACTGCATCACCTACAACCCCTAAAACAAGCAAACAACAAAAACCAAAAGAGTAACTAATAAAAAAATAACATTTGACTGAGTACTCCTGATTTTTCCCCTTATCTCTTATCTCCTTAGACCCTTTAGTTCACTGCTTTCTTGGTGATTCTGTGATGATGTTTGACTATTTTAAATTTAAAATAAAAACCTGCCTCATCCCATACTCATGTGCCAATTTAGATATAGACACATGAAAACATACTTTTAATTTCTTAATAATTCATCACTATCTAAATGGCTTTAACATTCTTTTGTTTATTGGTTAATCAAAATTATTGGTGTAGCAGGAAAGATAATACAGATGAATAGCTCTCATTTGTGAAGGAGAAAATTGTATCAAATATTTCTCGTAAATGTTTGGTATCCAAGATATAAGACCAAGAGCCATTCTTAATACATAAGTGGGTAAAGAATATGAGCAGTTTACCAAAGAGTTGTAAATTATGATAACAATATGAAAATATGCTCCCAATCACTATAGGTAACAAAGAAGCAAATCGAAATTGAAGTTTTACCTGACACCTAGCCAAATAGAAAGGAATAGAACAAAAACAAGAATACTTAGTGATAGGCAGGCTGTGGGATGATAAATACATTGTTGGTGGGATTATGAATTGGTCTGATCATTCCAGATATCAATTTGAAATTGTGCAAGAAGTATAATTAAAATGTCAATTCTCTGTCACAAATGGGCATATATTCCAGGGTTGTCAAAAATAGTCAGAGGTCCTATTTATGTCAAAATATTCATAACAATTTTTGTGGCAACAAAGTATTGGAAATAATGTTAACATATATAATTTGCATAATGAACAAATAATTTGTTGTCATATATGAACGTAATATTATTGAATAGTAAGAAATCAGAGAAATGTTGGAAGTTATAGTGCAAAATAAGAGAAACAAAAGAACAAATGACTACAATAATGCAAATAAAAAGATTATTATAAGGAGACTGAACCCTGAGTAACTGTTAAGCCAATAAGAGACTCAGAGAACAGATGATGAAATATACCTCCCTTCTTTATGACAGAAATACCAGGGACTATTAGGACAGGATGTTGTATGCTTGTCTTTGTGAAGCATTGGAAATATCTTCCTTCATGGAATTTTTCCAGGAGTCTTCAAGCCAACTGGTTTCCCATGTGCTTTTTTTGGCCCAAGCACACATAAACAAATTATCTTGTGTTTACTATATTGGCTGTTTTTTATTATTTTTTTCTTAATTCCTAGGTTCAGTCTGCCAAAGAATAGCGATCAGAGTTGGGGGTAGGGAGAGAGATGGGCTCATTTCCAGAAATGACTTTGACACAAAAACAAAAAAGAGTAATATAACTTGTTTTTCATAATACCATCTTGGAGCCAAGAATTGATATTTTCATTCCTGTGTGAATATATTTCAGTTCTCATGCTATCACTTACCCATGCCTGAAACTACTCATCAGAGGCCTTCCCCCTCAGTTGGACTTGCTTAAAAGCTTATGCCAGTTAAAAGATTTGGGCTGGTTTGGCACAAGAAGGAAGTTACAGCAGATTTCCTGATGGACGCCAAGTTGCTGTCTAAAGAGAAGCATAAGTGGCCACAAGAGAGGGATGGGCAATTTCTACTAAACTTTATTCTTTTGATCTTAATATTATAGTTCCTACTTAGAAATAATTTGTTTATACATACCCAGGCCAAAGAAAGCCCAGGGGAGAGCAGCTGGTTTAGACAGCTCTAGAGAAACCCTGTAAAGGAAGGCACTAATAAGGTTGCCCCCAGAGGCCTGACAGTTCTATTAGTTGTTTCTCTATTTTATTCTGAAGCAATTCTGATGGTGAAAAAATTCAGCTCACAATGTCAATTCTTCTTTGACTGGGTAAAATAGATCCTCTCTCTTAGAGGGATCTTCCTAGAGTAGCTATGTCAATCTCAAATAGAAACAGGGTCACTAAACCCCACATAAGGATACCTATTGGCTGCTTATTGACTTAGAAAACCACATGTTAACATTATCTATGTTCTATTGTAAGTTTAGTTATTTTGTTAAATATTTCCCAATTCCATTTTCATCTGGATCAGGCCACACTCAGGAGTGTTGCTAGCCTCAATGACACAAGTAGGTCACGTTTGACACCTCTGTCTTAGAGGAATCTTCTCTTCTGAACCTCAATTTGCTCTCATAATGTTCTCTTATAATTGATCTTATTTTTGTGAAATTTAAAGAAAAATAGAATATAACATTAAAAAAACAAAGATTGCTTTACAACCCAAAATATATCATAAAAATGCCTCATTTTAATATATTTTAAATGACATATTTCTATTACCCGCCAGGAAGCAAAAAAGATAAAAATCTACAAATATTCCAGCAAAGCTCAGTCCTTAATAAATAGACATGTACTCTCATTTATTTCCTTTGTCCTTTTTTCATCTTTATTTCCTCTAGGGCTCTGTTATTTGCATCTACTGCCTTCTACATTCTGGTTTGTGAGGTTTTTTGGTGAGGCAATTGGGGCTAAGTGATTTGGCCAGTGTCACACAGCTATTAAATGTCAAGGGTCTGAAGCCAGATTTGAACTCAGGTTCTCCTGAATCCAGGACCAGTGCTCTATCCACTGTAGCACCTAGCTGCCCTGCCTTCTACATTCTTAATAAAACTTGTATTTATTTCTATAGTTCCTTGCTTACAACTGCCAAAATCAGATAGAAAGCCATCCTTACAGCCAGAAACAACAGAGTCTAAATCCCTCCTCTGACAATGACTATGATTCACAGGGCAAGTCACTCATTCCCACAGGCCTCTAGTGTAGGTAATTTGCTAAAACTCAAATTTGTAGAAAAGGTGTGAACCTGCATTGGTAGGGGGAATTTTCTTCCTATATTACTGAAATCTCATGCCTGGTGTCTTCATTTCCTTGAAAGAACTCTGAGGAACAGGCAATATATGTATCATTATCACCTTCTTAGAGATGAGTAAACTAAGGCTCAGAGACCACAAATGATTTGCTTAGGGTGACATAGTGAATAAGTATTGAGTTCAAAATTTGAAACAAAATCTCTTCACTATGCTATGAAATTATCAGTGCCATATATATTGGATGTTCATGCTGTTATGGCTTATACCATTTTTATCTAGATTGAAAAAGGTTGGTTTTATTTGGGGGGGGGTGGTTCTTTAGAAATCCCTCTTTGAACAGATGTCTTTCTTTACTTTCCCAAGGTCTGTATATGTTTCTCTTAAATAATTTATTTCTCTTCCTTTTATAATTCATATAGTGATACTATGCAGTGGCAAGTTTTCAAGGTCAATAACCATTTTTTTAAATGCCTACTATGTGCCCAACACTGTGCTAAACTCTGGGAATACAACAACCTCAAGGAGTTTACAATCTAAGGGGGAAAGCCAGCACACAAAAGAAAGCTGAAAGTGAGGTGAGGGGAGGAAGGAGGTGACGGTGTAACTGAAGACATGAAGGTATGGTGGAGAAGTCAAAGAGTCTAAAAGTAGTTCAGCCAGATAGGAGGGAGATAAGGAAATGTCAGTCCTGTTCTCTCTCCTTAAAAATGGAGTCTATGTCTCCACTCTCCAAGAAGAGGGACAGAGAGTCCTGGTGTGGTGTTAGTAAAAAGGCTGATTGGATCTTAGAAAATGATGAGATTTCTCAATGCTAAGTTTCCTGGAGCATGTTGAAGAAGATAAAGAAGTCCAGAATTAGTACAGCTGGGTGGGAAATGAGATGTTTGAGGAAATATCAGTACTGTTTTGGCAAACAAACTGGCAAAATTGTCCTCTGTGCCTTTTCCCTGACAATGATTTTTCCACATTCTCTCCACCAACCTTTTCACTCTGGGCCTCAGACACATTCAAGGCCTTGAAACAAGTCTGCCTTGTATCTTTCCTCTATTTTTTTCTTGCTAACTCCTTACTGTACCTTCTTTCTTATTAATTCCAAGTTATGATTCAATATTTCTTCTCATATTGCCCTACTATAAGTTGAAATCAATAACTTGTTTACTCTTTTGGATTTTCTTCCTGAAGCCTTCTTTTATTCTTTTATTAAATCACCCTAAATGTATAAGGCATAGTGTTAGTTTGTTGTGGATGTTAACAAAGATGAATAAGATATGGTCCTAGTCCTCGAAGATTTTACAAACTGGCTTTTCTTTTTCATTATTTAGGCAGCTATGGCCAACTCCTTTGTTTCTTTCTGAGCCCTTGAAGCTGAACTAGCTAGACCAATCTCTTTTTTTCCGAGGCAATTGGGGTTAAGTGACTTGCCCAGGGTCACACAGCTAGTAAGTGTTAAGTGTCTGAGGTCAGATTTGAACTCAGGTCCTTGTGACTCCAGGGCCGGTGCTCTATCCACTGCGCCACCTAGCTGCTCCAGACCAATCTCTTTTTATGGTGATTTGTGATCTTACAGCTTTTTCCTTGCCAAAGAGATATGTGGTAATGGAAGGAACTATCATTACCTTTCCTTCTGCTCCTGAAATACTTATTAGTACTAAACACTATCACCATATGCAGATCCTCCTAACAGTCATCTACGGGCTCCCAGGTCATTTTCTCTCCTTTGTCAAGGAGTGCAGTAACCATAATATAAAGAACTAACATTTGTATAGCACGTTAAGGCTTGCAAAACGTTATATATATATATATATGTGTGTGTGTGTGTGTGTGTGTGTATATATGTATATGTATGTATATGTATGTATATGTATATGTGTGTCCATGTATATATGTATGTATGAACATATGTGTATATATATTGTATATATGTGTGTATAAATACATATATACAACACCTTCAAAGTACAGTGGAGAGTGAATACATGTTCTTGGCCCAAGCTACATAGAACCTGCAAGAGAGGGCTTTACAAGGATCACAGCAGGAGTAAAAGCAGTACATCTGTGAGTTCAGATATACAAAACAGACGCAAAAAATGTCCCCCAATTTTGATCAGTGTATATATATATATATATATGTGTGTGTGTGTGTGTGTATACACATGTACAAATAGATGTATATATATATACATGTACAAATAGATAGATGTATATATATATACATGTACAAATAGATAGATAGATGTATATATATATATACATGTACAAATAGATAGATAGATGTATATATATACATGTACAAATAGATAGATGATAGATAAGCATTACATGTGTGTGCATTACATATGTTTATATATTACATGTGTGCCTTAATACGTACATGCATTATATTACACATGTCATCTCAATTGATCCACACAGCAACCCTGTAAGGCAGATGCTATAAGCCCTGATTTACAGATGAGGAAACTCGGTATGAGAGAAGTTGAGTGATTTGCCCAGTCATACAGATAAGTGTATGTCAGGATTAGAAACCAGGTCTTCCCAATTCCAAGTCCAACACACTATCTACTGTGCCATCTACCTGCCAAACAGCCTTCTTCTCTACCCCAATGTCTGTGCTTATTTTGGGGGATTTCAGTATACATATCACTTCCCCTTGAATACCCTGAAGTTCACCACCAGTGTCAATGTTCATGGCCTATGTCTTCACTCCACCTCAGTCATACACAGTGATAGCCATGTCCTTGATTTTACCATCATCTCTCTAAGGGTTCTATTTTCCAGATCAAGAACTCTAATATTCCTCCCTCCATCCCCATGTCTCACCCCTCCTAATTCTATTCTTTATCCTTGCTGTAACCTCCAATTCTTCCATTACCTAAGTGCTCTGCCAAGCTATTTCTTCTGTCCTGGCTTCACTTTCCCTTTCTGTCTCTGTAGCCACAGCATCCAGCATACTTCCTAGCATGCAGTAGACATTTTTTTGGAAAATAAGTTCAATTTCTCTAATGATCTAGAGCTCAGATTAGATCTAATGATTTGTTGCTCTCTCTCCTAGACATGTAAATTACTAAAAATAAGTTCTATGAGGACTGAATTGAGAATCAGAGTCCCCCCTCTCCATCATAGACTCTTGCCAGAAAAAATTTTCATCAGTCATGTATAATTTATAAGTATCTTTCCACTGCCCTCACCAAAGACTTCTCTTTCTTTTTTTCTCTGCTTTCCTCTTCTCATCTTTACAAAAGACATAATAGACATAGTAGTGAGATGGGTTCTTTCCTTCTCCCCTTGCCTCTCTTGTCCTTGTAATCCTGCCCCAATCTTTCAACTTCCTTATTTCTTCCTGCTTATTTCAAAGTTCTCATTTGCATCTGATAATTGACACTCATAACCCTGATCAAAATGAGGGAATTTTCTGTGTGTTCTGCATATCTGAGCTCACAGTTCCACTGCTTATACTGCTGCTGTGATCTTTGCAAAGCCCTCTCCTGAAAGTTCTATATAGCTTGGGCCAAGAACATGCATTCACTCTCCACTACACTTTGTTTGAAGGAGTTGTTGTAGTCATATATCTCTTCCTAGCTGTCATCTTTCATACATCCATGGAAAGCATTTTTGACTCAATGAGCAATTCCATAAACAAATGAAAAAATGAAGCTCATAGAATGCTTGCCTAACTGTATCTAGTTAATAACAAAGTCAAGACCAGAACTGAAGTTTCCAGATGCCCAGCCTTATGCTGTTGCCACTGAATCAGAGCCCTAGCAGAAGATCACTAATGAGCTTCCATAGCTTAACACACTGCATTAATAGGGGTACACCTATTACAACTCTACATTTCAGGCAAAATTGATTGTGGTCAATCGACCATCTATTCTCACTTTGCCTCTTGCTGTCATAACAGTGGGATCAGAAATCTATACTTTATTTGGTAGACAGTGCCTAGAATCTCAATTTTTTGAGACAAGTATCATTATCATAGTGATGTATTCATATGGTGATATGAAAATGTATTGGAGAGGAGATACACTGGAAGCAAGATCAGGTGAGAAGCTATTTCTATATTCTAGGTAAGAAAATGGGGGCACAATATAGGAAATCCTAAAAGGGAATAGGAAGAAATAAAAATATGCAAGAAGATGAAAGAGATAGAATTAATGAATTTGAAAAGTGATTTGAAAGAAATGGAGAGGAAAGGGAAGAGTCAAAGTTTATTTCAACATAATATCTCAAGCAAATGGGAGGAAGGCAATGCCATTAACAGAAATAGAGAATTTGAGGAAGGGGGTGAGTTTGTAGAGATGATGAGTTCACATTCAATGTTTGAGATATCACTAAGGTTACCAAGTAAAGATATCTAAAGGCATTCAGAAATATACAACTGGAGCTCTGTGTCATGATCGAGAATGAATATAAAGGTTTGGATGTCAACATTGTAGATATGATCATTGAAGCCATGAGAATAGATAAGAGCACCAAGGAGGAGAGTGGGAAGAGATACAAGAAGAGCGCTTAGGTCAAAACCATGGAGGAATAACCATATTTAAGAGTGGGAAAAGATTGAGGAGTCAGCAACAGAGAAAAAAATAGCAGTCAGAGAAACAGGAAGGAAATTGTAAGCATAGAGCACCATGGAATTAAAGGAAGGAAATGGTTATCAAGGAAAGGGTAGTTCACCATATCTTGAATACACTGTGAACACACTAAAAAGGGAAAGGAAGAAGAGGACAGAGATTGGCCATTGGATGTATCCATAAGGAGATCTTTAGTGAACTTAGAATTAGTGGTTTTAGTGGTAGTGGAGATGGAAGACAAATGATAAGAGATTGTGGAGTGTCTCTGGTGAGGAAATGGAGTCTGAAAGTGTAGCCAGCTCTTCCTAAAAATTTGCCCCTCCACCCAAAAACCCAATGCCCTTAGGCCCTTCTCCCAGGAGCACTTCCAGCAGTGTTGACCCTCCTTAACCCTGGACAAGCCACTTGGCCTGGAGACACATGACACATGGGATTCTCAGGATGGGTACAGGATTAGCAACAAGGTTAGCCCACTGACCACATGAGCATCACAGACTTGATCTTAGCCATAACATTTTTTATCATTCTCTTCTTCTGTGTCTTTTGAAAGCCATTTTTTTTTCTTGTGGCACTGCAAAAAGATCTCTGGATCTGGAATCAGAGGACTTGAATTCAAATCAGCTTCTACTATTTATTACCTTGTAACCTTGGGAAACTCACTATTTTTTCACCAAACCCTACCTCTCTTCTAAAATTCCTCCACCATACTCCCATTCACACAGACTTAAAACCTCAGTATCATCATTGTCTCCTCACTCTAACGCATCCTATAATCCATATTAATGTATTGATCATACATTGAATCCTCTGCCAGACCACATCTTTCGTGTAGTCTTCTCTCTACTCACACAACCACAATCCTAATTCAGGTCCTTATCACCTTTCACTTATACAAAAGCCTTTTCAGTAATCTCCTTAACTCAGATCTCACAACTCCAGTCCTTCTTCCACTTAGCTGCCAATGGAATTTTTCCTTTAAAAATGTGCTTTTCCTAAAGAACAATTCTGACCATGTAAATTTCCCCCTTTCCCCTTTACTACTCTGCAATCTCCATAAAATCCTTATTGCCTCAAGGATCAAATATAAACTTCTCTGTCATTTAAGCCATTCATAATCTGAATCCTCCCTACCTTTCCAGTCTTCTTTTATTTTACACCTGTCCATGCACATTCAGCTACATTGGTCTACTTGTTTCTTGAATATGATGCTCCATTTCTCATTTCTATGTGTTGCACTGGATGTCCCCCATGCCTGGAATGCTTTCTGTCCCTTCTGTCTTTCAGTTTCCCTGGCTTCTTTGTCCCATTTTCTAGAAGAGATCTTTCCATGACATGCCACCTCCACTCCTGCATCATATAGTTTTAGTGTCTTCTTCTATGAGATTATCTTCCATCTACCCTGTAGAAATCTTGTCCTTACCTAGTTATTTTCTTGATATATATTCAAATGTAATGAAAAGAACTGAAGGGCAGGGATAATTTTTGTCTTTCTTTGAAGCCCAAAGCTTAGTACAGTATCTAAAATATAATAAATGTTTAATAAATGTTTGTTGACTGATTTCAACTCTACATGCCTCAGTTTTCTCATTTGTAAACTTTGGAGTTTTTCACTTCCAAGATCCCTTCGAATTCAAATCTGTAGCTTTATTTTTAAAATTTTACACTGGATTAACTGACCTTATTGTCTATCACCCCTCAGCCTGCTTCTTGACTCATTCCCATGTTTAATATCATAATCCCAAATTCCAGAGTAAACTAGAGGAATACTTGATTTAATCTAAGGTCCTTGCCCTAGTTTATCAATAATTATTTATTTAATTAACTGGCAAAAGTATCTTTTTTATATGTCATTGCTCATATCCCTATGTTAATACTCCAATCTCCTAGAATTAACTAAATATTGATGTTGCTGAATATGTGATTTATTAATAAGTAAATGACGAATAACAGACATACACAATTATTTGTAATGTTTTAACTTTGAGAAAACTCACAAACAGAGGCACCTCAAGCTGTCCTTTTACTTTTCTTTTTTCTCACTTCTGAAGCATTGTTCTACCATTCAACTCGTTGAGAATAGAGAAAATCTCTCAGGATTCATCTCCCTATTTATTTTCAATACAAAAGTTAAAACCAATCTTCTCATGAGAAAAAGTTTCTCCCCTCTGTTATCTCTCAGTATGTCTCCAGATATGACAGGAAAACAATCTTTCCACAGATGTCAAATCATCTCTTTACAAATAATTAAACTGAATCTTTTTACAAATAGCTTTTAAAACTCTCCATTTCATTGCAAATTCCTTGCAGATCATCATAGATCAAAGTTAAACTCATATTCTCTCACTGACTCCAAAGAGAATGAGAATGAAAACTATGATTCTGTAAACAACCCTGTTTCTTAAAGAGATAGTAATGCAGGAGCATCTTTTGAAAAGACAAACACACTTTCACCCTATATCTCCTCCTCTAAGAAGCCTTCCATTTTCTGCTTCCTAGCTTTTTTCTTGGTTCCAAATCTCTTGATACCATCTCCAAGTCTGCTTGCTCCTTCTCTTGTACCACCTGATACAGAGCCAGGAAGAGGAGTTAGCATAGTTCTTGTACTCCATTGCCACTTTTCTTCTCTCTTTCCCCTGATGACTTACAAACTACTTCTTCCCCTTTCAAGTTCATTTAAACTCCAGGTTATTGTTTCTGTTGTCTATAGACATACACATCACTCTCCCTAGTCCCCAAGTACTTCAGTATGTAGCTCATCATCATCATCTCTTCCCAAAAATCTGTTGCCTTTGACCAAGACTTCCCAAGTCCTTAGTCTTGTCAACTCCCAATAAACATCAACTGAGCATCGAAATAGTCATAATACACCTGTATTCCTAGATGCAGAAATCTTTAGTTACAGCATAGGAACATAAAGGATTTTCTTCAGTAAAAAAGAGAGAGATGTTGAAGGCCCCAATTGCCAATCCAAGAAATTAAAAATCTTCCTCCTTTCTTCTAAACCAAACTCACTGCTATAGCCAGATCTCTATTATCACGAATATCACTATGTGAGATCCATCAACATGACTACTTCATGCTCCTATGCTCCTGTTTTAAGGTTCAGGAAATTCTTACTGACATTAGAAGTATAAGTTAAGTACATTTTATCACCAAAAGCATAGGCACAATTTCTCATACCTTTAGGCTTTAATTGCACATCAAGTTGGAAAGAGTAGGCCTTATTTACTTTCTTCTCTAAAGTGAAAGTAAATTGAAGTAATTCTATAAAACCTAGTCTGGACCCTGAAATTTAGTAATGATAACCTAAAACGCGTGGAGAGGAAGTCAATGGGAATGCTGAACACATTTGAGATAATGTCATAGGAAGATTCACTGAAGGAGCCTGAAGAAAAAAAGACAATGGGGTCATGGTGGCTGTATTCACATATATGAAAGTTTGTTATTTGGATTAGACATATTTTCTTGATTCTAGAGGAGCAATGAGTAGAAATTGAAAAGAAGCAAATTGAAGTTTGACATGAGGGGAAAATCTACCAATTAGAGTTACCCCTAAGTAGAAGAGGTTACTTTCAGAAGTAGTATGTTCCCAACAATAAGAAAACTAACTGAAATCATATGATTATCTCAATAGATGCAGAGAAAACTTTTGACAAAATATAGCACCTATTCCTAATAAATACACTAGAGAGCTTAGGAATAGGTGGAGCTTTCCTTAAAATAATAAGCAGTATCTACCTAAAACCACCAGCAAGCATTATATGTAATGGAGATAAGTTATAGGCCTTCCCAATAAGATCAGGGGTGAAACAGTGATGTCCATTATCATCTCTATTATTTAACATTGTACTAGAAATGTTAGCTTTAGCAATCAGAGAAGAAAAAGGAATTAAAAGAATTAGAATAGGCAAGGAGGAAACAAAACTATCACTCTTTGCAGATGATATGATGGTATACTTAGAGAATCCTAGAGAATCAACTCAAAAATTACTTGAAACAATTAACAACTTTAGCAAAGTAGCAGGATATAAAATAAATCCACATAAATCATCAGCATTTCTATACATAACCAACAAAGTCCAGCAGCAAGAGATAGAAAGAGAAATTCCATTAAAGTAACAGTAGATAATATAAAATGCTTGGGAGTCTACTTGCCAAGACAAACCCAGGAACTCTATGAACACAATTACAAAACAATTTTCACACAAATCAAATCAGATCTAAATAATTGTGTTAAGGCTAAAATTCTAGCTAGTCTGTCTAAAATATCTAATGAGTGGTCGCCAATAAATTATAAGCTTTAGCAAGAGTTAGGCTTTTAAGCATTTATTAAGGAGAATAAGAATTTGGTAAAGAGAGAGAGAAAAGCCTACATTCATCTATCTATTAAAGGGAGAGCACATTTCTAGCTCCCTTCTCCACTGGAGTTCTCAGGAAAAATCGAGTCAGAGCACCAGGCTACCCCTTCTTCCTCCCACAAGCAAACATCACTTCCTAACACCAAAGAAAAGATGCATGTTCTTGCCCTCAGAGACCTTCACCTCATGGCGGAGCTTTTCTACAGTGTCTCCAGCAGGTGGCATCATTCCAATCATTACAATTGGAAAGCTATCAATTGCTCATGAATAGGCCAAGCTAATATAATTAAAATGACAATTGTACCTAAATTAATGTACTTATTCAGTGCCATACCAATCAGACTACCTAAAAATTATTTTATAGAGCTAGAAAAAATAATAACAAAATTCATCTGGAAAAACAAAAGGTCAAGAATATCAAGGGAAATAATGAAAAAAATGCACAGTAAGGTGGGTTAGCTGTACCAAATCTGAAGCTCTACTATAAAGCAGCAGTCATCAAAACTATTTGGTACTGGCTAAGAAATAGAGTGGAGGATCAATGGAATAGGCTAGGCACAGGAGACACAGTAGTAAATGACTTTAGTAATGTACTGTTTAATAAACCCAAAGACTCCAGCTTCTGGGAGAGGAATTTAGTATTTGACAAAAACTGCTGGGAAAACTAGAAAGAGACTATGGCAGAAATTAGGCATAGACCAACATCTTACACCTTATATTAAAATAGGGTCAAAATGGGTACATGATTTAGACATAAAAGGTGATAACATAGGTAAATTAGAAGAGGAAGGAATAGTTTACCTTTCAGACCTTTGGAAACAAAAACCATTTATGACCAAACAAGAGATAGAGAATATTATGAAATGCAAAATGGATGATTTTGATTACATTAAATTAAAAATGTTTTGTCCAGACAGAAGCAATGCATCTGAAATTTGAAGGGAGGCAGAAAACTGGGAAACAATTTTTATGGCCAGTATTTCTGATAAAGGCATTTCTAAAATATATATGGAACTAAATCAAATTTATAAGAATCCATGTCATTCCCCAATTGAGAAATGGTCAAAAGATATGAACAGGCAGTTTTCTGATGAAGAAATCAAAGTTATCTATTGTCATTTGAAAAAATGCTCTAAATTACTATTGATTAGAGAGATGCAAATTAAAACAACTCTGAGATACCAGCTGCCACTTATCAGATTGACTAATATGACAAAAAAAGGGAAAATAATCAATGTTGGAGAAGCTGTCGAAAAATTGGAACACTAATGCATTGTTGGTGGAGCTGTGAACTGATCCAGCCATTCTGCAGAATAATTTGTAATTATGCCCAAAGGACTATAAAGCTGTGCATACCCTTTGATCCAGTAATAACAATTTTGGGTCTTTTTCCCCAAGAGATCATTAAAAAGGGAAAAGGACCCACATGTACAAAAATATTTATAGCTACTCTTTTTGTGGTGGACAGGAATTGGAAATTGAGGGGCTGCCCATCAATTGGGGAATGGATGAACAAGTTGTGGTATATGACTGTAATGGAATTCTATTGTGCTGTAAGAAACAATGAGCAGGAAGAGTTCAGAGAAACTTGGAAGGACTTGCATGAACTGATGATGAGATAAGCAGAACCAGGAAAACACTGTACACAGTATCAAAAATATTATGTGTTGATCAACTGTGATAGACTAGATTCTTCTCACTAATAAAATGGTACAAGAAAATTCCAAAGGACTCATGATGGAAAAGGATCTCCAAATCCAGAAAAAAACTGTGGAATATGGATGCTGATTGAACCATACTATTTCTTTTGTTTTTTGGTGCTGTTGTTTTTCTTTTTTGAGGTTTTTCCTTTTTGCTCTGATTCTTCTCATATAACATGACTAATGCAGAAATATGTTTAATGTTATTATATATATATATATATATATATATACATAGATAGATAGATAGATAGATAGATAGATAGATAGATAGATCAGATTACCGAAGGAGGGAGAAAATTTTGAAATTATAAATCTTTGAAAAACAAATGTTGAAAACTATCTCTACATGTAAATGGAAAATAATAAGATCCGTTTATTCAAAATAAAAAAAGTAGTGTATTCCTCTGGAGCTTGAGCTACTTGGCCCTTTGTTGGCTCTGTTATAGAAAAAAATCTTTCTTGGGTATAGGTTGGATTAGACAGCCCCTGAGGTCCCATCCACCTTTGAGATGCTGTGATTTCCTCATTCCTTATTCTACAGAGTAGGTTTCAACTTCCAAACAAGGCCCACTATAGTTGTTCTAAGAGTGATATGGTCCCAAAACTGGAATTATCATTCTGAAAACACATGGAACATCCCAATTCACTCACGGAGAAGAAAAATCCATTCCAAATTCAATTCATCAGAGGGCAACAGTAGTTTTCAAAAGCTGCTAGAATGCGAAATGGATCACGACATCAGGCTGGCTGCCAACATTCTACCATGAGGTTTGTTAATGTGTGTATCTTAGTCAGGTGCTACAGATGAACAGGACATTGGGCCCAGAATGAAAGAGACCAAAGAGAGTAGACTGAATTGCATTTGGAAAAATGTTCTGTGCTTTCAATGAATGCAAGCTGTTCATTCTTACCAATATTGATCTTTTTAATACCAGTGTTCTTCCAGTGACACTAAATGACCATGAATCATTGAACACTGTTCTCTAAAAAAATTAAGATATATTAAAAAATTAAAAATCTTAAAATGTAAAAAAAAGGTCAATGGAGAAATACATGATGAACATAAGTAGAAAAAAGTAGTGTATTACTGGGGATGATTTATGTGAAAGGGCATAAAAGATATGATCAGAGAAATGTATGATGTTATGTGATAGAAATCAAAGGACTTAGGCTCAAATCCCAGTGCTACTTCTAAATCTCTATGTCACCTTGTGGCAGTTATTTAATGTGTCATATTCAAAACCAAAGAGGTACATCGGTAACCCCAAGATAAAAAAATAATAGAAAAATAGATCCCAGAGCATTTGATATATCCTGAATGAAGGTTTAGGAGGAAACCAAGATAAGAATCACAAAGGTAAAGATGAATTGGAGAGGTGACCATTTGAATTAGGAAATCCCAAATACATTCTAATCTGGCCCCCACTTGGCCCAAGCATGCTGAGGCAGAATGTAAATGGGGAATGTGTTCAATTATTGGGGTAACAGGAGTTACTAAAGATCAGGTTTGTTCCTGTGAGAACCGCATTTCTCTGTGGTTAGTCTTATCAGGAGTCAAAGTATTGGCCAGAAATCTCTAAGAAGGCCTCTTTCATATCGAATCATTTTTGTTCATTCTGTTGTTGAAACTGGAAGGGAAGTTAAAGAAAATTCCACAGTTTTGTTTCCTCAGTATCAAAGGTGACTTTATCTGGAAAGAAATGCACAAGTTCATTCACCTTCCTTTAATGAGAATAAGAGTTAGCATTTATATACAACATATTATGTATCAGGCATCATGTAAGGAACTTTACAAATATTATCTTACTAGTTTCTCATAATAACCCTGTTAAGATGTTTTTATTATAATACCTATTTTACAGCTGAAGTTAACTGACTTGACCAAGGCAACAAAGCTATTAAGTGTCTGAGAACAAATGTGAATTAAGTTCTTCCTAACTCCAGGCCCAGCACTCCAACTACTATACCACCCAGCTACCATGTTCATATTAGAGCTTCCTGATACACAGACACACAGAGAACCACCATACCTATTCTTCCTTGTCCCCCAAATACCAAAGATTCAGATAACATTAAAAAGATCACTTAAGTAAATCTGAAAGAAATACCAGTGTTTATAGCCTACTAACAATATTATTTACCAAATCACAGAAAACTTGTTATGTAATAATAGGATTAAGATCTGGAGGAGACCTTAGAAATCATTTAGCCAACTCTCTCATTTACAGTTAAGATACTGAGCCCCAGAGAAGTCAAATGACTTGCCGCAGGCCACAAGGTAATAAGTATCAGTGGTCTTTCCACAGTATTCTTTTCATTGCACCATATTGCCTCTGCAGACAACTTTTCCAAGAAACCCATTTGTTGATGTTCAGTTGACTCTTTATGATTCCATCTGGAGTTTTCTTGAAAAAGATACTGGAGCAGTTTGCCATTTCCTCCCTCAGCTCACTTTACAGATGAGGAACGTGAGTCAAATGAGGTTTTGTCATGTTTGTTCTCTTTATGAATGAAGGAAAAGGTGGGCAAAGCCAAGATGGCAGAGGAAAGTTAGTGAATCCTCAGAGTTCTCCCCCAAATTCCTCCAAATACCTTCAAATACTGCCATAAGACAATTCCTAGAGCAGCAGATCCCACAAAAGGTTGGGGGGAGATCATTCTCCAGCCAAGGACAGCTTCAAAGGTCAGCAGGAAAGATCTGTTGTACCAGGGTGAGAGTGCAGTACAGATCTGGGCCATACCATACAGACCCAGACCCAGCCCCAGCAAATCAGGCCTCCAGAGCCTTGGAATCAGCTGAGGCAGTGGCTACATCTGGAACTCAGCTCACTGACTGGTGAGCAGGTCTAGTGGCTGGCCAAGGGGAGATTGAACGGGTCTCTACTGACACTGAGGCAGAACTCTGTTGTGTTGCCTGTGCTCAGAACCAGGAAGCAGTCTTGAGTGTTAGGCCCAGGTGGGGGAGGGGCACAGGCATCCCTGAGCTTGCAATCATAGTGAAACAGAATTCTGTTCCTGGGTTAAAGAGCAAGCAGTCCTTTGGTTACTTACAGACCAGAGCAAAGGCCAGGAGAGTGTAGATAATGGTTCTCCTTAAATCATACCACCTTGGACTCCCTGAAGCTTGGAACAGTGCATCCTGGAAGCAGTAGCCCACTTTAAGAAGGAGTTAAAAGTCAAGAAATAGACTAGGAACATGAACAGATAGAAAAAAATGCAGAAGATATAAAGTTTCTTTGGTGACAAGGAAGATAAAAATTACCCATTGAAGAAAATATCAAAGTATCCAAAGCTTTCAAGAAAAATATGGATTGGTCTCAGGGCGTGGAAGCACTCAAAATGGACTTTGAAGAAGGTATGAAAGGTAGAGAAAAAATGAAAAGAGAAATGTGAATGATGTAGGGGTGTCATGAAAAAAGTAAACAGCTAGAAAAGTCAAATTGACCAAATGGAAAAGGAGGTACAAAAGCTCTCTGAAGAAAAACATTGCTTAAGAATTAGGGTTGAGCAAATGGAAGTTAATGACTTTATGAGAAATCAAGACACAGTAAAGAAAAACCAAAGAAAGAAAAAATAGAGGGCAATGTGAAATATCTCCTTGGGAAAACATCTGACCTGGAAAATAGATCCAGGGGAGATAATTTGAAAATCATTGGACTACCTGAAAGCCATTATCAAAAAAAGAGCTTAGACATCATATTCCAAGAAATTGTCAGGAAAAATTGCACTGATATTCTAAAAGCAGAAGGTAAAATAGGAATTGAAAGAATCCATCCATCACCTCCTGAAAGAGATATCAAAATGAAAACCTCCAGGAATATTATAGCCAAATTCCAGAACTCCCAGGTCAAGGGGAAAATAATGCAAGCATTCAGAGAGAAACAATTCAATTATGGTGGAGCCACAGTCAGGATAACCCAAGGTCTAGCATCTTCTACATTGAAGGATTGGAAGGCTTGAAATATGATATCCTGGAGGGCTAAAGAATTGGAATTACAACAATGAATCACCTACCCAGCAAAACTGAGTATAATAATTCAAGAGAAAAAATGGGAATTCAAAGAAAGAGAGGACTTTCAGGTATTTGTGATGAAAAGACCTGAGCTAAATAGAAAATTTGACTTTCAAATAAAAGACCCTAGAGAATTATAAAAAGGTAAAGGAGGGGGCGAGCTGGGTGGCACAGTGGATAAAGCACTGGCCCTGGATTCAGGATGACCTGAGTTCAAATCTGGACTCAGATACTTGACACCTATTAGCTATGTGACCCTGGACAAGTCACTTAACCCTCATTGCCCTGGAAAAGAAGAGGTAAACAGGAAAAAGAAATCATAAGGGATATTAAAAGGTTGAACTATTTGCATTTCTACATGGGAATGATACTTGTAACTCATAAGAACTTTCTCATTATTAGGGTACAGGTGGTAGTTGAATATGAAGGAATCATATCTTAAAAAAATTAAAATTAAAGGGTGAGAGAGAAATGCATTGGGAGAAACGTAAAGGGAGAGGTGGAATGGGGTAAAGTATCTTACATAAAAGAAACAAGAAAAAGCTTATGGGATGGAGGAGAAGATGGGGAAGGTGCAGGGGACTTACTGAGCCTTACTCTCATCAGAATTGGCTCAAAGAGTGAATAACATACACACTCAATTGGGTAGAGTAATCTATTTAACCCTTCAGGAAAATAGGAGGGGAAGGGGTTGGGGGGGAAGGGGTAAAAGAAGGGAGGGCAGATTGGGGATGGGGAAAGTCAGAAGCAAAACATTTTTGAGGAGGGGTAGAGTGAAAGAAGATAGAAAATAAAGTAAATATCAAGGGGAAGGAATAGAATGGAGGGAAACACAGCAATAGTAACTGTGAAAAATTCTGAAAGAGGGGCAAGAACAATGTAAGATGATGATGATTGATTGAATGACCGGTGGATTGGTTGATGGATTGATGTATGATTGATTGATTGATTGATTCATGATTGGATGAAGATGAGGATTGATTGATGAAGAAGAGGACTGATTGATGATGATGATAAAATGTATGGTGCTTACTTTGCTGGGCTATTGTGAAGAAAATTCTTTGCCAGGTATAAGGTACTATATAAATGTTATCTATTACTGTTGTTGCAATAATCAACTTCATGGGTTTATTGTAAGGAAATCTCTCTTTAAAGTACTATATAAATGTAGTTTAATATAATAAAATGATGAGCAGGATGCAATGAGAAAAACCTGGAAAGACCTACATGACCTGATGCAGAGTGAAATGTACTGTACACAAAATAACAACAATATTGTGAGATGATCTGCTGTGAATTGACTTGGTTACTTTCAGCAATGTAACTATCCAAGACAACTCTGAAGGTCTTGTGAATAATGCAATCCATCTACAGAGAGAGAACTGATGGTATCTGAGTACAGGTTGAAACATAATTTTTTGTTAGTTCCTTTATCTGAAGTTTTGTTTTTGTCTGTTTTCTTTCACAACCTGGTTAATGTGGAAATGTTTTTCATGACTGCTCAGGTATAGCTTATATTGAATTGCTTGAGTTCTTGGGGGGGATGGTGGGAGGAAGAGAATTTGGAACACAAAGTTTTTTAAAAATTGATGTCAAAATTTGTTTTTACATGTATTGGGGAAAATAAAAATTCTAAAGAAAAAAGAATGAAGGACAAAAAACAAACAAAAAATGGAGGACAAAAACCAGCCAACCAACCATCACTGGTGTCATCAAAAGAGTGTTTGGAAGATTAGTAGCCCTGTACTTTACCTTATTGCATTGTATACTGGGTAAAAGCAGCTTTCCAAAAAGGATGACAGGATCACAGATTTAACATTTGAAAGGGCCTTAGACGTAATCTAGCTCAACCCATTTATTGTAGAGATGAAGAAACTGAGGTCCAGAGAGGTGAAGTGACTTGTCCAAGGTCCAAAGTCACAAAAGGATTAAGTAGCAAATCTGGGATTTATTTGAACATAGGTCTTAAACTTCCAAATTTAGCCCTCTTTCTAATATACTTCACTGTAACTCTCTTCTGCTGTGCAACAGCTCTTTTTCAGTGACTACTCAGGCTTGGCAAGGTTAATTTTCATAGAAGGCAAAGGCACTAGGGGCCTGATTCTCCCAGAAAAGAAGAGAGTCATGAAACATTTCCCTGCCCTTACTCCTTTTACTTCAAAAAAAGGTGAAGCAGCACTGGCTCCACAGTAGCTTCATCCACCAGAAAATTCTTGGTGGTGTCCTCAGTTTCAGGAAGGGATACAAGCCCATCAAAGTGCTTTCAACATCTCTATACTCTTTACAGGTGTGAGAAATGGAACAAATCTATTTACCACAAGATTTCAATAATTAAAATGAAGTAAATCTACCAGAAAAAAACATCTTTGTTCTCTAATCACTACTCTTTCACAGGAGTTTGAAAAAAGAACAAGAGTGACCTTTGAAGCTTTGCATTTCCTATTTTGTAATATATATCAAAACCTGGAACCCATTTTAGCATAACTTACCATATATCATGCAATTTCTTGTATTTGAAAAAAGGAATCATTTCGAAGGTGAGGAAATGAATGTTATTTATTCAGTGTTGGTAAGTATGACTAGAAAAGGAGGAAAAATTAATCAACAGTGAGACAGACCCTTCAAAACTCTTGTGAACCAATTTCAAAATATATACCAAGGAGGACTCTCAGAATTAAAAAGTCTGTTTTAAAAAATCCTTGGAAAAATCAGCACTGTGAACCAGAGGCATTGTGGAATTTGCTGAAAGAATCCAGGCTCAACATTAGCACCAAGTAGTAACATGCATTTTTTAAACCATGTGTGTTCTTCTATTTTTAATATAAGCCCCTTTAATCCTTTCTACATGGTTGTCCTAGAGGGGTTTAAAGATGGTGAAGCTGATTTAAGATTTTTAAAGAGAATATAAACTACTTAAACTATGATTTTTGCTATCAATTTCAATCTAAGGTAACCTGAGGTGTTTGTGAGCTCATTGTTTTGAGATGTTTTTCTTTTATTATTGGGAAGGTTGAAGAAGAAAGAGAATCAAATACAACCAGCAGAATTTTACAGTAAGTACTATATAGTATTTTGAATACACAGAGGGTATGATATTGTATATTACACTTATCTATGTTGGAGTCTTATCTCCCTTCTACAATTGAAGCCCCATTAAGGCAGAAGTAATATTTTATCTAAACTTTCTATCTCCCCCCTGTATTTCTGATAATTCTCCATTCACAGCAAATGCTATTGTTTTTGTAGATGCTACTGCTGCTGCTGCCATTTGGGGCTAGAAGCCTGTGAAATAACTGTCAGTAGAAAAAAAAATGGGACAAAAGAGAAACTTCTGGGAAAGTTTTCCCATTCCACTGGAAGAATATTCATTGTCATCCCCATTTTACCTGGATTGAATAGAAATTACACCTGGTTTTTCATTCTCAAAGATGACACTACGTACAAGATGGTCAGCCTCAGGGATGTGCTGGGACCAGCTATTTATGTATATGAATAATCTATTGTTAAATTTTCATTGTGATCATTTGTAGCTTAGAATTTAAGAAATTCTACAAATCAGGGATTGATTTGTTTTGTTCATTGTTCAGCCTTACGAAGATGATGAAGAAATGTTATTACTTCTTAAAAACATGTCGTATATTTTCCCCATAGAACCAGTTGTTGAACATTTAACAGCATATGTCTGGTCAGCTAAATATCCTTAGTTCTTCCAATCAATACTCTTGGGGCATGAATGTGCAAGGCTATTCTCCATCCTGGTCCCTCTTTTTTGGATATACTCATGTTTATCAATGACATTCCTAAAAATGACATATCTAGAATCCAGTTCTTAAGGCCAAGACATTAATAATATTAAGTGTATCCTTATCACATCTTTTCCCCACCTTCAGGTGCCCTAGTTTTGTCATTGGATTTTCACTTTTTATATTAAGCCCAGCTTTAGTAGCTATTGAGAACTTTTGGGATCTTGATTCTATTGTGAACTGATGAGAAAAGCATAATTAAAGGGATGATAAAATGCTGGGCATAATATATCCAGTGAATTAACTGGTCCTTAGGTGAAATACATAGAAGCTTGATGTCAAAGTGATAAAAATTTTGGTTTTAGGAGGGAATTTAGAAATCAAGTAGTAGAACTCATCCTGAAACAACATCCATAATTTGTTGTTGTTGAACCTTTGCAGTTGTGTCCAATTCTTCATGACCCCATTTGGGGTTTTCTTGGCAAAGATACTAGAGTAGTTTGTTATTTCCTTCTCTAGCTCATTTTACAAATGAGAAAACTGAGGCAAGGAGGTTAAAGTGACTTACCCAGAGTCATACAGCTAATAAATATCTGAAATCAAATTTGAATTCAGGTCTTCCTGACTCCAAGCCCAGGCTCTCTGTACTATGCCAACCTAGGTGCCCCAGCATCTCTCATAATTATCTTTTATTTAGAGCTCTCCCGTGGTAGGAAATTCCCTTCATCCTAAGGCAGCCCATGACACTTTTGAATAGCTCTATTTGTTTATGAATTTCTTTTCTTATATTGAACCAAAATATGCCTCTTTAATGTCCTCCCATTAACCCTAATTCTGCCCCTGAGAGTTAAGCAGTACAAGTGTAATTACTCTTCCAAATGACAGTGACATGAATATGGCAATCTCATCCTTGATGCAGCTTCTCTCATTTAGGCCAAATACCCTCAGCTACTTCAATCAATCTTTATTGGCACAATTTCTGGTCTTCTCACCCTCATCACCCTCATCTGGATGTGCAACACAGCTATTCATGGTTTTATTTAAAATGCAACATGCAGAACAGAACCCAGTGCTACAGATGTGGCCTGGCCAGGAAAGAGCACAGCAGGATAATCAACTCTTTAATTAGAGAAACTATGACTCTCTTAATGTAGCCTAAGATTACATTAACTTCAATCTGCTTATACTGATGATTCATTGACTCTGCAGTCCACTAAAAGCCCCAACCATTTTTACATGCCTCCCACACTGTTATCAGTACACAGATGATTTTCTGAAGTCACATGAGGAACTTTGTATTTATTCCTTTATGAAACATCATCTTTCTCAGTTTGACCTATAATTTCATACAGCTGAAATATGTTCAGGTTCCAATTCTGTAATTCCTTCCACCTATTAGCTATTCCCCCCATTTTTGTGCCATACAAAAACTTGATAAACATGGTATATGTGTTGACCATAAGAGAGCCAGAAGTCCTCTAATACAGACAGAGATGCTGACAGATATGCATTAATTTAGACTTTTTAAATCTAGTTCATCCAATCCATAAGGCTATTGGGACATATTTTACCCAATGCCTTAATGAAATCCATGTATGTTATGCCAGTGGCTTGACCATAATCTACTTGCCAGTCTAGTAATAATTTAACATTTTTTAAAATGTAGAGTCTGACATAACTTGTTTTTGATGAGTCCTTTCTGGCTTTTTGTTATTACTACTTCCATTTCTATGTTCTACTATACCTCCTCTTTAAGAATACATTCTAAAAATTTTGCAAAAAAAAATTAAGCTAAGTTTTATGTATTTAAAGAATATTCCCTCTTTACTTTTGTTGATAATTGGAAATACATTTGTGAGTGTTCCTTGTCCTGTGATACATCCATCAACACTTTCTTCAGGGCTACCTTCTTGCCAATATGTCAGTGTTTTGCCTTGAAGACTTCAGCAAAGGTGCCCTGACCAATCTTGGCTCACTTTTCATACTTGGACACTGTCACGGAAGGGGCATTCCACCATGTCATACTGCTTGGCCATGGTGGCCTCCTCTGTGCCTCCTCTCATCCCACTGGCTGCCCCGTTGCCCCTGGCCCAACTCAGGGACCCGCTGTTGCTGCCACCACTATACACCCACAAGTGTTGGCAAGAGGTTTGCTTAGACCTATTATCTTGTATTCTTGGAGGAAAGCTACATTATCAACAACGCCACCTAGCTGCCCCTGGTTTCCATAATTTTTTGATGCAACCTAGTATAGTGGAAAGAGTGTTGTACTATGAATCAGCTGAGAGCTGATTTTGGATACTGCCTCTGATACTCACTAGTTCTATGACCTCTCTACAATGGTGCTTGCTTAGCCTCAGTTTTCTGATTGTAAAATGCTTTCGATAATACTTATAGTGCTTGTCTCACAGGGCTCTTACAAAGCTTCAATGAAATAATGTATGTAAAGAACTTCACAAATGTTAAAGTTATATTATATATGTATATAACCATAACATATGCATATTATATATATATAATTTAATATGTAAATACATGCACATATATATAAGCATTTAGTTTAAGCAATATAAAGAGCTATATATATATGAATATATATATATTCTATCTATTTTTATTATTTTACTGTGCCAACAACTGGATCTTCCTTAATGGCTAAAATCAAGTGTGCCCAAATGAATGAAAATGACCTGAGATGATATGTAATATGTGTGAGAAAACATCCCAGAGCTTGGAGCTTTGGCAAATTTCATGTAGCTTGGGAAAAGCATGGCTGCATGTAACAGGGGTTGCATTCTAGTTTTCTATGTCCTAGTGTCTCTCTCCCATGCCAGACACACATACACACACACACACACACACACAGATAAGCAATACATGCACACATGCATATACTTGCACATACACATGCTTACAAACCGATACCAATATTGTGGCAGCATAAGATCTTCTAGTTTACATGTATATAAATTTAAATTTAAAACTTCTGAGTTCCTAACAGTAAGAAGGGAAAACACCAGAAAAGCACAAGCAAATTAAGATGACTGCAAATGAGAGGTCCCTATCATACATCACATTGATTTTTTTTGCAATCACAGCAATCATATAAGAAAGGAAGTCAGATACATTATTACTCCCATTTTACAGATGAGGAAACTGAGACTTAGGGGGAATGAATTCTTTGCCTAAAGTCCCGCAATAAGTAGTAAGCAGAAGGGCTGGAATTTAAGCCCAAGTCTTCAGGGTCCAAATCCAGGACTCTATAACATTCATGGCTGCTTTCCTATTTTCAAAGCTCCTTACTCACAACAACCTTATAAGATAGACTTTGCAAATAGTGCTGTATGGTGGCTAAAGAGGTGGCCTAGTAGATATCTAGATTCAAGTTTTATAGAGTTTTTTTATAGAGTTGGTGCATGACTTTTTGTTTGTGGAAGACTGTGTACTCAATTCATCCTTTCAGGTTGAGATGCAATAGTGTATGGATTGATTCCCTTCTGCTTGTGCTGATTTTGGCCTAATAATTTACATGAAGACAACAGAGGCTCAACACCAGCCAGCACTTCATCATCCATGTCTGGAATCATCAGTTAGAGCAAATGGAGAAATTTTGAATGCTGTGGATAAGCTCACTTACCTTGGCAATATACTTTCCAGGAATGTACACAGAAGATGAAGTCGATGAATGCATTGGCAGAGGTAGGTCAGTGTTTGGGGAGCCCTGACAGAAAGTGTAGGAGAGAAAAGGTATTAGGTATTTGCCTACCAAACTGAAGGTCAACAGAGCCATTGTGTTGACCTCATTGTTGTATGCCTGTGAAACCTAGATAGTAGTATACCAGTGCCATGCCAGGAAACTGAATCGTTTCCATTTGAAATATATTAGGAAGATTCTGAAGATCACCTGGCAAGATAAGGTACTAGATATTGAGGTCCTTTTTCAAGATAAACTGCTATACATTCAAAGACTACTTCAGAGAGCACATCACTGATGAGCTGGTCACATTGTTCAAATACATACAAGGTATGTGATGATGGGTAATCAATTAACCTCTCAGTACCTCAGGCAACTGAGACTTTAATTTACAGTCATTGCTGATTTGCTTCAGTAGAGAGAATTTCCCACTCCAATGAAAGAGAGGACTGAACAAGAACTAAAATATTTCCCACATTTTACAAATGAAGAAAATAAAAATCAGAGAAATTATGAAAATTTATCATCACAAAACAACTTAATGTTAGTTCTATGACTTAAATCTAGAACTTCTCAAAGGATTCATTCATCAAAGTTTCACTACACCAGCCAAATTCCATGGCTTTCAGCACTTAATATTCAGACTGACCCTTAAATGCCTCTACCTTCTAGAAGCAGTCAACAAACATTTGTCTTGGCATTCACTATGCTGAGAAATGGTGAAGCCACAAGGTTCACTGAGGCTTTGGACAGACTTCTAAACAAAGAAGGAGGGCAGCTAGGTGGCACAGTGGATAGAGCACTGGCCCTGAAGTTGGAAGTACTTGAGTTCAAATATGACCTCAGACACTAACTATGTGATCCTGGGAAAGTCACAACTCCAATTGCCTTAAATATCCAGGGCCATAGGAGTGAGGTTTGTGACTCAGCACAGCCCTCCCTTCACTTAAATCCAATTCACTGCAAGTCATGACATCACCCTGATGTCACAGTCCTTTTCAGGAATGAAGGACAAACAACAACCACAAGAGAAGCTGAGAAGATTCAATTATTTGATTAGCAAATAGCAACAGAGGAGATGGAGAATATGTTTCAGTTAAGCCAGATACTTGTTGATGTTGGACATAAATTGTAACTATTTACCTGTGGGTCATGTTACCAATACCTGTGAAGAACTGTCTAGGTAAGATTCATTTAAAGTAATGGAAGATTCTGGCAACATTTTGCTAATGAAGCGAAAACACAAAGCTTGAAAAAAAAGTGTCTGGCCATATATTGTGAACAAGGAATGAACACTGAACAACTTGAGGATTCCACTAGCATGTATTTCACTAAAACTTAGAAGAAAGTCCCATGGGGACTTGAAGATGACCTTAATGGTGGATTTATGGAAGGACTCAGACAATAACATGAAAACAGTGATTCTGCTTCCAAGAGTAAAGAAACAACTGAAAAAGGCTAAAATAGATGTTAAGATAAGTCAACATAGGGTCATTAAAGCAAACTTTTTGGAAAAAAGACTTTTTGCATCTGCTAGCATTTACATAACTTTTGGGGGAGGGGAAAATAGGAAGAAAAATTGCAAAATAGACACTAATATTGACAAGACCACTGGACTGAGTGGTTGTGGTGGTGGTGGTGGTTGTTTTAGCTCCAAGCAAAGTCATTTATTAAGAAAGCAAAGTATGAACATTTGATACAAAACATAACTGCTGCCCTCAACCCTGGGGCATTTTCTTCTAAATATGCATAGTGCCCATGAGAAAAGTAGAACCACACTTAGACTACATTGGTATTTACACATATTGGCAACACAGGTGGCAAGGCAACTCACAACTCTAGTGATGCAGGGCCCCTAACATTCTTTCTCTATATGGTTTTGTCATGCTGTTTGCCCAGGACAAAGCATCCCTGTTTCTCTGCTTTCTCTGGATTCTCTGCTCCTCCCACTATACTATACTGACTCCTGTAAGATTTACATCAGTAGACATGTCTTTTAACCCAATCCAAGTATGTCATAAAGTGAATGGATATAAAACAGTATCCATTTTCTAAACGCAGTAATGTTTTAATTGCTTGCTTTAATACCCAAAGACTCAGCATTTAATAAATCATAGTTATAGTAGAAAATGCAGTCTCATAAATACAGAGATATAATAACTTCTATAATAATTTTAAATACTAATTTATATCCCAAGTACTATAAAATGGGCATAAATATGTCATACATGATGATTATACAACTGGCCCCAACCCACTATAAAGTACAGATAGCACATAAAAATACAGCAGTTTTACAATAAATTTTACATAAAACTAATAATCATACCTATAAAAACAAGCAACTAATTGACAATAATTTTGCTTACCTCCTTAAAAATAAAAGGGCATTGAGGGGAAATTATTTGGATAGCCTATCTGTGTCTTTCAAATAAAGCTGCCCAAGAAAATTCAAACTATCTTCCTTATGTTTCTCCTAATAATGTCCACATAATTTTTTAAGTATTCCAAATTATTCCATTGACCTATGAAACATCTATTTTTTTCAAGGCATCACCAAAGACTTTTGTTTGTATGTTGGGAGATACTTGAATCTAGCTTTCTGCTTTACTTTGGTTTTCCTATTATCAAGGCAGAATTAACTTAGAAAAGAAATCATAGGAAATAAAATCCTTAAATAGGACCATTTTAGAAAAAGAAATTGAACAAGCCATCAATGAACTCCCTAAGAAAAAATCTCCAGGACCAGATGGGTTTACAAGTGAATTCTACCAAACATTTAAAGAAAAATTAATTCCAATGCTATACAAACTATTTGGAAAAATTGGTGAAGAAGAAGCTCTACCAAATTCCTTTTATGACACAAATATGGTATTGGTACCTAAACCAGATAGAGCCAAAACAGAGAAAGAAAATTACAGACCAATTTCCCTAATGAATATCGATGTAAAAATCTTAAATAAAATATTAGCAAGGAGATTATAGCAAGTGAACACCAGGATAATACACTATGATCAGGTGGTATTTATACCAGGAATGCAAGGCTGGTTCAACATTAGAAAAACTATTAATATAATCAACCACATCAATAACAAAACTAATCCAAATCACATAATTATCTCAATAGATGCAGAGAAAGTATTTGACAAAATACAACACTCATTCCTATTAAAAAACACTACAGAGCATAGGAATAGGTGTTTTCCTTAAAAATAATAAGCAATATCTATGTAAAACCATCAACAAACATTATATGTAAGGGGGATAAGTTAGAGGCACTCCCAATAAGATCAGGGGTGAAACAGGGATGTCCATTATCACCTCTATTATTTAATATTGTCCTAGAAATTTTAGCTATATCAATAAGAGAAGAAAAAGGAATTAAAGTAATTAGAATAGGCAAGGAGGAAATAAAACTTTCACTCTTTGCAGATGATGTGGTATACTTAGTGAATCCTAAAGAATCAACTAAAAAACTCCTTGAAACAATTAACAACCTTAGCAAAGTTGGAGGTTATAAAATAAACCCACATAAATTATCAGCATTTGTATATATGACCAACAAGGCTCAGCAGCAAGAGATAAACTCAGGAACTTTATGAACATAGATACAAAACACTTTTCACACAAATAAAATCAGATCGAAATAACTGGAAAAATATCAATTGCTCATGAATAGGCTGAGCTAATATAATAAAAATTACAATTCTATCTAAACTAATTTACCTATTCAGTGACATACCAATCAGACTACCTAAAATTATTTTATAGAGTTAGAAAAAATAATAACAAAATTCATCTGGAAAAACAAAAAGTCCAGAATATCAAGGGAACTAACGAAAAAATGCACAGAAAGGTGAGATAGCTATACCAAATTTGAATCTGTACTATAAAGTTGCAATCATCAAAACTATTTGGTATTGGCTAAGAAATAGAGTGGTGGATCAATGGAATAGGTTAGACACAGGAGACATATTACTAAATGACTATAGTAATCTACTGTTTGATAAACCCAAAGACTCCAGCTTCTGCAAGAGGAACTCAGTATTTGACAAAAACTGCTAGAAAAACTGGAAGATAGTATGGCAGAAACTAGGCATAGACCAACATCTTACACCTTTTATAAAAATAAGGTCAAAATGGGTTCAAGATTTAGATATAAAGGGTGATACCATAGATAAATTAGGAGAGGAAGGAATAGTTTACCTCTCATATCTATGGAGAGGAAAACAATTTATGTTCAAACAAGAGAGAAAATATTATGAAATGCAAGATGGAAACTTTGATTACATTAAATTAAAAATGTTTTGTCCAGACAGAAGCAATTCAGCCAAAATTATAAGGGAGGCAGAAAACTGGTAAACAATTTTTACAGCCAGCATTTCTGATAAAGGCCTCATTTCTAAAATATATATGGAACTAAATCAAATTTATAAGAATCCAAGTAATTCCCCAACTGAGAAATGGTCAAAGGATATGAACAGGCAGTTTTCTGATGAAGAAATCAAAGCTATCTATTGCCATATGAAAAAATGCTCTAAATCACTATTGATCAGTGAAATGCAAATTAAAACAACTCTGAGGTACCACCTGACACCTATCAGATTGGCTGATATGACAAAAAAGGAAAATAATCAATGTTGGAGAAGCTATGGAAAAATTGGAACACTAATGCATTGTTGGTGAAGCTGTGAACTGATCCAACCGTTCTGGAGACCAATTTGGATCTATGCCCAAAGGGCTATGTGACTGTTCATACCCTTTGACCCAGTGGTACCAGTGGCTAGGTCTGTATCCCAAAGAGACTATAGAAAAGGGAAAAGGACCCACATGTATAAAAATATTTATAGAAGCTATCTTTGTGGTAGCAAAGAATTAGAAATTGAGGGAATTCCCATCAATAAGGGAATGGCTAAAAAAGCTGTTGTATATGAATGTAATGGTATACTATTGTGCTGTAAGAAATTATGAGCAGGAGGCATTCAGAGAAACCTGGAAGGACTTACATGAACTAATGCTGACTGAGAGGAACAAAACCAGCAGAACATTGTACAGAGTAACAGCAACATGGGGTGATGAACAATGGTGATAGACTTGGCTCTTCTCAGCAGTGCAACCATGCAAAACAGTTTCAAAGAACTCATGATAGAAAATATTCTCAACATCCAGAAAAAAAAAAACCTGTGAATTATGAATTATGAACTGGACTGGTTTTTTCCTTCTTTTTTGAGGTTTTTCCATTGGGCTCTGATTCTTCTTTCACAAGATGACTAATGTAGAAATATGTTTAATGTAATTGTACATATACAACCTATATCAGACTGCATTCCATATTGGGGAGGAGGGAGTGAAGGAAGAGTGGAAGAAAAAACTGGAAATAAAGTCCTGTGAAAACAAATATTGAAAACTATCCTTATATGTAACTGGAAACTAATAAAATACTTTTTAAAAAGAAAAAGAAAAGAAATCATAAAAGAATAGTATGGGGTAGAATGGGAAGAGTTGACAGTCACAACCACTTGTTTTATGGTTGGTGGAGATAAGAGATCTGAAATATTCCATTCCAATCTAACCCTGCCTGTCTCTGGTAATACTCCCTCTCTTGATTTCTCTCTAATCAAATCTTACTTATTGTGTGTTTCATTTTGCACAGTCATACAACTAACTGTGAGTTAAGTGTGGTAACTGATAAACTCATTGATGCTAATAATTTAGAAATCTTAATGTGATATTCCTTCAACTAAATGAGGCTTTAATATGGTCAAGTGACAGTGATAAGTGTTTTGAAGATTACCCTACCAATGGTAAAACCAGTGCTGAGAATGAAATAGTATTCAGTTCTGAGTAAGGTTTGTGGAGAATATGGTGCTAGGACTTCAGTTCCGCATGACCAGCTGCCTACTGGGCCTCAAGATTAACATAGCCCTGAATATTCCCCTTCCCCTACCTTCTTGAGTTCTATTAGCAGTCATCACTGACATTTGCGTAGTTTTTTCAACTTTTTGCTTTATGTACATTATTTTATTGGATCCTCATGAGATGGGCTCAGCAGGTAGTATTATGAGACATTTGTAAAATCCTGTGTACACCCTAAAACATTACATCAATGTCAACTATGATTTGAATTTTACTGATAAAGAAACAATCTGAGAGGTAAGTGGCTTGCCTGTGCTCACATAGCTGGTCTGAAAGGCAGGATTCAAAATCAGGTCTGCCTGATTCCATCAAATACTTAATGCATTTTGCTGCACATACTTCCAATCACTCGGGCTGATAATTTTGGGGTTATCTTTGATTTTTTTA
The DNA here is from genome assembly GCF_019393635.1 of Dromiciops gliroides. Taxonomy (NCBI): domain Eukaryota; kingdom Metazoa; phylum Chordata; class Mammalia; order Microbiotheria; family Microbiotheriidae; genus Dromiciops; species Dromiciops gliroides. The sequence continues at coordinate 527,162,229 of NC_057863.1, read as the reverse complement.
AAAAACTTGTTCACTCCTAACCTTCAAATGGTTGCTTAGACTTGTGGTTCTTAGCTTGTCCATGTCTCTCAGAAAGAACATCTCCACTTGCTTGTGCACCATGCTAATTCAAGCTTATGTCTCCTAATACCATCCCTTTGTAGTTGATTGAACTTTCTACAATGTAGAACCCGTTCACTTAATATTGCAATAGCAATCTGCTCTTCCATCAGTACAGTCAGCACTGAGGGGAGAAATAACTCCAGAGTGAGACATTGTTTATAGAGTGCAAGTGGAGAGAGGTCTGAGGTGAGGGGGGGAAGGGGGGAGGAGTGGAAGTGAGGAGACAAAACATTTGGAGGCCCTGGGCAATCAGGAATGGAATAGAGAAGTCATTATTAAATGTTTACCTTTGTACAAAGCATTGTGCTAAGTATTCTGAATACAAATAGAAAAGTAATTCAGTCCCTGTCCTCAAGGAAATCACTTTGTAATTAAGAGGTACAGCACAGATGGTAGGGTTCAACTTCAGAGTTCCCAGCCTGAGTCTAGAGGCCAAAATGGCAGAGCAGGTGATAAGGCCTGGAGGGCCTTTGCAAGCAATGATAAGGAAAATCATCCCAATAGCTTTTGCAAAGGGGAATGGCTGAACCAGTTGTGGTATATGAACATAATGGAATACAATTGTGCTATAAGAAATGATGAGCAGACAGATTTCAGGAAAATCTAGAAAGATTTAAGTGGACTGATGCTGAGTGAAGTGAGCAGAACCAGGAGAACATTGTACACAGTGATAGCAAAACTGTGCCATGACCAACTGTGATAGACTTAGCTCTTCTTAGAAATGCAATGATCCAAAACAATTCCAAAGAATTCATGTTGGAAAATGCTCTGCTCTGCACATCCAGGAAAAAAGAACTGTGGAATCTAAATGCAGACTGAACCATACTATTTAAATTTTTTGTTTTGTTTTGTTTTGTTTCTTTTCTAAGGTTTTTTCCCTTTTGTTCTGTTCCTTCTTTCATGACACCACTAATGGTGAAATGTTTAATGTGATTGTACATATATAACCTATATCAGATTTGCTTTCTGTCTTTGGGGGGGGAAGGGAAGGAGGGAGAAAAATTTGGAAGTCAAAATCTTATAAAAACACATGTTTAAATCTTTACATGTAACTGGAAAAAATACTATTAAGATTGGGAAAAAAGAAATCTATATGAGGCAGAAAGAGTCACAGAGTTAAAATAAAGTCCTGGATAATAATTATAACTAATCATTTTTTTAAAAAGATGTAATTCTCCCTACCCCCACCCCCTACCCGAACCCTACCTTACCACAACCCATTCATGTTCAAGGAACCTAGTTGAGGTAGTGGGAAGAGTGATGGACTTGGAGTCAGGAAGACCTGTGTTGATATACTGCCTCTTACACTTCTCAGCTGTGTGACCCTGGGCAAGATACTTAACATCATCTTCGTCAGTAAAATGGAAATAGTAATAGCACCTACCTCCCAGGATTGCTGTGCAGAGAAAATTAGATATTTGTAAAATGCTTTATAAACCTTAGGGAAATAGATAGATATAAATATACACAAATATCCACATGTATGTTAGCTATAAATTATATCTATATACATATGTATATACTTCTGAAATCTATCTATGAGAAATAATTATTAATAATTGATATCTTGGGGTATACCCCATGTTTTGCCCTTCTTTTTTAGTTCTTCCCCCCACTCAAATGCCATGTTCTCCTTCTAAGTAAGACTGGGTCAAGCCCAAACTAAGGTTATAAAGAATTTGGGTGAAGACAGGTCCATTTATCTAGATAACTGTAGGACTTTACTGATGAGATTAAACCACACCTAGGTAGAAACTATTTTAGGTAAGGGGTCTACATTCCTTCTCTGATGTCATATTGACCAAGATTTGAGTGACTTAAGTCATGTATCAATGGACTTCATTTTAATATAACACATTTCCAATCAGTTCAAATAATTAGATTTGATTGCTCTTAACCAATTAGATTCCTACAGTTGGAAGGTATATGAACTGAGACCCTACCACCATTCAGGGTTTTGGTCTGAGAGAGACAGCCAAATTGCCATCCTTTTAATAATAATCTGCAACCTATTAATAAAATGATTAAATTAACCAGAAACTATGCCTCTCATATTTTTAATTGTCACATATCCACAAAATCAGGTAAAGAACATTTAACCTAGTATAACCTTTTGTTAAAGAAGAAGAAATTTAGAACCAGAGATGATAAGTAATAGATATATTTAAACAGATAATGCAAGATTTATGATCTCCATTTGACAAATGATGAAATAAATGGTCAGGGAGGTGAGGTTATTGCTCCATAGTCACACAGTGTTGGAGGCAAGATTTAAACACAAATCTCCTCACTCCAGTACTTTTCCCACTACAAGACATAGACTTATCCAAAGTCAAACAGATGGTAAGCAGCAGAGCCAGATTTCAAACTCAGGTTCTCTCACTCCATGTCCAGAATTAAAAACATCCTTCCTCCCTGGCCAATATAGGCATGAAGGGTACCATGTGTGATGGGGAGCAGGTATTATAGGTCCAGGAATGATGGGAGCAGGTATGATTGGGAGCAGGAGTGAGTACCACACCCATCCCTTGAATAAACTTCCCAAATAGCCACAATACTGAGAAAATGTGGCAGAGTCCACAGTTTGGGAGGACTACAGGAGCTATAGCTACTGTCCCAACAAAAGTCAGTCCTTAGCCCTGGCCCCCTTGGCTCAGCCCTATTGGAGCTTTGTAAGAATCAGATCTGAATTATAAAAGGATAAGCTGAGGGACCAGAAGAGTGTCAGCTATATTTTCTGAAACTCTTACATGCCTGCAGAGTGGTTACTTCAGTTCATGGCTGCAAAGGGAGAGATGTGTTTTATATAATTTTTATTCTCAAATTATCCTTTTAAATTTCAATTATTAAAATGTTTTAATTGGATTTTGAAGGTTCATGTATTTCTATTGCATTTTAAACAAACAATAACAATTCAAACAAACAACAATAAATTTGAATCTGATAGACTAAGGCAACAAGTATTTATTAAATGTCTACTTACTATGTGCTATGTATTGTACTAAGTGCTTTACAAATATTATATCCTTTTCTCCTTAGAATAACCCTGGGAAATAGATACCATTATTAGCCCTACCTTACAGTTCAGAAAACTGAATTAAATAAAGGTTAGATGATTTGTCCAGGTTCACAAAGCTAAGTATGTGAAGCCTTGTTTGAGGTCAAATGTTCTTAACTCTAGCACCAGTTCTCTATCCACTGTCCCACCTAATTACCAAATCTAAGCTTTACATACATGAGATTGGGTGTGCCAACTTCCCCTGTTCTGTGATAGCAATGTGCTATTCTAAGAAGACTGTATCCTCTATCCCAAACACAACACAACTCAAAGACTAAATGCATTAGAAAGCAGAAGATACCTCTTTATGAGGGGTAGTTGTTAGGTGACACAGTGGATAACGTGGACCTGAAGTCAAGAAAACTCCTCTTTTGGGGTTTAAATCTGACCTCATAGACTTACAGTGTAACTCTGAGCAAGTCACTTAATCCTATTTGCCTCAGTTCCTCATCTGTAAAATGAGCTGGAGAGGGAAATGGAAAACCACTCCAGTATCTTTGCCAAGAAAACCCCAAATGGGGTCACAGAGAATCAGACATGACAGAAAAAATAACTAAATAACAACATCTGTCAATCAGAGACTCATTTCAAAGAATTACATGACAGAGAATTGAAGAAAATTTTGCTTTTCTCAGATGCATCTCTCTCATCTTAAAGTGAAATTAACAAAAACCTAGAAAAGTTGAGTGAATTATTCAATGCCACACAAGTCATAAGTAGCAGAGTCAGTATTTGAACCCATATCCTCTGACTACCAATCCAATGACCTTTCCAATCAACCCCACAGAATTATTGTTTTTCTTTTCCTGTGCATTCAACTTTCACAAAATCTTTTTTCTATCTTAGGGCAAAATACCACTTCTTACTATATAAGAAAAATTAGCATTCATGTTCTCCCCATTGTAAGCATAATGTAATTTTGAAGATCCAAATGATCTTTTCCCTTTTCTTAATGTACAAAAGGTATCTATTTTAAATATAAACTAAAACATGAGGCCTAGTCTTTGAAGTTTGAATGTGGTACTTTCAATCCCTGGGAAGGGGTCAGCAAGCAAGACCTGGTAGCGATAGGATTCAAGAGAACAATGACTGCAGGAGCTGGCTTTAATTAGCCCACAGAAGTGAGGGAAGAAGTGTTATTTCATTGGCAGTATCACTGCACAGTAGCATTCCTGTCATATTCTTAACTAGTCATGACAGGTAGTTATTATATTTAAGTTTCAAATTTCCCCAATTCCTATTATTGCCAAATAAGTCCATAATAAAGTGTCTCTTGGGATAAGTTAGACAGTTATGATCCAAAGAACAATTCCATCAAACTTAGTCATGGAAAATCCCTGAATTTGGCGTCAGCTTTGTAAGTAACTAAATGGGGGACAGGGGAAGAGAGGAAAAAACAATGATACCCTAAGCCAAGTATTCACCTTCTTGCCTTCTCATATATTGTTGTTGTTCAGTTGTTTCTGTCATGTTCAACCCTTCATGACTCATTGCGGGGTTTTCTTGGCAAAGATACTAGAGTATTTTTGCCATTTCCTTCTCCAGCTCATTTTAGAGAGGAGAAAACTGAGGCAAGCAGGATTAAGTGACTTGCTCAGGGTCACACAGCTAGTAAGTGTCTGAGGCCAGATTTGAACTAAGGAAGATGAGTCTTCTTGATTCCAAGCCTAGTACGCTACCCACTGTGCCACCTAACTGCCCCTTTTCTGTGTTACTTCTCCAAAAAATCAGGCTAGGAAGGTAGAAGGGGAAGAAGGGACCTGTATTTCCTAGGAGGAAATAGAAGCACTGACTCAAAGAGCCTTTTTCCTTCCCTTCCACTTTCTGGCTCATGGGCATGTGAATAGCAAAATCACTCACAGCTCAATTTCACCAACTTTTAAAGCTCCATTTCCCAAACTACATAACTCAGATATCTTCTGCCTGTGGGGGAAATGTTTAAATTATTCAAGTCATGACTCATTTGGATTCAACAAGTTGGTGTATTTGAGGCTTCTTTTAGGAAAAACCATAAAGGATTCCAGAAGAGGCTCTTCCATCCCCCTTACCCTGCCCAGGCTAATCCAAACATTAGAGCCATTTATTAGAATGAGCTAGCACCAAAGCTGCTTATCAAAGTGGGAGTGGTCAGGATGGCCATGGGTCTGGGAGATGCCTCTTTTGTTAGAGGAAAATATGATAGAATTCTTTTCCCACCAGAAAATTCCAGAGAAACTATTGCTTCTGTTATTCAAGCAGTAATTCCCTTTACATTTACAACCTTGAGCCATCATTTCCATCCTAGAAAAGAGCCAAGAAGATTGTATGGATTAGCAAAACAATAAACAGGATCATTCCAGAAACCTGGGTCTGCATTGGTCTGTTTCTACATTCAAAAGCACAAGGAACTAGAGAGCTCATTTTCAAGTCCAGGCCTCTAGAATACTAATGGCTAGTCTCAGCTCAAAAAAATTGAGGAAAAGTTCTAGAGAAATTAGAGTAGGGAGAGTAATTAGTAAACTACCTACATTTTAACCCTTTGTTAGGGAAGATTCCCTGTGTTGAAAAGAACTTCAGGATATCAGGGAAAATAGCCAAAGAAGAGAGAGGCCAAAAGTCAACTCCTCAGAATTCCTGGTTAAAATTGGCTAATGCTAGGGGACAGCTAGGTGGCACAGTGGATAAAGCACTTGCCCTGAATTCAGGAGGACCCAAGTTCAAATCCAGCCTCAGACACTTGACACTTACAAGCTGTGTGACCCTGGGCAAGTCACTTAACCCTAATTGCCCCATAAAGAAAGAAGGGAAAGAAGGAAAAGAAGGGAAAGAAGGAAAAGAAGGGAAAGAAGGAAAAGAAGGGAAAGAAGGGAAAGAAGGAAAAGAAGGAAAAGAAGGAAAAGAAGGAAAAGAAGGAAAAGAAGGAAAAGAAGGAAAAGAAGGAAAAGAAGGAAAAGAAGGAAAAGAAGGAAAAGAAGGAAAGAAGGAAAAGAAGGAAAAGAAGGAAAGAAGGAAAGAAGGAAAGAAGGAAAAGAAGGAAAAGAAGGAAAAGAAGGAAAAGAAGGAAAAGAAGGGAAAGAAGGGAAAGAAGGGAAAGAAGGGAAAGAAGGGAAAGAAGGGAAAGAAGGGAAAGAAGGAAAGAAGGAGAGGAAGGAAGGAAGGAAGGAAGGAAGGAAGGAAGGAAGGAAGGAAGGAAGGAAGGAAGGAAGGAAGGAAGGAAGGAAGGAAGGAAGGAAGGAAGGAAGGAAGGAAGGAAGGAAGGAAGGAAAAGAAAAAGAAAATTGGCTAATGCTGCCACTAGAACATGATCAACCACACTACTTGGCAAGAATTGTTGCTACAGTATAACCCTCTTAAAATGAGAATGTAAAACTTGCAGTCCAAAATCTTTAGTGGTTCCATTAGTGTTTGATTAAACTTTACAATCTTTTGCCAAGCAAAAGGCCCTCAGAAATCTGTTCCTATCCTAGTTTTCTAGCTTTGTCTTATTTTTCCCATCCAGTAGTCTATAGTCTAGATACACTGGATAACTCCTTATTCTCTGAAAATAAACTCTACTTTCCTATGCCCATACCTTTCCTTCTTCTTTTCCCTCTTCCTGACTAGCCCATACTTTTGAAATTTCAATTTTTACTTTAAACACCAGAGACACAATATGTTATAGTGAAAAGAATGTTGGATTTGGAGCTAGAAATCTGGGTTTAGATCCCAGCTCTTACAACATGTGTGAACATGGGGAAGTATCTGCACCTCAATTTCCTAATTTGTGAAATGAAAAGGTTGAACCTCTAAAATTCCTTCCAACCTTGAAACTATTATTTAGACATCAAAAACTTTGGTTCTGGAATCAAAGGATTCAGATTCTACTTGGGCAAATGTCACAACTTCTCTGGCTTCAGTTTCTTCTTCTGTCAAATGAGTAGATTGACCCAAGACAACCTCAGAGATCCTTTCCCATTATAGATTTAAGATCATATGAAGTATAGATCACAGAGTTAGTAAAGGGATAAGGCAGAATTTTTTGTCTTCAAATCTAGTATTTTATCCATTATGCCAACTGGTTGTCATTTCTAGAAATTCTTCCCTGATGGCCCAACCATGGATGATCTTTCCATACTTATCCCTCTCTAATATACTTTTGTTATTTTTTCATGCTATCTGTTTATATGCCATTCTCTACCCCATTCCTCTCCCCCCTCATTCACCATCTTCCACTAGACTAAGATGTTCCATGAGGTTAGAAATTGTGTCTCTACCAGTACCTCATAGACAACTTGGCATATAGCAGACAGTTAATGTTTCATGGTTTGATTTAAGTGAATGTAATCTCTAAGACCAAGAGTCTATAATTGTATTGATGAATTCAAGGAAATTCCCTTATCATGAGGGGTCCCATCACAAAGACTGCCTTCTTTGTTAATTAGACCTGCCACTCTAAAAATAAAAAAGAATCTTTTCTAACTTGAATTAAATTCTTATGCTCTTCTCTGGGCTTCTCTTTCTTTGTCCTAGATGGACTGCTCAGACTTAAACCCTTCTGCCATCTCTTCTTCATCCACTGACATACTGAGACCTAAGGGTAGTTGGCAGCCAGTGGAGAAAGGAATCGACTTTATGACTTTTTTGTCACCTTCTCTGTAAATCAAAACTCTCAGTAATTGCTATAACCTCCAGTTTGGCTTGTACCTCCCTCACATGTAATAGGATTAAAAGCCACCTTGTCATGCTGTCCTGTTATATTTTGTGAATTGAATTCATCTCATGCTACCTGAATTTGATGAAACACTATATCCATTCCCTCACAAGCAGATGTGTTTTCCTACTCTCTCCCTCTCCAGGGAGAATTCTAACTGCATTCTGTCTGAACTGCACACATAGCCCTGCCATTTCTAAGGTACTGAATCCTTTCCTCTTTCCTACAAATAACTATGATGAAGAGTGTTTCATATTTACAACTGTACTTTAATTGGACTCCACTCTCATCTTAAAGGATGAGATTTGACACTAGTATCCAAAAAAGGAGAGGGAGAGAGAGAGAGAGAGAGAGAGAGAGAGAGAGAGAGAGAGAGAGAGAGAGAGTATTAGAGTTCTTTTAGTCTGCAAAATCCAAGAAGGAATTATTTCTGTGATGGATTCCTACCCACAGAGCAATCAAATTTAGTGCAAACAATTCTGCTTTCTCATGTTAGTCCTTTTAAAAGAGATGACAGGCATTCTTGAATGTACTTTGAGCAATTTCACTTAAATCAGAACAGAACAAATGAACTGGATTCTGTCTTAGCAATCAAGAATGCAGCTGACATAGCTGGCCATTCCAAAAGCATTGTCTTTGGAAACATGTAAGTCATGATGGCAGAAGAGGAATCCATAACAATATCAGAGGACTAAGGAAAATCATGTCATCCCTCTACAGCATTCTACTTCTTATGGGCTCTTCTACATCATAAAATAGTAATCTTAATTGCTATAATACTCATTGACACCCCCTCCCACAATTATTTCCATCTATTGAAAATGCTCCTCATCTTTTAAGGATAGCTCCAATAATGTCCCTGATCTTCTTTTTTTTTTTTTGTGGGGCAATGGGGGTTAAGTGACTTGCCCAGGGTCACACATCTAGTGTCAAGTGTCTGAGGCCGGATTTGAACTCAGGTACTCCTGAATTCAGGGCTGGTACTTTATCCACTGTGCCACCTAGCTGCCCCCCCCCGATCTTCTTTTAAAGATGTGACAGTTCTCTCTTCTGTTGTCCTTATTTTTGTCCCTGACTAGCTCCATTATTAGACTAGAAGCTCTTAGAGGGACCTTATCTTGTGCATCTCTATTCCTTACAGTACTTATCAATTCAATCCAATTCAAGAAATATTAAGTACCTGATACATGCAAAGCACTTGCTAGGTGCTAGGGGATATATGGATAACATAGTCTAACTACAAGGAACTTAAAATCTGGTAGGGTGGGAGACAAGTGGACAAATAACTGCCATTCAAGTTATAATGTTATAAATGTGCAGGAGATACAAACTGAGAGGCATGAGAGCTTTGAAATGGTCAGTTTACTTTTCTTTTTACTTTTATCTTGGGGGAAGGAGGAGCAGGAAAGGTTTCATGGAGGAGGTGAAAACTAAATTAGACTTTAAATGAAGGCAAGAGGGTTTTTTTTATTATTATTATTTTGAGGGGCAATGAGGGTTAAGTGACTTGCCCAGGGTCACATAGCTAGTAAGTATTGTCTGAGGTCAGATTTGAACTCAGGTCCTCCTGAATCCAGGGCTGGTGCTTTATCCACTGCCCCTCAAGAATTTTAATAAAGATGTGGGAAAAGACTACTCCAAGAACAGGGGATAGCAAGCACAAAAGCAAGCAGTTAAGTAACGATTTGGCTGAAACACAGAGTACATGAAGGGGAGTGGTAGAATTTAAACTTTTCAAGGGAAGTGACTTTTATTTGTATCTCGAGAAACCCTGGATTATGTCTTGCCACTGGACTCCCTTGACTCTGGAGGAGAGAGTGAGGCTGATGACTGCACATCTCTGCCTCATTTATATCCAATCCACTTGCAAGTCAAGACATCACCCTCCTCATGTCTTTGGTCCTCTTCGAGAATGAAGGGTAAACAACAATAATCCCCTGCACCTAGCACAATGCTTGGCACACAGTAGGAAGTTAAACATTCATTGAAGTATGCTGAAGTAAAGGGAATTGAAGTGGGTAATAGGGGCTAAAGTAGTTGGAGCTAGGCTATAGAGGGCCTAAAATGAAAAACAAATTAAGAAATTAACGTTCTACCCAATAAACAATAGGGAACAGGTGAAGGGTTTTGAGCAGGAGAGTAAAATAGTAAGACCTGTACATTAGAAAGCTTTCTTTGGCAGCTTTGCAAAGAAGAGATTGTAGAGGAGACACTGGAGCCAAAATAGACCAGTTAGAAGAAAATGAAAATAGTTCAAATAAGAGGGAAGTTTTCTAGCAATACAAACCAGGATTAGCCAGATACATGTGGCATATGAGCTCCTAGACACACTAGAAACCTCAAACTTATGTGAAGAGCATGACAACAAATTGAATAGAGCAGAACATTCACATGGCCAGAAACTTCCCAATCCATGTTCAAATGCATGGATGAGTGATGTCACTAATGAACTTGGGAGGGGAAAATAAAAGGCACAGTACATGGAATGTAGGGGATGCTTCATCTATAGTTCTTGTCTTTAAATTCCCTGGAGGAAAAGCATCTAAGGCAAATAGAAGGGATGTAAAAAAAGAATTTAGAAAAAGCAAATTGTTGCAAAAGTTAATAGATAAGAAAAAAGAATTCTGAAATTTGACAATACAATGCAAGAAAAACCTGAGAGGCTTTTTTTGCGATAAGATGACAAATTTGTAGGACAGTGTTTATTATCTAAGTATGAATAAATATTTTCTGGCTTCTGGACCTTCTGTAAGGAGAAATGTCTTACCCAAGACTTTGAATGTTATGCAGCACCAAAACAATATAAGTTGGAAGGAGAGGGCACTATGGATTAGGAAGTACACATGTATGTATAAGATTGTTCACATACTATGCACAAGGCACCATCTGCTTAGCATGATACAAGATAAAGTGATGTATAAGACATAGACTCCAGGGGCATACACTCCAAATTGAGAAGATAGGAGAGATGCACAACAAGCTTCAATCTGAGCACAATAAACAAGAACCAAAAAGAAAAAAATGTGTGCCTGCCCAGAGAAGAGGGGGGTGGGGGGGAGTTTATTTGATGGAAACAAAAGAAATTCAAAAGACTTCTACCTAGAAGAAAATTGCAGAAAACACTAGACATCTGGAAATGATGACACTTCAATTGATTTACTATCACTGGTTCACCAGCTGTGTCTTTCTGCTCTAACCTTGTTAAGAGAGAACATAATTGGGTAAGAACTCATCATGGGGCATTAGCATCCCAATCAGATTGCAATAATAGAGTTGGAGTGGCTGGCATAGATGATTTTCCTCTGTGAATAGTTAAAGAGCAAAAAATAGTCCTCCTCCAAGGTAAGGCTTATTTGGTCTCATATTGGTCAAGTGAAAATTACCTTTCAATTATTAATTGAGTTCAGGCGTGAATAGGATGCCACTAGGTAGCTGATAAGAATTGGGGATTTACCCAGTGAGTATTATGCTTTTTTATTAATAAGAAATACTATTTCCTATAAAGTTTTTAATCTATTAAACCAGACAGTGGTTTTATCTCTTGTATCATGATAGCAGCCTGGAGCACTCACTTGTTAGTGTATCTGGTGTTTGACTCATGGAAGGAGACATTTCCCAAAAAACAGGAAAGGTGGCAACTGTAGGGAAAGAGGGAAGTGACGGTGGGTGTTAGCTGCAGTACATTGATTTGATTTATCCCTCATTAGCTACAATTCTGCTAGAAGCCAGGACTGGCAAAAGAACAACAGAAGGTAACTTTAACTGCTCTTTGCTTCTCTATTCAGGAAGTGGAGAGGGAAGAAAATGACTCTTCAGCATAGAGTAATGGACAATGAACCAGATTCAGCAATCCGAAGACCTAGGTTTGAGTTTGCTAAGCTGTGTGTCAGTGGGAAAGTCACTTATTCTCTCTGATTGTCTGAGTCTGAGTTTACCCATCTGTAAAACTGTGATGATAATAAGAAGTAGTACATGGTCTATCTACTAGGGTTGTCGTGAGGAAGGTAATGGTAAGGACCTCAAATGCTCACACTGAAGCTTTCTCAGGCCAAATGACATAAATAGATTTAACTTCCCAGTAGTTCTTCTCTGCAGACATATTGCAGTCTGGCATTCCTAAGGCCAACTAAGCTCTCAAAGGAGATGTAGTCCAGAGGTTTTCCAGTGGTGGAGAAGTCCAAAAGGAGGAACAGAGAAGAGCAACTATAACTCCATCCTTAGGTTTGATTTTTCTCTAAGGTCAATATTTCACTTCCATTACACTTTCTTTGGATCTCTCTACAAACAATCCTTAGTCTGGAACCAGATAACCAATCTTAATCTATCATGTAATTTTTTAGTGCCATTTGCCTAGTGCTTAGCATAGGATTGTCCACTGTGGACACTGCCTACCCAACAAAGCAAATAAATGATCCTTATCATAATCTAAGGAGTGGCACACATAAACAATTAAGTGCTAATATTGCCATATGTACCCAAATACATTTTCCAATTTTAAGCATTTCCTATTTCCAAATCATCAAGAAAGGAAAACCTCTGTCTGGCACTGCTATCATGCCTCTGTCCTCTCTAAGTTGATACCAAATAGAACAGGATCCTCGCATCCTACCTCAGAGTCTCATCAGAATTTCAGTCAATAAATCAGATTGTGGGTAAATTAATCAAAACAAATTTGGAAAGAATACATTTCCTATAGGATAACTGCATTGTTTATGCTTAAATAAACGCAATCCCTTAGTTTACAATAGAAAAGTTTTTAATGTCCTTTTAGAGTTAGGGTTCAAAGTGCTGTCTCTGCATGATCCTTCACTGTTATTCTATGTGGAGGCATGTTCTTTGCTAGAACCAAGAACACACAGAGTTGCCAGGTTCCTAAACCCAAGATAAAAATTTGGTCTCTATGTGTTCCTTGTAACATCCTCTAGGGCCCTCAGAAGTCGAAAGAGGCCCAAGTTCTATTTTATGAGGAGCTAGTCCTAAAAAGATAGAAAATGAAGACAACGAAAAACTGAACAGGGAAAGAAAAGAATGTGATTTGTTTTTTACTTGCCCAGGGTCACACATCTAGTAACTGTCAAGTGGCTGAGGCCAGATTTGAACTCAGGTACTCCTGAATCCAGGGTCTGTGCTTTATCCACTGTACCACCTAGCTGCCCAAGAATGTGATTTTAAAAATAACAGAGGATTTTTACATTTTATTATTTGTAAATGCTTTTTATGTAAATGTATTATCTAGGAAAAAGTTAGATTCTGTGCAGCATCACAATTCTAATCCAATCCACTCTAATCCAAGAAGCATTTCTTTAGCACTTTCTTTGTGCAAGGCAATGTGCTGAGTGCTAAGGATGCAAACATAAAACAAACAACAACAAAACTATCCCTGCCCCTTAAGGATCTTACATTCTACCAGGGGTATATAAGATGTAGACAGCTAAATATATACATGATAATTGAAGGAGAGAGCAAGAGTGCCTAACAACTAGGGAAATCAAAAGGACTACCTGTAGGAGGTGGCATATGAGCTAATATTGGAATTCAACAAGAGATTGGAAGGGTTGGAAGTGAAGTACATTAAAGTGATAGGGGATAATCTGTATAAAGAAAAGGCTGTGGGAGATGGTATGCCAAGTAAGAGTCATTTCACAGTTGATATGAAGGAAGATGAGATCACATACTATAGATAAATGATGATGGTTTGTTATCTGCCAAACGTGAACTTCACATTGAGCTTGTGACCCATACCAATGGTCCTTCTGATATCCTTTTGATTGGTCCTGAATATCCCTCCTTTACACATCATATGGTTCTACTAGATTTTATATCTGCAACTGCCAAAATTTTTAAATATATCTTTTCTTGGCAATGAACACAAAACGCCTTTATCTTCTAAGGAGAAATAATAATTTATCAAGAAAGGCTATTCAAAGAGAAAGTGAATTCTTTTTAAGAGAAAAGAAACCAGAGTGTATTTTCTTTAATTAAGAAAACATCAATTCAGTTGGCATTTCAATTGGTGCTAAGAGGAATCCAAAGAATTCATTTTAAAAGGAAAAAAAGATCATTTATCTCCTTTGAATGGATTGTGGACATCTCTGTAATCCATGTGAAAAGACCTTGAAAAACAAGAAAAAAATTGGAAGAACACATCAATCTGAGCCGGAGACAAGAATGATTCAACTGAATGCAATTTGGACTTCAAAAATGTAGACAATAACAATGTACCCAGTCAAATAGAATTTGTCTGGTATCATCAATGTTTCCCCACACACACACTTCTAATATGTTTCAGCACATTGAATGAAGGTGCAAGGTACTGGGCAATTTTCCCAATGTAATACAAAAGAATCCCAGAGTAACTAATCAAATGAAATTATTAATGAAAATTCTCAATAAAAATTATGAACTTACTTCCTGAATACCTTAATGGAAGTAAGATATGGGTGATTGTTTGTAGGAGAACGGAAAACAAATATAATAATTAGTTGATTTTAAGTGTAAGGGAAAATAGACTAACCCCTAAAGGCCATTTAATTCTGTCCTTAAACTTAGGGTTAGGGATTTTATTTTAGATGAAACTCATTTGAAGTTCCCAGTAAGGAAAATGCCTAACACCTAAAATAAATTTGGGCTCTCTACCCAACCTCTCATTTATATCTATTTCAACAATTAACCCTTGGCCTCTTTATGGTCAAGATATAATTCATTTTGCTGGAAACATTTGAGTAATGAAATAGAAGATTATATTACACTGTCTGTGGACAGACAAGCATCAGGATAGCAAGTTGGGGGATAGAGTTGATGTTTTGTCGGGGACTTCTCTCAGCCTGGGTTTTTCAATTCCAGACACGTGTAGAGCCAGTGACTCGTCTTTCTATTTTCCTTCTACAGCTCATCCCTTTGCTCCTCAAGGGTGTGGTAGAAATGCTATTCTTGTCCCGACCCTTAGAATGTAGACCCTTAGAACATCTTCCCATTCTGTGACAACTTTTCCCTTTTCATACCAGTTCCTTATAGCATAACCCAGTTTCTCACACACAATGATTTTAATTGGTTCAAGTTAATATTCAGGCTCAGTTTTGATTGTTTATTCAATCAAAAAAGGTTTTCACATGGTTAAAAATGGGATCATTCTAATCCTATCCTTACATTAGAAGAAAAAATCTAGGTAAGTGGCTTTACCAATTTGTTTCACCTGAGGGTGTCTTGTATTTAGTGCTTTATGGCTACAAAATACTTTGGATACTTCCTTAGATTTAATCCTCTTCACAAAACTCTGTGATGTTCATGGTGCAGTTTGCTTACTCATTTTCCCAATGAGGAAGGTAACCTTCCAGAAGTTGTGACTAGCTCAAGGTCACATAGTAGATAAAGTAGGTGATACAATGAAAGAATGCAGGACCTGTAGGCAGGAAGAATCCCATTCTAATTCAGCCTCACTTGCTGTGTAACCCTGGACAAGTCACTTAAACTCTGTCTGCCCTAGTTTCATAATCTGTAAACTTTTAAACCTACTATTTATCAGGCACTATGCTAAGTGTTTTACAAACTATCTAATTTTATCCTCACAACAACCCTGTGCAGGAGGTGCTATAATTATTCTCATTCTATCCATAAGGAAACTAACACACTGAGAGGTTAAGTAACTTGCCTAGGGTAATGTAGGGTCCAAATTTAATATGGGGAGAGTTAATTGGTTGGCTTGCTGTAATATTGGGGTTCAGAAAATAATAAGGGACCTATAGGTTCAATGTTTCCTCCCTTCCAAACCACCTTTTTTAGTTATTTCTCCCAGGATAATAAGAAAGGACATTAACAGCCTCTTTCCCACAAACAAATCAGGTTTTATTAATGGGAATAAAATATATAACAAAGGTAAAATTAAGAAAGCTAGGGACAAGGGAATAAGGGAGGAGAAAAATGGATAAGCTCCCTGGCTCTACCAAAGACTGACTCAATCCCCAAACTTGCTTCCAACTCAGCTAATTCAAAGAGCTGGCCTCATTTCTATTAACTCACCACCTGGGGTCCATAGTTTCTATGGGAGTCAGCTGTGCAGTCCCTCTCCAGTCTGCTCTCAGAAGCTCACCAACAGGAAAGAGAGTGCTCCCAGCCCCAGTGTTCTCTTTTCTACCTTTTCTCTCCCTCCCCCAAAAGGGAGGTCCTTCAAGTTGCTTGGCCGAGAGTGGTCCCCCTGGTGATGTCAGTAGGGCAGGCCAGGTGTGGCCTATATCTAATCATCCCAAGTAGGTACTTAGTCAGTTTGTCAAACAATAATAAATCAATCAGGGTGGGACCCCTGGGCACCTGCCAAATTTCATTATTTTATCACAGTAACACAGTTAGTAAGAATCTGAAGCCAGATTCGAAATCAGATATTCCTGACTCCAAGTCTAGAACTATATCCACTATACAACCTAGCTGGTCCAATGGGGATACAATAGGGATAATTATAACACCTACTTCATGTGAAGATAAAATGAGATAATATTTGCAAAGTACCTTGAAAACCTTAAATTCCATATAAATACCAGCTTTTATACAATGTCAAGTCAGAACTTGAACCCAAGTCTTCTGACTCCAAATATACTGAACTTGTAATACATGGCAATGGTTATGACTATGTAATTAATCAATGACTAAAGTGGCGTTTCTTTAAGGGGAAGGTGAAAGAAATGTAAGCTTTTGATGTTAAGAGAAAAGAAATCAAATTATAGGAAATTAAACTGTAAGTGCCCTTAGAGAGCTTCATTTTGCACATGAGTAAAGTGTAGACTGGGAGTAACAGTTCCTCTCTGGGACTATTTCCTCATTTATAAATGAAAGGATTAGAAATAGAGGTATCAAGCACATGGCCCTCATGAGGCCCACAACACTCTTGAGTGGGGGCAAAATCAGATTAAAATATAATCGGGAAATATTTAGCAAAATCAATGAAAATATAATAAAATATAGAATAATGTTAATATGTGGTTTTCTAAGTAAATATGCACCCACAGGGATTTTTGTGTATAGTTTAATAGCTCCCACTTCTATTTGATTTTGACACTGCTAGACCAAATAATCTCAGAAGCCCCTTAAAAAATGCTCTTACATTCTATAATTCTCAGCCTTCCTCTGCCTGTACTGTGAATAGCCTATGGACAAGTTATTTCTACATTCCAAGTGGCTGATAACTGGAGAGAATTCAGAGATAGTCCTTGGTTTTCTTGCTAGTCACCCACATCTCTCATTTTCCTGCCTTTGCATTGTTTCCCTTGCCTGGAATAGGGTCCTTTCTCACTTCTTGTAGCTATTGTTCAGTCTTTCCATGTGTGCCTAACTCTTCCTCACCTCACTTGTTTTTGTTTTGTTGTGTGTGTGTGGTGGGAGAGGGGGTTGTCTTTTTTTGACAGAGACACTGGAATGGTTTGCCATTTCCTTAGTTCATTTTACAGATGAGTCAACTGAGGTAAACAGGGTTAAGTGACCTGCCCAGGGTCACACAACTAGTAAGTGAATGAGGTCTAATTTGAACTCAAGAATTGGCATATTACTGGGCAAAATAGCTCCAAATAATTTCTTTAATTTACTTTTCATTGTTGGTGTTTCCTTTTTAATTTTTGATACTAGTCATTTATTTATCCATTTTTTCATAAAAACATCTCCTAGTTTTATTTATTCAATAATTTTTCTTTTCAATTTTATTAATCTTTCTTGATTTTCAGTATTTCTAATCTGGAGGTTAATTGAGGATTTTTTTTCTTTGTTCTTTTTCTATTTTTTTTTAATTGCATGTCTAATTCCCTGATCAGCTCTTTCTCTGTTTTATTGATGTAAGCACTTAGAGATACACATTTTCCCTAAATACTGCTTTGGCTGGATTCCATAAATTTTAGGTTGTTGTCTCATTGTTGTCATCTTCTTTAATGAAATTATTTCTTTTCTCTATGATTTACTCTTTGACCAACTCTTTTTTAAAGATCATATTAATTAGTCTCCAATTAATTTTTAATCTATTTTTCCATGGTCCTTTTATTGAAATGAATGAATAAATGAATGAAACTTTTATTACATTATTGTTGTGTTTCTGGTTTTATGCATTTCTTTGTGATTTTTTTTTTGCCTTAATATACGGTCAATTTTTGTGAAGGTGTTACATTTAGCTGAGAAAAAAATGTATACTCCTTTCTATTTCCATTCAGTTTCTTCAGAATCTAACTTTTCTAAAAATCTATTTGTCTTCTTAACTTATTTTAAATTTATTTTTGGTTAGATTTATCTAGTTCTTCATTGGGAAAGTTGACATCTCCCATTAGTACAGTTTTACTATCTTTTCCCTCCTATAATTCATTTCACTTTTCCTTTAAAAATTTGGATGCTATGCCATCTTGGTGCATATTTATTTATTATTATTGATATTTATTCATTGTCTATGTAAACTATGTAAACTATGTGTAAACTCTGGCTCTGTAATAATTAAGCCAGGACACAGTTATAAGGTATTGGTTATTAACAATAGCATTACCAAGGAAAGCAGGGACATGAAGATATCCTCTAACACTGGGCCAAATAAAAAAGCTTAGCTAAGTTTTCATGTATACTTTCCCTCATTACTTCTTGTGGGCAAGAAATATTTATCCTAATTCTTTGTTATCTTTGCATATTTTATATTGAACCAAATACATACTACATGTTCAATAAGTACTTTTTGTTTGATTGTTATGGCCTTTAGTTTGGGGAGCCTTTTCCATTTATGATAATGATAAAATTTCTTCAAATAATGATGCCATTGAGGGAACATAAAGAGGTAAAAGTTCCATCAAATAGTTAAACTAGAGTTCAGTGACCATTTATCTTACAGGTACTGCTATCACCAAGGCAACATTCCATCTGTAAATGTTCAAAAAACAAATTTAACCCTGTCTTTCATCAACTAAATTGGAAACACCATCTGTATGCAGGTCCAATCTAATGATCCTAATTACTGAAGACTGTGGTTATTCACAGTGATGAATGGTGAAGGATCATGTGTCCCATTAAGATATTCATCTCACAATGCTG
The DNA here is from genome assembly GCF_019393635.1 of Dromiciops gliroides. Classification (NCBI taxonomy): domain Eukaryota; kingdom Metazoa; phylum Chordata; class Mammalia; order Microbiotheria; family Microbiotheriidae; genus Dromiciops; species Dromiciops gliroides. Next base: position 527,143,360 of record NC_057863.1, on the reverse strand, counting down.
ATGCCTAAATAATTGAGTAGCCTTACTCTAGCTGGAATATAGATGACCTTCATGGAGAATTTCATATATACAGACAATCTCAGAAGCATATAAACAAGAGTAGAGCCATTCACATTTTAGTTCACATATTTGTCATCTTCATTTCCTTCACCTGATAAAAATTTTTCATTCTCTTCCAAATCATTTTCTATGCTCTCTTTTCCTATATATCAATGTGAAATATATCCTCAAAACTAAGAAGATTATTATTAAGGTGTATATGTATATGTATATATATATGTATGTATGTATGTACATATGTATGTATATATGTGTGTGTGTTTATGTATGTATGTGTATGTGTGTGTGTGTGTGTGTGTGTGTGTGTGTATGAAAGCCACTGATTGCCTGCCTGATTGACTGGCCATTTGGGTTTAATAAATAATTTATCACAAAATTCATTATAAGCAGCAAGTCACCCTTAATTTTCTAATTAGTATGTTTACTGAACTTTCTGAATCTGATGATTTAGAACTATATGTTTCAATATTATTCTTATGTACAGGCCCATGGCTATACATACAAATACATATATACTATACATATGGCTAGACATACAAAATGGTTAAGCAGGATGTCTTTTATCACTTAGTTTTTATGGCAATTTCTTTAGAGACTTTGTTTTGTGGGGAAATGAGGGTTAAGTGACTTGCCCAGAGTCACACAGCTAGTAAGTGCCAAGTGTCTGAGGCCAGATTTGAACTCAGGTCCTCCTGAATCCAGGAATCAGGAGTCAGAATGATTGTCGTTTGAGTTTGACATACCAGTGATCCTTTGCAATGTCGACTGGGTGAACCTTGAAGACTTCTGCTTTGGCAGAAATCACAGGGCTGGCTCAGTTCATACTAGTTCCAAATGGAAAGAGGTTGCACAAAATGTTCTGGGTACTTTGTATTTCTTCTATTCTCTTGTTTTCCATTGCTATAAAACCATATAAAGGACTCTTTAAACCCCCAATATTTGAAGCCAACAAACCAGGTCACTGTTTCACAACACACAGATACACTACTCTTGCCTAATAAGTCCTTTTAGGTTTTGCACTTGACTTGTGCCTTTGTTCCTTCTGTTTAGGTGAATGTGGTACACCTATTTTTTTTTATTCTGCCAATTAATCAAATGGTTTCAAAAGTAGAATACTCAATGATAATGTCTTTAAAGCAAATTTTGATACACATTTTTTCTTGAATTACATTATGTCTGAATAATAAAAGATATTTCAATACTTCAAAGAATATGCATTCTAAGTAATGTATTTACTTCTCCTAGTGATATAGATTTTAATTCATCCATACCTCTCATTCTTTGTGACTCTTGTATAAGTCCTTCTGCCAATTCTCCACATTAGGTCCACCAAATATATGATGCCTTTCTCTAGGTTCCTTGATTATATAATTACATGGGATATCTCATTTTTATCATATGGCTAGCATTTCTCCCCTTCCTGTCACATGTCCTTTGTCAATATTCTCATTGAGATTATTTATTTGTTTGTTGCTTCCTTTTCTAGCTTCTTTAATCATTCATTTTTACAGTTCTTATTTCATCATATAATAAAGGGTTTTTGTTTCATTTTTATTAGTCATGTTAAGAAAAGCAAGAAAATGAAAAATGTAGAAGAAAATATGCTTTAGTTTTCACTTTTGGTCTGTCACTTCTCAATCCATAGGAGAATAGTATGTTTCATTGAGTCTGACTGTCTTTCACAGTGGATTAGTTTTACAATATTGCTGTTAATATATAAGTTGTCCTGGTTCTTCTCACTTCACTTTACCTCATTTCATAAAAAATCTTCAGGTTTTTTTTTAAATATCCCCTTCACAATTTCCTACATCATACTAATATTATTCCATCAAATTGATATAAAATTCATTGTTCATCCACTCCCCAAATGATGCATATCCCATCACTTTTCAATTCTTTGGTACTGCAAATAGAGCTGCTATAAATATTTTTTTCATATGCATCTTTCTCTCTCTTTCTAAAAATCTTTTTAGGATATAGCCCTAGGAGAAGTATCACAGGGATGAAGGGTATGTATATTTAAAGAGCTTGGAGAGAATGCTTTATAAAATGGTAGCACTATTTCACAACTCCAATAATAATGCATTAGTATAAGGTTTTTTTATATTTCCTTCAACATTTGTTAGTCATCTGAGCCAATCTGTTGAGTGTGAAATAGTACCTCAGAATTGTTTCAAATTATATTTCTCTGATTGTTAGTGATTTAATGTTTATTTTTAATATGGCTAATGATAACTTTAATTCATTCATCTTATAAGAAGCTATTCATATTCTTTGACTATTTAGCAATTGTGGAATGACTCTTATTCTTATAAATTTGATTCCATTCTTTCCATACATTTAAATGAACCAATACAAGAAAAAATGTTGCAAATAATTTTTCATATTTCAGTTTTTCTTTGAATTTCTTTGAATTACTTTTGTCAGTATAGAAGCATTGATTGGATTTATTCAAAATTATTAATTATAGGGGTCAGCTAAATGGTGCAGTGGATAAAGCACTCACCCTGGATTCAGGAGGACCTGAGTTCAAATCCAGACTTAGACACTTGACATTACTAGCTGTGTGACCCTGTGCAAGTCACTTAACCCTTATTGCCCCACCAAAAAACAGCAACAAAATTATTTATTATATTTCTTATGAAATGCTTTATCTGTTATTAGGTCATGAATTATTCCTTCATCTAGATCTAGTAGGTAACTTCCTGGAGCAACCTTATTTTTTATTTTCTTTTTCTTTTGTTTTTTTTGCTGGGCTATATGTGACCCATATGGTTCCTGAGTCAGGAAGGTAGAGGGTAGACTTTTTTTTTTGCAAGGCAATGGGGGTTAAGTGACTTGCCCAGGGTCACACAGCTAGTAAGTGTCAAGTGTTTGAGGCCGGATTTGAACTCAGGTACTCCTGAATCCAGGGCCAGTGCTTTATCCACTGCAGCACCTAGCCGCCCCCAAGGGTAGACTTTTAAATATTTTTTACTGTCCAATTATTTTAAATTAAATTTCAATGTATAGCTCTTTCGGTTGTACTTGTTATAAGTAGAAATCCTGATAATTTATATAAATTTGCTTATATCCTATAACTCTGCTATTTGTTTATTTTTAAATAGCTTTTAAAAAATTACTCTCTAGGGTTTTCTAAGTAAGTCTTTATATTTTATCCAAAAAGTTATAGTGTTGTTTTCTTGATGCTTATACTTATTCCTTTCATATCTAGTCTTATTTTTACTACTATAATGAATAGCAGTAATGGTAATGGGTTGCTTCAACCCAATCTCACTGAAAAGACTTTGACTTATTCCCTTTTATAAATAATGCTTAGTATTGGTTTTAGACAGCTACCATTTTTGATTTGAAAGAAAGTTCCATTTATTCCTGTGATTTCTAGTATTTTGTTTGAAATGGCTCTTGTAGTTGACTAAAGTTTTGTCTGCATCTATTGAAATAATCAGATAGTTTTTGTTGTTTTTCTTTTGCTAAAATGATTAATTATGCTTATAATTTTCTAATATTGGACCAAACTTCCATTCCTGAGATAAATCCTATTCCATTTATAGCATATGATTTTTGTGATATATTTTTAAATCTTCTTGTTAGCATTACATTTAAAATATTTGCATCAATATTCATTAGGATGGTTTTATTTTTCTGATTTGAATTTTTCTGGTTTAGATATTAAGAGCATATTTGTGTTATAAAACAAAGTTTCTGTGTTACTAAAAAATATCTGTTCTTTAAATGTTTTGAACATTTAGCTTGTATATCCATCAAGTTTAGGTTTCATTTTTTCCTCTTTAATATCATTTATGTTCTAATCAATTTTTTTCTAAATTAAGGATATTTAAATATCATATAGCCTGTTTTTCTCAATATTTATCCATTTTATTGAGATTAGCAATTTTATTTTATCTAATTTTCTCCCCTCACCCTTTTTCTCTGTAATTTTAAAAAACAATCTTATGATTTTTCCTATTTTCATTTTCTTCAGTTACATTTCTTGTGTAACAAATTCCATTTTATTGTGATCCCTCTTCTGAAAAGGGGTGAAGAAGGATCATTGAAAAATTATTTTGACATAGTAATTTTTAAGGACCATTTGCTGAGAAAAAAAACAAGTGACCTCTTGAATGGCTAAAATATTCTCTTTCAATTGTGCAACTTTATAGGAAATATTATCTATCCTCTGATCAACATAAGATATATTTGTTTATGGTATTTTTAAAAAAATTAGCAATGATATCAACATTATCATTCTGTCTATATTTTGGCAGAAGCTAAGTTGAAATTATGGGAAGAGCAGGTATATATTATAATAGATAAGTAATGAATACTTTATATTGCCAGAAAGGTCTCTAAAATGGCTTTTCAAGAGATGGAAAGATCTAGCATTATTTATACCTGCATTATTGGTATAAATACCACCTGGTAATAGTGTATGGTATATTATCCTTGTGATTTATTACTATAATAACTTTGCTAGTATTTTATTTAATTGGTTTGCTTCAATATTCATTAGGGACATTTGGTGTACACATTTTCTGTTTTGTCTCTTCATGTTTCAGGTATTGTGTCATAGAAGGAATTTGGTAAGACTTCTTCTGTACCTATGTTTCCAAATAGGTTATATAGTATTAGGATTCTTTAAATGTTCTTTAAAAGTTTCATAGAATTCACTTGTAAATCCATCTGATTCTGGGATTTTTTTTTCCTTTGGAATTTTTTTTCTTTGGCCTTTCAAATTTCTTTATCTAATATTGAGTTATATGAATATTGTATACCTGATTCTGTTATTTTGGGTAATTTCTATTTTTGTAGGTATCCTATATCACTCAGATTTTAAATTTTATTAGTATATACTAGGAAAAATAGGTCCTATAAATTAATTAAATTTTCTCTTCATTAGTGGAGAATTTACCCCTTTCATTTATGATACCAATAATTTGGTTTCTTCTTTTGTTTTCGAATCAAATTAACCAGTTGATTATCTATTTTATTTATTTATTCCCCATAAAACTAGCTTTTAGTTTTATTTGTTACTTATTTTATTTATTTTTATTCTTATTCTTACTTATATTATTTCTTACTTTCACTTTTATTGATCTCTCTTTAGATTTTCAATTTTGTCTTTAACTTGAAATTTTTAATTTGTTCTTTTTTCTAATTGATTAGTTATATGATCAATTCGTTAATTTATTTTCCCCTATTTTACTGGTACAAGCAATTAGAGATGTAAATTTTCCCCTAAGTACTGTTTTTGCTGCATCCCATAAATTTTGTTATGTAGTCTCATTGTTGTCATTTTCTTTCATGAAATTATCAATTGTTTCTTTGACCAACAAGTTTGTTGGTTTTTAGGATTAGTTTATTTAATTTCCAATTAATTTTTGACATTTCTTTCCATTTTATTATAATATTATTATAAAAGTATTTTATCATTTTCCAGTTACATGTAGAGATAGCTTTCAACATTTCTTTTTATAAGATTTCTAATTTCAAAATTTTCCCTCCCTCCCCTACTTGCTCCCTCCCCAAGACAGCAGGTAATCTGATATAGGTTATGTATGTACAATAATATTAAACATATTTCTGCATTAGTCATGTTATAAGAGAAGAATCAGAGCAAAAAGGAAAAACCTCAAAAAAAGAAAAACAACAGCATCAAAAACAAAAGAAATAGTATGGTAAAATCAGCATCCATATTCCACAGTTCTTTTTTTCTTCATGAGTCCTTTGTATTGGTGAGAAGAATCAAGTCTATCACAGTTAACCAACACATATTATTGATGATACTGTGTACAATGTTCTGGTTCTGCTCATCTCACTCTTCATCAGTTCATATAAATCCTTCCAGGTTTCTCTGGAACCCCTGCTCATCATTTCTTTCAGTACAATAGAATTCCATTACATTCATATACCACAACTTGTTCAGCCATTCCCCAATTTCCCAATTTGAGGCAGCCCCTCAATTGCCAATTCCTTGCCACCACAAAAAGAGCAGCTAGAAATTTTTTTTTTGTACATGTGGGTCCTTTTCCGTTTTTTATGATCTCTTTGGGAAAAAAAACCAAAAGTGGTGTTACTGGGTCAAAGGGTACGCACAGCTTTACAGCACTTTGGGCATAATTCCAAATTGTTCTCCAGAATGGTTGGATCAGTTCACAGCTCCACCAACAATGCATTAGTGTTCCAATTTTTCCACAGCCTCTCCAACATTTCTTATTTTCCTTTTTTGTCATATTAGCTAATATAATATGTGTCAGGTGGTACCTCAGAGTTTTTAAATTTGCATTTCTCTAATCAATTTAGATTTAGAGAATTTTTTCATATGGCAAAAGATAGCTTTGATTTCTTAATCATAAAACTGCCTGTCCATATCCTTTGACCATTTCACAATAGGGGAATGACTTGGATTCTTATAAGTTTGATTTAGTGCCCTCTATATTTTTTAAATGAGGCCTTTATCAGAAGTACCGGCCATAAAAATTGTTTCTCAGCTTTCTGCCTCCCTTCTAATTTTGGATGCATTGGTTTCTGTTTGTACAAAACCTTTTTAACTTAATGTAATCAAAATCATCCATTTTGAATTTCATAATCTTATTTGGTCATAATCTGTTCTCCTTTCCAAAGATCTGAAAGGTAGACTATTCCTTCCTCTCCTAATTTACCTAATTTACCTCTTATGTCTAAATCATGTACCCATTTTGACCTTATTTTAGTATAAGGTGTCATATGTTGGTCTATGCCTAATTTCTGCCATATTATCTTCCAGTTTTCCCTGCAGATTTTGTCAAATACTGAATTCCTATCCCAGAAGCTAAAGTTTTTGGGTTTATGAAACATTACATTACTAAAGTAATTTACTACTGTGTCTCCTGTGCCTAGACTATTCCATTGATCTTCCACTCTATTTCTTAGCGAGTACCGAATAGTTTTGATGACTGCTGCTTTATAGTAGAGCTTCAGATTTGATACAGCTAACCCGCCTTCCTGTGCATTTTTTTCATTATTTCCCCTGATATTCTTGATCTTTTGTTTTTCCAGATGAATTTTGTTATTATTTTTTCTAGCTCTATAAAATAATTTTAGGTAGTCTGATTGATATGGCACTGAATAAGTAAATTAATTTAGGTAGAATTGTCATTTTAATTATATTAGCTTGGCCTATCCATGAGCAATTGATATTTTTTCCAATTATTTAGATCTTATATGATTTGTGTGAAAAGTGTTTTGTAATTGTGTTCATAGAGTTCCTGGGTTTGTCTTGGCAAGTAGACTCCCAAGTATTTTATATTGTCTACCATTGTTATAAATGGAATTTCTCTTTCTATCTCTTGCTGCTGGACTTTGTTGGTCATGTATAGAAATGCTGATGATTTATGTGGATTTATTTTATATCCTGCTACTTTGCTAAAGTTGTTAATTGTTTCAAGTAATTTTTGAGTTGATTCTCTAGGATTCTCTAAGTATACTATCATATCATCTTCAAAGAGTGATAGTTTTGTTTCCTCCTTTAATTTCTTTTTTCTTCTCTGATTGCTAAAGCTAACATTTCTAGTACAATATTAAATAATAGAGGTGATAATGGACAGGGATCCATTATCCATTATATATGTGTGTGTGTGTGTGTGTGTGTGTGTGTGTGTGTGTGTGTGTGTGTGTGTGTGTGTATGTTGTCCACTGCCCCTAGTGGATATCTAAAGCAAGAATGAGGTTCTTACTTGTTTTATGTACTTAATTCAGAAATCAAATGACATTTTTTAAAGAAAAAAATAATAATTAGTTGTATCTAATACTTCTTTTCTGAAAGTAAAAGGAAGGTCTCTATCCTCATCCAGATCTGTTGTCTTGCTAAGTGGAGCTCCTGATGCAGTTTCCACAGATCACAATCGGTGTAATGAAAGTGTAAGAGAGTTGAAAGGGATTTTCCACACACTAATTCAAATAGTAGACTTATTTCAAGGAAAACAACATGAGTTAACAAAAAAAAAAGATTTAATACTGAAGAACATTTCTGTTTTGTTGGTGTCTGAATCACAAAAATGCTTTCATATCCTCTGGAACCATGAGCTTAAAGAACTGTTCAAGTCTGAACATGCTACTCTATTACTCAAGAACGTTTTCCTGTAGACCTCCTAAACAGACATATTTCAAGATTCAGAGTAGGGGGGGGGTAAAACGTCCTGAGAGTAGAAACCCTTATCAAAGCAGAATTGAGCAAGTCTTCTCAAGACACTCTGGGTGCTATTGACAGAGAAAGAAAAAAAAACAAATCTGGAATATTTTGAAATCTGCGCCTTTCAAAATTTTTAACATATGCTCAAAGTAGGAGAGCAGAAAAGAGAAACCTGGGTACTGGAACTGGACAGCAGCATTAATTGGTTTCTTATCAGGTTAGAATTTTGTGTTGTTTTTCCCTAAAACCAATTACAGTAGGAAAATGTCAAAATGTAAAACAAGATTGGAGTCAGGAATACAAAATTAAAATGACCTTTCTGGAGTGTACTGAGAACATATGCAAGGAAAAAAAAACTTGTATGGATTATTTACTTAGTATTCCAGGCATCAGAAAGTATTATCTAGGCTATCATGCAGTGTTTTCTGTCCCTGAAATGCAACAAAGGACACCAGGACCAAGCCTTTCTCTCCTCCAAACCTATGATCCCCTGAGACAAGTTCATGAATTAAAGGAGACCTCATTTCTTCTGGGTTATACAAAGATAGTGGGAATTGTTTTGTGTTAATTTTTAAATCAGCTGTTTAGGAACCAGATAAAGGTAAGATGGCTATTTAACAATTCAACTGAAAATGATCTGGGGGCTTAAGTGAGTCCACTTAAAATCATCATCTGAGTTCATATAGCTGTGTACAGCCAGAAAAGCTAAGGCAATCCTAAGATGCAGTAAGAGAGACACAGTCTCAGAAAGTAGATAGTGATAGTATGCTCTGTCCTGGTGAAAAATAAGTTTGGTTGTTGCATTTTAGGAAGTTCATTGATAAAGTGGAGTGTCTCTAGAGGAAAACAATCCAGAATAGTGGAAAAGACTAGAAATCTTGCCATACAATAGAATGGCAGTCAACCAGTCAAAAATATTTATTAAACTCTTACTATGTGCCAGGCAGTGGGCTAAATGCTGGGAATACAAATAGAAGCAGAAAGACAGTCCCTGATTTCAAAGAGCTTACATTCAATGGAGAAAGACTGCATAAAATGGAGCTAAAAAGGAATAGGGGGAGTAAGAGAAGGTCCTGGGAACTGGACCATAGTAGAAAAAATTCCTGTCAAGAAGAGTCAGCAGTGCAGACTTTAGCCTGGGCCTGCTCCTTAAATTGGAGGTTCTTTTAGGAACCAGCCAACCAGAAGTTGTGACCATTGACAGAGGATATTAGTAATGTGAGAAGCAGTCCAGATAAAAGTGAGATTCCAGGGTGAAGAGGTTTCTAGACATCATAGAGAAAATCTTGTGGAGATGAGTCAGCAGTGCAGACTGTTTATTTTACCTTGGGAAATGTACTCAGACCCAAGCCTCACCACATGGTCAATGTAGGTATTTAGCCTAGGGAAAAAAAAAATATGTGTGACAGTTGTCTTCCTGTATTTAAAATCTATCATACTGAAGAGGGATTAGACTTGTCTTATTGGCACCAGGAGACAGAACCAGGAGCAATGGTTGGAATTTATAGCAAGATAAATTTGCTACATGTAAGGGAAATTTTCTAACAATTAGAGGTGTTCAACAATGATATGGGCTGTCTCAGGAGGTAGTGGGTTCCCCCTCACTGAATCACTTTGAATTAAAATCCAATAACCACTTTTCTGAAGCCATTGGTGTAATTACAAAGAAACCTATCTCTTTCATTAATATTTAGTGACAAAAGGCGTGTGGCACTATGAAAAAAGGAGGGGGTATGGAATTAGAAGAGCTAGCTCTGCTGCATACTACCTGCATGCCACCAGGCAAGTTGTTTGATCTCTCTGGGTCTCAGTTTACTCATCTTGAGAATGATAGCATTAGACTAAATGGCTTTGAAAGTTATTTTTAGTCTTTGATCATAAGGGATGTTCATATTGATGATCCTGAGATGTTTTGCTTTGTTTTTAAAATGCTGTGTTCAGTAAACGTTATTTTAGAAGACAGGGCAGTGTATAATCTATCTTCAGAAGCTTTTCTTATCGATATTAAATCACCCTAAGGGTTCATGATTTCATTGGAATGGGTGTTCTCTCCTCTAATGTAGAATGGACATCCAACCACACAGATACCCCAAATACACACCACACACACACACACACACACACACACACACACACACACACACACGAAATATGATTTTCATGAATTGCTATAACCAAAATTCCCCACCTGGAGACCAACCTTCTAGTAATTAGACCCCCTAGTAATTAGTTAGTTTGGGTTTCAGATGACAGACATACAACCCACCACAATACCTGTATTTGATGTTCTTATAATTTGACCGGACTTGCTAAAATTTAGATTCTGCTGGCATATCCTTTGAAAATTTTGCTTCATCTCCATACCATGATACGACATGAGAATAATAAATAAATAATAATAATTAATAAAGTTTTTATCCCAAGTGCTAAAATGTACATTGTTAATTAAGAAATAAACCTTCTAATGTTTTATCTGTATTCCTTTACACATCACCATCAAACCTCATCATCATGTAAGATCACATCAGCCTTCATATTCATACTCATTAATACTGTCTGCCCCTGGAACCTCTCTGATTGGAGGGCACAACAGGGAGCACCTCCAAAAACCCCCATTTAGAGAAGGCACCCAGGCTAGCCATCGATTCATTGCATTCCTTTATAGTTCATCATGCACTGCATGATAACCTACTACTACCACCCTACTTTCCAACTTCCTTTTGTATGCCATCTTCTACCATTCTATTGTAAGCTCCTTGAAGGTAGGAACTATCTTTTTTACATATTTTTAATATATTTATATCCCTCATGTTTAGCATAGTGCCTGACCCAAAGTAAGTGTTTAACAAATGTTTATTGGCTGACTTAAGAGGGTAAGTTTTAGTTATGTGGAAAGTCATAAGGCATCACTGTATTTGTTAAGCATAGTTTATTTATGGTAACACTACCAGAGCTTCACTGAGTCCTAAATAAATCATGGGAAGACGGAAGCAGGAAAAATAGGATAAAATTGACTGCCCTCCCTCCCACTACGGGTCATTTGAGAACTACCCTAGGTTCAAGGTATATTTTGTACCAACATCCACTCAAAACTACACTTTAGGGCAGCTAGGTGGCACAGTGGATAGAGCACCAGCCTTGGAGTCAGGAGTACCTGAGTTCAAATCCAGCCTTAGACACAACACTTACTAGCTGTATGACCCTGGGCAAGTCACTTAACCCCAATTGCCTCACTAAAAAAAACACAAAAAAACCCCTACACTTTATATGCCCCCACCATCATTTTTTACCACAGTAACCAGAGGATACATTAATTAGGAAAAAAATTTAATTAAATTGTACAACAAAATAAAATACAAGTAAAATATATAAAAAATATTCTTTATATATACAAGGAAATATTCTCCCAAAGGCTACTGAGCCAAAGATTGGATAGAGAATGCACATGAGGAATAAGTACAGCTGGAGAAATCTTAGAGAGAATATGAAGAACACACATGACCAGAGTAACATGCATGACAAAGGCAACTAATGTTCCTAGGGCAGTGTCCCCCACTGTAAAGCCTGTGTCCCATGCTACTGTTTATTGTCCGCAACATTGCTGATGTCATCTCTTGGTCTGGTGAAGTTATTCAATTGTGAGCTGCTTTCTGCTCAGATACACACTCCTGGGAGGTATGGAGAGATGGTTTGTTATCTTCAGATTACTTCCACCTGGTGCTGTCTGGATTTTTATCTTCTGGTTCTCTTCTGTTGCCATCTGTTAGTTTTCCACTGAATTACAACTACTGCTCATTGGCAGTTGTGTAGAGAATGGATTGGAGAGAGGAGAGAATGGAATTTGGGAGTAAGGAGAGTAAGAAGGAAGGAGAGTCAGGTCAGGTCCAGGCTTCAAAGGGCCCCAAGGTTTGGCTTTGGGTAAACACAGAGTTTTATTGAGGTACGAAATATTTAATAACTGTCTTTCTCCTTGCCAGCATTGGAAAGCATCTTCTTCTTGATCCCCTCCCCTTCCCCATCCCCTAGAGCTGAAAAGAAAATTTTATTTTCAAATACAAGACTCAAGAGAAGCATAAAGAGATAAACAGTAAAGAACAGTAAAACAGGACTCAATAAGGTTAAAAGGTTTACATTCCTACATGTGAAGTTAATACTTATAAATCCTAAGTACTTTATCATTATTAGAATGGTTAGAAGATGAGAGCATAGAGAGCATGGCTGTAAGTTGACTATGATGGAATAATCTCAAAAAAGAAGAGGTGAGAAAGAGGAATGCAATGAAAGAAGGGAGGGAGAGGAAATGGGGAAAATCACTTTACACAAAAGAGACATAGAGGAAAAGGATTTTATAGTAGAGTAGGAAAGGGTCAAGGGTAGAAGGCAAAGCTTGAACCTCACTCTAGTTGGAAATGATTGATAGTGGGGAAAAACATATGCAATCAGTTGGGTACAGAAATCTATCCTAACTAACAAAGAAGTAGGTGGGGAAGGAAACATGATTAGGGAATGGAGATAATAGAAGGGAGAGTGGCTTAAGGAAGGCAGTTGTCAGAAGAAAAAAAAAATTTTTGAGGAGGGACAGGGTAAAAAGGGAGAGAAATATAAAGAGGGGAAAACAATTTAGAGGGAAATATACAGTAATCATAAATGAATATGAATGGGATAAACTTACCCATGAAATGGAAGCAGATAGCAAAAATGAATTAGAAACCAAAAATTCAACAATATGTTGTTTACAAGAAATACTTGAAAAGGAAAGATACACAAAGTAAAAATAAGGCTTAAGTAGCAGTGGCCCAGGTGAATAGGTTCAAATACCTTAATTTCATCAGTTGCATCAAGGAAGGAATAACACACACATACCCAACTGGGTGGAGTAATCTATTTAATCTGGGCAGTAAATGAGTTTAAAACTCATCAGAATTGGCTCAAGGAGGGAATAACATACACACTCAATTGGGTGGAGTAATCTCTCTAACCCTGCAGGAAAATAGGAGGTGAAGGGGATAAAGAGGGAGAGACAAAAGAAGGGAGGACAGATTGTGGGAGGGAACAGACAGAAGCAAATCCCTTATGAAGAGGGATAGGGTGAAAAAAGATAATAGAGCAAAGGAATAGGATGGAGGGAAACAGTTAATAATAGTAATCATGAAAAAGAGAAAAGGGGTGGGATTGTACAAAAAATATTTATAGCAACTCTTTGTGGTGGCTAAGAATTGAAAATCAAGGGAATATTCATCAGTTGAGGAATGACTGAAGAAGCTGTGGTATATGATTGTAGTGAAATGGTATTGTTCTATAGGAAAAGACAAACAGGATGATACCAGAAAAACCTGGAAAGACTCATATGAACTGATGTATAGTGAAGTGGGTGGAACCAGGAAGACATTGTGCATAGTGACAGCTGATGAGCAATTGTGAATGACATAACTACTCTCAGCAATGCAATGATCCAAGACAATCCCAAGGGACTAATGATCAAGCATACTATCCACCCCCATAGAAAGAACTGATAAAAAGAGCACTTGTGGATTGTACAAATATAACCTATATCAGATTGGTTGCTGTCTTGTGGAGGGAGGAAGAAAGGGAGAGAGGGAGAAAACTTTGGAACTCTAAATCGTATGAAAATGAATGTTGAAAACTACCCTTACATGTAACTGAAAAAAATAAAATAAATGTTTGTTGCACTGAAAAAAAAATGCATCCTTGATTTCTGGTTTGCCTCCCTATATACTTTGGTGAATTCCTCATTTGATCTAATGTGAGATTATCTTGCTTCCAGTAGAAGAGCATATTCACTTTTATGTATTTTCTGGTATATTCTAATCTGGAAAAACTTCACCGAATGCTTTGTTTCGATAAATAGTTATTCATTATTTACTATTTGTGATGGTCTTTTCTGTAACCAGGGTTTGGTGGGAACAAAGCCAACTTGCAGATGTAAGCTTCGAATAACATTCTTCTTTTAGAAATAGAAGGGAACCTACACAGTCTTATATTAGTAGGATAGGTATGTACATATATAAAATTCTATTATAATACTCCCTCTAAGAAACTGAAGAAAGATTGCCTAGTGCCCCTCCCCCAGCTATACCAAAGGCAGTCTAGTACTGAGATCTTATCTATTCATTCTTCTCTCAAGCAGAATTTAGATCATCCATATGTAGTTATATATCTTACGTGGATAGACCACATATATTATATAAGTAAATTTTAAAATCATTTAAAAGCTGGGAAAACACATTAACTGAGATAGTCATAAGCTCAAAGGTTTAGAGCTGGAAGGGATCTTATAGTTTGTTAAGTCAAAACTCCTCATTTTACAGAAACTGGGGCATAGGACATGATACTGGTATTAGAATATAGCATTAGTGTTACTCTTGTTGTTTGTTATTATTGATATTAATCCTATACTAATAATATAATGAGATGTTTTATTGCAAATAAGAATGGCAAGTAAGAATGTCAAGGAAAGTAAAGACTTATCAAATAATGTGAAATGGAAAAAGCAGAATCAGAAGAATGAAGCATATGCTATGATCAAATAGTATGAATAGATGATAGATCAATAGATAGATAGATAGATGATAGGTAGATAGAATTTTTATTAAGTATTTACTATTTGTCAGGCACTTGGATTATCAAGTGCTACAGATACAAGCAAATAAGACAGTCCCTACCTTCAAGGAACATATATTCTAACAGGGGAAGACAACAAAAAAAGAAGTACTACATGGTGAAGAGTCTGGCATGGTATTTTTAATAAGATTCAAATCAATATAAATTCATAATGTCATATGTTGACCAAGAAAGCTAAAGCAAACATAAGTGTGTCAAGAGAAGCAATATATTCAACATGAGGGTAATGATAGTTTTATCATCTACTAATATTGTTATAATCTACCTTGATCACATCACATCAGGCAAATTAGAATTGGTTTTGAGCCCATATTTGAGGAATGCCACAGACAAGCTGGAGTATATGTAGAGTAGGGTAATGCACAAAATGAGCGGACTATTTCAAACAAAGATTAACTGAAGAAAATGGAATAGATGGCCAGTTAAGGTCCCTTCTAGTTCTTAGTTTCCCTGCTTATCTGCCATTCACTTTTATCATTTCACCTTTCCTAATATTTGCTTTCTTTTTTTCTATTTCCTTATGTGTTGATTATTATTTGTTATTAATTAATATCATTTGAACTAAACCTTATGTGCCTAGAAAATTGTCTGACCCAAAAACCTTATGGTAGAAGTCAAGCTAACCTATGAGATGCTCCAGGGAAGTCAAGTGGTTGAAAGAAATACTTAGATCCCATCCAGTGCTGCTTTTGGGTCCCCTCAGTTCCAAGCAAAGCTTGTATTTTGTTTTGGATTCAAGCAAAGCTTGTATTTTGGGTTCTTCAAAATAGAATGACTTACCAGCTGATATACATATCAAACTTCTCTTGGAGACTACCAAGTGACTATGTGAGACCAACTAGATAAATGTCCTTACACCCTTGTCTGAACTCTATATAATGTCATCTCGCAAAGACTTGTGAAGGGAACCACATTATTCTCTGTTTCTGTCTATCTGTCTGTCTGTCTGTGTGACTGTCTCTGTCTCTCTGTGTCTCTCTCTCTCTCTGTCTCTGTATGTCTCCCTCTCTCTCTCTTTCTCTCTTTCTTTCTCCCCGCTCCCCTCAAATGACCTAATAAATTTCTTTCTAAGACTATTTAAGAATCTGGGGTTTTGTTCTCATGAACAATATGTGTAATCCAATCAAACAATCATTTATTAAGTGAATGTTATATACAAGATAGGCAATGCAGTAGAGTGAGTAGATAGACAGCTGTCCTTATTGGGAAGAGTAGGGTTCAAATCCTCTGACACATACCCAATGGGTAACCCTAGACAGACATTTACTATATTAATGTTCTAAGAAATTCTAGAATTGCAAATTGCAGAGAAGTTGCTAACCTGCCTGGACAGAGGGAGTTCCTTACTTCAGTGCTCTCTATACAGATGAAATCACAGGTTAGATAAAAATAACTTTTAAATTATGTGCAAGCCACTGAGATTGACCACAGGGATACAAAGACAACATGAATCTATATAGATCCTTAAATTTTCAAGACTCTCCCTCGAGAATCAATATACTAGTCATTTTTCTTTGTCTCTTTAAAGTCAAGGGAGGAAAAGTAGGAATAATTTAAGGGAACTCTTGCTGGGAAGAAGAGTAGTGGGCCTCATAATTTCTCTAAATCCTTCCTTGTCAATCCTTAGTAACTGATTCTGGAAGCAGCAGTCCTGGTTAAATTGATATTGTCCTGCCAAGGGGTGGAAAATTCTTGTTTAAAAAATAGGGCATGAATTAATTTTTGAATCTTATAAAATTTGATCATCAGAAACAGTTTCTTCTTTACCTTTCATGCTCCCTGGTATTCTTCCTAAGTAAAAGATTAGCTCAAAGTGCATCTATGTTGGAATAGTTCTGTGTTACCATGGGAATAACCAGAAATAAAAGCAATGTGATGATGCGGTGCAGCCTCTCAATTAGAGCAGAGAATGAGATCTAAGGAGCAATATCTTCCAAATTATAAAGCATGCTTTTGGAATAACTGATTTTTAGCACATTATTTTTGTGTAGGATAGTTTTCTTTCTCATTCAGTTTTGAAAACCAGGCTTTTCTGCAAAGTCATAGTGAAGAACCATTTTTAAATTGCATTAAATGTTTTAAATAGAAACAAATACTGTTGTGTGGGAGTACAATGGAAAGTACACTGAACTTGGACTTGAAAGAGTCCCAATTCTCCCATCTTACAGACCAAATGACCTTGGCTACTCACCAAACCTCTCAGCTCTAGCTTCTTCATGTGTTTGATGCACATCATAATACCTCTATCACTTTGTACATGATAAAGCAATATACAAGAAATAAAGAATACTGGTACGTGCTCAGACCAACTGAGATGACATACATGTCAGAGAAACCAGGGACCTGCTTCTGGGAGAAGACATTCTTCAGATCCTAGCACCTAGAAGCTATCATTTTCCATTAGCTGCAATAGCCCAAACTGACTACTCTTTAAAGCACCCTTCTTGGCTCCTCTGCAAGCTAACATCACCAAACTGGTACCCATCAGTCATTTGTTCCTACAGGCATTCATTCTTTCAATCATAGAGCAAAGGAGAGAACATGAGAAAAAGAGCATGACACTTGGGTCCTAATGTATCCCATAAGACTAATTTGACCACTAGAGAGTTTTCATCTGGTTTCTCAATGTCTCTGCCTCTCCTACCTGAACTGTTTAGCAAGTACTCAGATGGGACACTCTCATCCCTTTTGATTCCTTTCATTATAATGGAGGTGCTTTGTATTTAATAGGCATTTAATAAATATTGGTTAACTAACTGATTGCATTACTTCATGAAAGCGCAGCTTTCATGGATTTTACTACCACCAAATGCTTCAAAGACACATTGGAGAGAAACAAAATAATGAAGGGAAAATATATGTCTTTATAGTGAGTTTTTAAGGTTAATCATAGAATTTCTACAGAGAACTAGTTCTTATTCTTTAATTTTTATTTTTGTAATTCAACAGTAATTAATTTTGTAATTCAGTGCAATGCACTGAAGTAAGCACTGGGCCCACAAAGACAAATAGGAAACTTCCTTGCTATTCAGGAGCTTATCTTACACTGGAAGGGAAGACCTCATAGCAAGATGAATAAATACAAAGTATACAGGAAGTAGCCCTTATTCTTTGGGTCTCCCTTTATCCTTTGCCTAAGCTTCATCTTCCAGACTTGTTCCTGGAATCAATCTGATTCAGTCTCTTTTTAGTATCTTTCCATGGTTTTGTTTGTTTTGGGGTTAAGGGGAACATCGAAATAGTTGTTCCTTTACTTGAAGAACATTCACATCTCTAAAGAATGAACCTAGGTATGGAGTGAAGAATTCATTTGTATTCAGTGGGACTTCCAAACTGATAGGTACGATATTAACCCTTCCAACTCCTTCAGGAACAAACATCATCTTATGTCATTCCTCCAAAAGGGGGCAGCTGATTTTTTTCTTTGAAGGAGCAACACTGTTCAATATGCCTAAAATGCTCCTCATCTCTACCTCCTGATTTCCCTGGTTTCCTTCAAGTTCCAACTAAAATCCTAACTTCTACAGGAAGCCCTTCCCAATTGCTCAAAATTCTAGTGCATATCTTCTGTTTATTATTCGTATTTATTTTGCATAGAATTTGCCTGTACATAGTTATTTGCATGTTGTCTTCCCCATTAGACTGTGAGCTCCCCAAGGGTAGGACTGTCTTTTGCATTTCTTTGTATCTCTAGTACTTAACACACAGTACCTGGCACAATATAACCACTTTTGTTGTTGTTTACTGACTGATTGATATTGTTAGTGAACTGGTAGGAGACTGGTGAACTACAAAGATGAAGTGGAAGAGCCCGCCAGTTGATCCTTTCAGTTATAGAAAGTCTCCCACTACAACGCTTAACTGCTCTAGAGCACCTTTGGAGGAAAGGAAATGATTACAATTCTGTTGGGGTATGTGGAAGCAACCAAATAGTCAAGGAGGCAGTGCAGAGTAGTGGTGGTACCTCTAAGTCAGAATTACCTAGTCTTAAACCCTGGGCAAGTCATTCAACCTCTCAGTGCCCCATGGAACTTTCTGAGACTATCATTTGCAGAACCAATGCCCTGTTTCCTCACCATGAATGCTAGAGCATTATAGCAGTATCATGGACTATCACGAGAGATACAGAGGCTTAGATGCATGATGGCCACAACGCCAAGGTGCTTACCTTGAGTCTCTTTCTGTTCTATTGGCAATCTGGTTTGAAGGGGGTATTCTTAGATGTTTATCTTTGTCAATTCATGGCTTCTCTGTTAGTACCCTCAACTCTAGCATGACTAGCATGGAATGAGAAACAATGAAAGCAGTAGGATGAAATTCTCCCTAGTAAAATTTACCTGAATTTTGACACATAAGTTTCCATCCATTTCCTATTCCCCAACAAGTATGTGTGTGTATGTAGGTGTGTGTGTGTGACAGAGAGAGAGAGAGAGAGAGAGAGAGAGAGAGAGAGAGAGAGAGAGAGAGAGAGAGAGAGAGAGAGAGAATTTAACAGAAGCCAACATGAAGAAAAAGGAAGCAAGTAATAAGCACATAGGTATGACTCTGCAATGGAGCAATGCAGATCCAGACATTGTTTCTAGTGTTGTCTCCTCCCCAAGTAGTTGTTTAACCAATACCAAGGCTCGTTGAATTTATTTCTATTTTATTTCTATTTATTTCTATTTTAGCCATTTCATAATAACAACTGGCATTTGCATAGGACTTTAAGGTTTACAAAGCATTTTCTATACTTCTCTCCTCTAATCCATTCACCAACTATGAGCTGCAGTTAAAGAAACTGAATCTCACAGAGGTGAAGTTACTTCTTTCTGATAATCCTCTGAAGCCAGAAGCATTCGGATGCCAACCCCTTTATGGCTTAAATTTTAGTATTCTTTCTACTCTCTACCAATGCAACACCCATTAAGAGTAAGGTACTGTTTTCTCCCAAAGGAAAATATGTGTGCATGTATATATGTGTATGTATGTATGTATGTATGTATGCATGTATACAAAATTAGGTGTTATTAATGATTTTCAGAAAGTTGCATTTCTGAGGCTTAAGAAGTGCTTCTCTGGAACAAGAAATGAATCTTCTAGAAAGTTTTGTTTTAAGTTAAATTCAACTTCTTTTTCTTTGACCTCTAGTTTCCTTCCCTACAGTCCTGAACATGTACTCAACTCTGAAGTCAATAAGAAGGCTGTTCCTACAAAGGAGAGCTTCAGGGTGGTAGTCAGACTGTAAAGGAAATAGAAACTAGAAATGTACCACAGGTTAGACAATAACTTTGTTTCTTAAGTAAATAAGTCAGGATATCTCTTCTAGATCATTAAAAACATGAAATGCCTCTGGATCCAAGTAATTAACAGAAGAGAGAAATGGTGGACTGAGGTGGAAAGATTCATGGGAGATGGGGATTATGACCTGGTTTCTAATCTTACCTCTGGTACTTATTTTATCTATATGGCCATAAGGAAAAGAATAAGTGTTTATCAATTATTTACTATGAGTCAGGTACTATGCTAAGCACTTTTTAAATATTATCTCATTTGATCCTCACAACAACCTTGAGAGATAGGTGTTATTATTATCCCTATTTTGGAGTTGAGGAAACTGAAGCAAGGTCACCCAGCTAATAAGTGGTCTGAAGCTATATTTGAACTCAGGTCTTCCTGACTATAGGCCCAGTGCTCTATTTTCCATGCCACCTTAGCTATCTCAACCTAAACCTTACCCTTTCAGATCCTCAGTTTCTTCATCTATAAAAGTAATTAGCAATAGCACTTACCTCACAGGGATTTTATAAACAATTAAATGAGACAACATAGGTAAATGTATATAGAAATTCCACTTATTATTATTTATTAGCTGTGGGACAATCAGTTTCAATACCTATAACCTTGGCAAAATGATACTTGCACTACTTGCTTCAAAGAGAGGTTATAAGCTGGGAGTTTGTACATTGATAATGACTTCAGAAACACATTTCATTGTTATTATTGACTATGCAAGTCTCTAAGAACCAGAAAGATGTGTCAGACAAGGTGAACTGAAGGAGAAGAAAGCACCAAAAGGTTGTTATGGTAGTGTAAGGGGCTGATAAAAAGTTTTATGGATATTTCCTTTTAATGGCACATGATTGAATTACCATTGTATTATAGTAGCAAAATGATAACAATGAATGAAGCCCTTGTTAATAGTAAATGAAATCATTGTGGTCAGTGAGTTGTGCAAAACAAATTAATTATAATAATAAAGTACAAAATGTGTTAGCAGAATTTTCCAAGTCTAATTTTTAAAACAAATGGTCCCTGAGACAGTGAGAAAGTTTCCCAACATGTTTCCTGAGTTCATTTTTTAACTTTCTAGACCCTTAACTAATTCACTGCTGCAAATCTTACCTATTGGCTTTCTCTAACTGATGTTTCATGGATCATTCATTTCTCCAAAAGGGATCACCTTTGCTCCTCCTCCCAGAACTAATTTCTCCCTTTTTCATGTCCCTCCATCCTCAATAAACCAGGAAGAGGAAGAGGCATACTCATTCCTTAGTTGTCAGAGCAACTTCCAGACCCTTCCAATGCAATTACCAACTCAGCAGTTTTTCTCCTGTGAGGTTCACTGTCATCACCTCTATCTGTTCAAATCCTGATTGCCATCATCTAATTCCCATGACAGCCCATTCTACTTTTTAATAGCTCTAATGGTTAGGCAATTTTGCCCCCTTACATCAATCCTAAAGTCGTCCCTATTGGGGAATTCTCTTAACCTCTTGGTAAAGGCATAGCTATCAGCAAGGGTCCACTGATTGTGAGATCAAAGATGGGAGGCCAGACAGAAAGTAAAGAGATTAACACACTAAGGACACTGCTCTCACTAATGCATATTCATATTCCTAGGATATCAATTTATCTTTTTTATAAACTTTCAGGTCTGCTTAGAGCACACCGCCAATAAGCAGTATACTGTGGCAATTTATTATAGAAAGCTAAAGTATTTCACAGGAGAGGAAGGGGTAGAGAAAGAGGGAGATCAATCAAGGAAGAAAATAGGAGTATTTAGAAAGCAACTGATAGGATTTATTATCAGAATAAGAAAATATTATAAAGGGCAGACAACAAGGGGAAGAAACCAAGCACTTTTGTAGGGTGGGTGAGGCAATTGGGTTTAAGTAACTTGACCAGGGTCACACAGCTAGAAAACCAAACACTTTTACAACTAGAGGAGTCCTTTTAGGCAAAATTACAAAATCTCTTATCTAAGGACAGTAAGTAGTTATTGTTGTTTTTTTGTCCTTTGTACTCCAAGAGGACCAATGACATCACAAAGTTGGGATAAAAGTACAGCATGTTCAGCTGGGGATGATCAGTCCAACATCAAAAGGTTCTACCATGGGTTGAATAGTCCATTTGAACATTTGAGATGGAGATGTCTCTAGATTTGTACATCTCATGTTTCCTTTGTGCTACTTCAATTTTGCTTTGCTCATAGAGAACAGTGCCTTATAGAACAAAACCATTCTC
This sequence comes from Dromiciops gliroides, assembly GCF_019393635.1. NCBI lineage: Eukaryota > Metazoa > Chordata > Mammalia > Microbiotheria > Microbiotheriidae > Dromiciops > Dromiciops gliroides. The sequence continues at coordinate 527,120,982 of NC_057863.1, read as the reverse complement.
TTTACTGTCTTCTTGCACAGGGGTTGGAGTTTTAATATTACACCAGCAGGTAGCTAAGAATTTTGACACTGTTAGTCCATCTAGATGTAATGAAGTAAGTGGGGTTCCCATTTTCCCCCCATACCTCCTTATAAGTTCCCCCTTTGGCTCCTTGTTCTCCTTTACTGTAGAGCTATGTATTGTCTAATTAAAAACAAGTCTAATCCCTCTTCCAAGTAAGAACACTTCATATACCTGAAGATAATCATCATGCTCACACTTCTTTTTCTAGAAGTTTGCTAGCCATCCTTGTAGGAACTCTCCTCTGTCCCTATCATACTGTCAGATATTGTTTCCTCCATAGTAAAATGCAAGTTCTTTGAAAACACTGAAGGGGCCAGCATTCAGCTCCACATCCCCCGTGTCTATTGCAATATCTTGGGTGTGACTAGTATAGCTTGTTGTGTAGAGTAAGCTTTGGGAGTTCTTTAGTACTTGATATGTAAAGGCTGCTATCAGGACATGCATGGTTTTTATAGTTCCGTGTATGTTTAAATTAAGCAGCATTTATTGAATACCTATTATTTGCCCACTGCTGTGCTAGATGCTAAGGAGGATAGAAAAGAAATAAAATATATGATCCATGTTGGGATTACCAGTTGGTACCAATACCAGTTAGTAGGAGAAGATATACACCCTCAAACAATGAGTAAACAACACAAGGTTCTCATTATCTCTCTTTCTCTCTCTCTCCCCCCCCCACCATGGGTGTGTATGTGTGTATATGCATGTATATGTGTCTCTGTCTTGGAGAGGGGGGAGGGAGGAAGAGAGAGACACACACAAAGGTAGACAGAGAGGGGTGGAGGGAGTAAGGAAGAAGGAGAGAGAAGGGAAAAGGGGAGGGAAAGAAGGAGGGAGGGAGAGGGGCAAGTCAAAATGTGCTATAGAAAGTCAAACTACCCCAGTGTTTGAATCTTAGCATTTCAACTTCCTGTATGACTTTGGGAAAATCTCTTACCCTCTCCAGGCCTCAATTTCCACACCTATAAAATGAGAACTAATTGATCTCTTCTGTTCCTTCCAGTTTTAAATCAGGATTACCAGTTGGTTTGTTGTGTATCTAGTTGTTGAGCAGTCATTGTTTCCCTCGAAAAAGAGGGTATTTAATGGAGAAATTCAGACACAGAGCTCTTGATCAGATCAAGCTCTTTATTAACAGAAAACATTACAAATAAAATAAAATCATTTAAAAATAATCAAATCTACTGTCTATGAGATTCTTGTCTACTTACTGCTTCTTTTATAACAAAGGATATGACATTCTTACAGACCATATAAAATAATATCTTACAATTTCAGGTTCTGCCAATCAACCATGTGGAGAGTTCCCACAAATTCCATTCTCTGCTCTCTTCTTTTTTTGGCTCTTCTTTAACAGGCTCTTCTTGTATGGATAGACTTTACTGTAGAGCTATGTATTGTCTAATTAAGATTGTTTTCCTCATTTGAAGGACAGGAGGCATGACTGGCTGCTCTCTGACCTCTCCTCCTCTGGTTTGGTTAAAACTAATTCACTCTGGGGGCAGCTAGGTGGCACAGTGGATAAAGCACCAGCCCTGGATTCAGGAGGACCCGAGTTCAAATCCGGCCTCAGACACTTGACACTTATTAGCTGTGTGACCTTGGGTAAGTCACTTAACCCTCATTGCCCTGACCCCCCCCAAAAAAAAACCTGATTCACCCTGGTATCCTAAGCATAGTTCATTTGTAGTAGTATCTTGCTGCCCACTTGACTTCTAACAACCAATCACAAAAAGTTTTGAGCAGTTTATTCACACATCTCTTTAAATGTGCAAAAATACTTTAGGCCTCCTTTTAAACATGTTGTATCCAAGTTTGGTGGGGCTGCTGCCCTTTCTCTGTCTCTAGCAGTAGTGCCTCTCAGAACATTTACACAAAATTTTTGTTGTTGAGTTGTTTCGGTCATGTCTAACTCTTTGTGGCCCCATTTTCTTGGCAAAGATTGAGGTGGTTTGTCATTTCATTTTACAACTCATTTTAGAGATGAAGAACTGAAGCAAACATGGTTAAGTGACTTACCCAGGGTTACAAAGCTAGTAAGAGTCTAGGGCCAGATTTCAACTCAAGAAGATGAGTCTTCTTGATTCCAAGCTCAGTATTCTATCCACTGAGCCATCTGGCTGCCCTTGCACAAAATACCCCCACTTCAAATGCTTTCCTCTGAAATTTATCTGCAGACAGGCCATGTAAAAACATGGTCACACATACATACACACACATACACACACATGCCCTGAACCAGAATATACATATATATCATTCAAGAAAAGGAATATATAGGGTAGTACAAAAGCTGATAGGTAGGTGACACAGAGGATAGAGAACTGAATTTGGAGTCAGGAAGAACTGAATTCAAATCTTGTCTCAGACCCAAGTTATATGACAGGTTGGGTGAAACAGAGGGTATCTCCATTAAATAGATAGTCCTGAGATGGTCACTTACTCATGCTGGACAAGAGAGAGTGGTCCAAAGGTACAAAAATAAGTTGAAAGACTTTCCATGTAATTGAGTCACCTCCACCACACCAGGCTTGGTCTACATGACAAGGAAAAACAAGGGTGGAGGACTTCTAGTTAGCTTCCTAGAATTAAACAAGTGAATGTACAGTCTTCAGTTCATAGCTCTGCCACCTAACATACAGAACTTATAATCGCTACCTCTTTGGAACCATGGCAAATTGATTAATATTGATTGGAATAGAGTAGGGGTCCAAATGAATTAATTCTCACAAGATTATAGAAGGCTAGAATTTTATTTAATTGCCTCTTTGAATATTATTAATGTAAGGGATGTTTTTTTCAGGTTCAAGCTACTATCTAATTGTTATTCCAATAACAGGGGAAGCAGGACTCCAAGCTTTATATCCAAGGCTTGATTTCCCCACCAAATACTAATTCCACAAGGAAACATGCATAGCACTTAACCAAGAAAACCCTTTATCCAAATCCACAGGAAAAACAAATCAAAGAAGTCATACATAAGAGAATACATAGCAGACATTTAAAGTGAAGAATCTTTTCCATTGGGAAGGAAGTAACTCAACTCACCTAAGAGAGAGTTCCAGACCTCACCCAAGCAAAAGTTCCCCCAAAGTCTCTAATCTAGCAAGCTGGGGTTAGGGACATAATGGAGACCATTAGATACTCTCATGCTAACTTATCCCCAGAGTCATTTCCTTTACCAACCCAATGTGTGTATATATGGAGGCATTGTTTCTCTGGAAGCTGAAAGCCAGAAGCAACCAAAAAGACCTGAAGACTCATAGTGGAAAAATTAAAGAGCTCTCCATTTTCTTGCTCTCTTCAACTCCACTGCCTCTCAAATAGATAGCACAGAGTATTTATATGAACTAGTGAAGAGAGAATCTCTCTCTTCCTGCTTTCAAGGAGCTTACATTCGGCGGGGGGGGGGGGGGGCTTACATTCTAAGTCAACATTTATATATCTAGATATTTACAAGAAATATAGAGTAAGGCAGCTAGGTGGTACACTGGATAGAAGACTGGTCTTGAAATCAGGAAAATGCATCTACCTGAGTTCAAATCTGACTTAAACACTAGCTGAGTAACCCTGGGCAAATCACTTAATTCTGTTTGTCTCGGTTCCTCATCTATAAAATGATATGCAGAAGGATATAGCAAACCACTCCAGTATCTTTACCAAGAAAACCCCAAATGGGATCACAAAGATACAACTGAAAAATGACTGAACAACGAACAATAACAATATACAGATTAAATAGAAGGCGATCTCTAAGGAAAAGGCACTAACATCTGAGGAGACCAGGAAAGGCAGACTGAGGAAGATGGGATTTGATTGGAGTCACGAAGTGAGCCACTTGATCTATCACTTTTTAAGTATAAAATATTTGAATAACTATTATTGCAATCTTTTTCTAAGATTTTATTGTGCATAAGTGCAATCTCTATAGTCTAGAATAGGCAACAAAGTCAATCCGTGTGAAATATCTCTTTATCTCCATTTCTTCATTACTGTTGCTGTGGTGCATAAAAAGCCAAAATGATGTGACTGAATGAGTCTTACAGTCAGAAAACCAGTTTGACCCTTGTTACTATCACTTCCTGTTTGCCTAACCAAGTCTTCATCTTGAAGTCCCATTGTGACAGGGTCTTCGATTCATTCCGACTAACCCACACACAAGGGTATCAGGCTATACCATCCACAGGTGCTTGACTACCACGATCCAGAACTTGGGAATTCCTTTATTTGATCACAATCTCCTACAATTCCATTTTTCCCTGTTACTCTTTCCTCATTAACTTTTTCGTTATTCTTGCCATAACATCTCATCACACCAAGGTCATCCACTGCATCCCAGGCTTTCTAGTCTTCTTGACTTTAGTCCTGCCACTGGACTTCAATGACTCTGGAAGATAGAGCGAGGCTGATGACTTTATATAATTTTTCCTCACTTCAGTTCAATTCATGTGCAAGTCAAGACATCATCCATGAAGTCATTGGTCCTCTTCAAAAAGGAAGGACAAACAACAACAATTCAAAAACTTCTAAAACACTTGCTTCTTCTTGAAATTGCTGAGCACATGCTTTGCATTTATCTATGTTTGTGCATACACTAACCGGCAGTAGAATGTAATCTTGAGATCAGGGGAGCATTTCATTTTTATCTTTGTATCACCAGCACTTAGTACTCTGCCTTCCACATAATACATTCTTCCTAAATCATCGAATCAAATGTACAACTGTTTCCCACTAATATATATGTTTATAAGGACTTAGTAAAAAAATCTTCCAGGGGGATTAATATTTTAATAAAAGACTGAAAAAACTTCTAAACAATAAAGAATGAATCTCTTTTTTGCATGATTATCTTTTATAAAACATTGCAGAATTTTTTAAATTACAGGTATAATGACAGATATGAATTTATAACCAATCTAAAATATTTTTGAAAATTAAAAATATATTCTCATCTCATCTGTTGTATTATAAATACATTTCCTCTTGGCAACTTTACATTAACAATAAACATTTCAAATAACTAAAAATACAATTAATTTGATAATGCACTAAGTATTAAACTGAAGGCTCAGTTTTATTGCACATAAAATATAGATTCTGCTAAGTTTAAAGAATGAAGCTCTGATGGTGGAATTAAGGGGATGCTACATCTGCACCTTTTATCGGGTGCCAAAGACTCATAGCTACTTAGTTATACCTTTTGTCTTCTTATTGATCTCTGAGGAAACATGGGACACATAGTAACAATCCAAAGAGTTAAGATGAAACAGATCTATTTCTGTCTAAATGAATTTTATTGGACTTGGGGCTTTAAACCTCCCAAAATCAATCCAAAAAGAGAAACTTCATTTCCAGAGTTGATTCTATAACCAGAAGCATGGAGATTAAACCACTAGATTCCTTGAAGGTAGGGAATGCCTTTTCAGAGAGGACCTGGCTTGAGGTATTCTCTCAGGGAAGAATGACCAGTGTTGGATGAAAGCAGGCCTGATCTGACTTTAAAGATTTTAACTCGGACATTAAACATCTCTAACTAAGAGCAAGCTGAAGCTTGACCTGGGAGTCAACAGTAACTAAAAATAATACTTGCTAAAATTTTTCAGTCCTGGTTCTTCTCCTTATCTTTCTAAGAAACCATTCATATCTTACATTACTTTTTAAAACATGTTTTTAATGAAAATGGAATATGGATGTGAAGTGAAAATGTTTGACCACATGAAGCAAAATACAGCTGATTGAACTTTCTTTTAGTGAGAAAGAAGTAAGGAGTGAGCTTTCCTGAGTTAGGGCCACTACATTTAAGAATTAATTGGTTTTATAGACTTCATTAATATAAAAGGTGAAGCACTAATGATTTCCTCCCAATGTGGTAACAAAGTGTCAGGAGCTTTTTAAATCTGCTCTTCTCATTGACCTTTTCACATGGTTCTCCAGAGGAAACTGATCCCCCAACAGCCTATGACTGGGGAAGCCTCCTAAAGAAGGATCTAAGAATAAATTTCCCAGGCCAGTGTAATTGTGATTGATTTTTGGCTTTCTCTCACTGAAGGGACAAAATTACTTTAAAGGAGAGCATTCAAAGTATCTTAGAAAACTTCTGGCTGAGCTATGAGTCCCATCCTCTCTTCCCCAACCTTCCAATACCAGCTGCAAGTGTTTTAACTCTCCTCTAATAATCCTAGAGCAGCTTCTCTGGACCTTTCCTTGCTGCACTCCCTACCTTATATTATTTGACTGGATGTCTTATAACCCCCAGTAGAATGAAAGAGCTTTGAGAGGATCACTATATCAACCAATTACAATTTTAGATTATTAGTTTCAGTGACAATGACAATTTCTTGCATGTAGTAATGGACTAATCTGTTGAATTTGAATTTCTTAAATACAATGTCTAATTTCACCTATATATTGTTTAGTATTGTTCTATATATAAAATAGCTCATCTATATTGACTTTACAGGTTAGCTTGTTGGATTTGTTTCTTTTCTTAAAGATTTACAAATGGCCATTCTGTGTTTTGTAACCTGTAAGATACAAAATGTTCATATTATTCCCATTTCATAAATGAAGAATTTATGGCACATAAAGAGAAAATTTTAGCCCAAGATCTGATAGGTAAACTATCCCAAGCTCCCTTAATTTGTTTATATCATGTGCCCATTTTGACCTTATTTTGATATAAAGTGTGAGATGCTGGTTTACGCCTAGTTTTTGCTAAACTGCTTTCCAGTTTTCCCAGCAATTTTTGTCAGATAGTAAGTTCTTGTAAGTAAGCTTGAATATTTGGGTTTACCAAACACTAAGTTACTATGGTCATTTACTACTGTGTACTGTATACCTATTATATTCCACTGATCCATCCATCTGGCCATTGGAAATTTTTCTTAGGAAATTCATTTATGGCTTGTTTAGTTTCTTTTACTAAGATGAGGTTATTTAAGTATTCTATTTCTTGTTTGGCTAATATTGGTAATTTATATTTTTGTAGATATTCATCCATTTAATTTAGATTGTCATATTTATTGACAAATAATCAAGCAAAATAGCACCTAATTTTTGTTTTAAATTCTTCTTCATTGGTGGTGAATTTGTCCCTTTCATTTTTTGATAATAGTAATCTGGTTATCTTCTTTCTTTTTTTTTAAATCAAAATAACCAATGCTTTATCTATTCTATTGGTTTTTTCATAAAAACAGCTTCTAGTTTTACTTATTAATTCAATGGTTTTCTTACTTTCTCACCACTTTATTTTGTTGTTGTTCTTGTTGTTGTTGTTGTTGTTTTGGAGGGATCATCCCATTAAAGTCACCTGATAACCACACCCTCCTATGTATATTCCTAATTGCCCTTATATTAATAATGTTCTTAAGACTTACAAATATTATCTTGTGATATAGTTTATCCCCATGAGGTACCATAGACAAGAAGTGATATCAACACAAAACATCTATACAACAAATGGCAAAAGATCTATGGTACCTTTTAACAAGATGCTGTTTCCTTTCTTGTCTCTTTTAATTAGATTTTTGTTTTTGCTTTATCTGAGATAAGGATTGCTACCCCTGCTTTCTTTGCTTCAGCTGAAGCATAATATATTTGGCTCCCACCCTCTACTTTTAGTCTGTGTGTGTACCTCTGTTTCACATGTTTCATGTAAGCAACATGTCATAGGATTCTGGTTTTTAATCCATTCTGTTATCGACTTTTATTTTATGGTTGAATTCATGCCATTGATAAATGGCATGAAAATGATATGACAAATGTGTATTTCCCTCCATGCTAATCTTCCCTTGTTTAATGCTCTCTCTTACCCAACCTTGTCCCTCCTAAAGTGTTTTCCTTCTGATTACCACCTCCCCCAATCTGTCCTCCCTTTTATCAGTCCCCTCCTTTCTATTATCTCCATCCCTTTTTACTTCCTTAGAGAAACCTATGTTATTCTATATCCACCTAAGAATGTATGTTATTCCCTCTTTGACCCAATTCTAATAATTGTAATGTTTAACCTTTCTCTTATGTTTTCTCTTGCTTCTTTTTTACGTTTTTATGTTTCCCTTGAGTCTTGTATTTGGAGATCAAATTTTTTATTCAGCTGTGATTTTTAAAATAGGAATGCTTAAAAATGCTCTATTACATTAAATGTCCACCCCACCCCAACTCCTCCTGAAATAGTATATTCAGATTTACTGGGTGGGCAATTCTTGGTTGTAATCCTATCTCCTATCCTTTTGGTATACTTCAAGTCCTCTGGTTCTTTAATATGGAAGCTGCCAAATCCTGTGTAGTCCTGAATGAAGTTTCACATTATTTGAGTTGTTTATTTTTTGGCTGCTTCCAGTACTTTCTCCTTGATCATGTGAGCTCTGGAATTTGGCTATGGTGTTCCTAGGAATATTCATTTTGGGATCTCTTTTAGGTGGTAATTTGTGAAGTCTCTCAATTTGTATTTTGCCCTCTGGTTCTAGTATATCAAGACAGTTTTACTTAATAATTTATTGAAAGTTGTCCAGATTTTGTTTTGTTTTGTTTTGTTTTTATCATGGCTTTCATGTAGTCCAATAATTCTTAAATTATCTCTCCTGGATATATTTTCTAGGTCAGTTTTTTTTTTCCAATGAGAAATTTGACATTTTCTTCTATTTAAAAAAAAATGTTTAACATGTCTTGATGTCTCACAGAGTCATTAGTTTTCACTTCTTCGATTCTACTTTTTAAGGAATTTTTTTTCTTCAGTGAGCTTTTGTATTTCTTTTTCCACTTATTCAATTCTATTTTTAAGGAGTTTTTTCCTCTGGTGAATTTTTGCATAACTTTTCCCATGCTTCTGAGTCTTTTTACCCCCATGATTCTCTTGCATTATTCTCAATTCTTTTCCCAATTTTTCTTCTAGTTCTCTAATTTGCTTTTTTAAAATCCTTTTTAAGCTTTTTTAGGAATTCTTTTTGGGCCTGAGACTAAATTACATTTTTCTTTGAGGCTTCACTTGTTCCCATTTTGATACTGTTTTCCTTTTCTACATTTGTGCTTTGATGCTCCCTGTGACCATAGTAACTTTCTATAGTCAAGTTCTTTTGGGGGTTTTTTTCTGCCTATTTTGTGACATGATGTTTTTATATGAGAATTGGGCCATGATCCTGTACTGTCTCAAGCTTTCTGTGTTGTGGATTAGAGTCTTTCTGCTGGTTTTAAGTGAGCTTCAAGGCCTAGGTGTTTGCTTGCACTGGATAATGGGCCTCTCTTCAAACTCTTATGGGGGGAGGGGTCCTGTTTACCTCCCTTGGGTGAGGGGTTTAGCAGCTGGCCTGCTCCAGTGGTGGGGTCTTGCTGTTGGGTTATTATAGTGACAGGATCTTTCTGGTGACTGGTCTAGGAGGAGAGATATTATTGCTAGTCTGCCCCAGACATGGGGCCTTACTGCTGGGTTGCTATGCAGAGCCAGGACTTTTAACTCAGATATGATAATACTACATATATTATTCTTTCCTTTATATTGAAGGATTAGAGGGAGGACATCCTTTTTTCTTTGTATCCCTTTCACCCAGCACTTAGTAGGCACTTAATACATTGTTTCTGAGAGAATGGATATATAAATGCATAAATGACAAAAATGTCAAGTTCTTTCCATATTGCTTAAAACAATGTGAGCTCAATGATGTGGATTTAAAATGTTAAAAGTATTTCAATCTGGCTTTGGCAAAAAAGGATTTAGATTGAGTTGACTTGGGGGTTTGGAAATGCATTGACCAAATCAGTTTGATTAGTTTTAGTTTTGTACCCACTCCACTAGGTGTTTGGATATCAGTTTCTTGATTGTTTTGCCATCACAAAGATGCCAGAGGTATGCATAGTTTAAGTAATCTGGACATTAAAGATTCTCCTTTCATAACCTTAAGAAATGCTCTTATTTAACATGTTTTTCATTTAAATTTATCTGGCATACCTAAGGATATAGTTTACCATTGAATGCCTTTTGTATATAGAATGCTATTGATAGCATTGGTTCCAAAGGTTTGTCATGCTGGGCTGGGAGTGGGGATAAGCTCCCACTCTCTATAAAATGCTCCAATAGCATGCATCTCAAATAGCCTCTGACAACCAAAGCCCAACTCCTGGCCTTCTCATGGCGGAACTGTTTCCACTAACAGGAGAAGGGGTGAAGGCAAGTCACTGATGCCTTAAAACCAGTCACTTTGGGCATGTGGAGCTCCTTAGCCTTGGCAGGCAACCCACCTAGGGGAAGGAAATCCTAATTTTAAACTTATGCTGCCTTGCGGCTATACCCATGTATGAGAAAGGCTTCGGGAGTTAACCCCAAGTAAAAATCGGGAGTTGGAGTCCCTTAGCCACATTCCTCTGGCAACTCCTGCGGCAGCACTGGTGCTAAACGACATTGGCTCTGCCTCTCCTTTGGATCCACCAATGTCGTGGAGAGGGAAAACCTGCTGCATGGGCAACAGCTTGTTTTCCATATTGATCTGCCCAGGCCAGCTCCATGGAGAGGAAACTCCAGCTACTCCTCATGGGGTAGATACAACACGGGATGCGGCAGTTACCGGTTATAAGTCACTCAGGAGCTGTAGCTCCCGTATTGGACTGCACAGCTACACTGTGGCCTGTGGCTCTTCAAGGAGCTGATCCATGGTCATCTGCTACTGGTGGAGGCCTACTACTACTGATAGCATCCCAGGAAGAAGTAATGGAAAAGGAGGGAATAATAGAAAGAAAACTGTCCTTGCTTTCTGAGAGTTACACATATTTTAAAGACCTAGGAAATATTTTTACATATCAATGAACATATTTTTACTGAGAACCTCCTAAGTGCAAGGCACTTAAGGATATGGGATCTCCAAAGATGCATAAGTCCCTTACCTCAAAGCATTAGAGAAAGGGTAGATACAGAAAAGAAATGGTGAGAAGTTTTTTTCCCCATGAATTCTTAATATTAGTAATGCAGAATAAAATAAAAATTCCATTATATTCATATTGTTATCATCTCCATTTTGTTTCCAGTAACTCAACTGTTGTTTGGTCATTTCAGTCATGTCCAACTCTTCATGAATCCTTTTGGGATTTTCTTGGCAAAGATACTCTAGTATTTTTCTACTTCCTTCTCCAGATAATTTTACAGATGAAGAAGTGAAGCAAACAGGGTTAAGTGCCTTGCCTAAGGTCACATAGTTATTGAGTGTCTGAGGCCAGATTTGAATTCAAGTCTTCCTACCTCCATTCCTGGCACTCTGTGCACTGTGCCAACTAGCTGCCCCAAGTTATTACCTAGGTAATTTATATTTGTGGGTTTGTCATAACTACTTATGTTGTTTTTTAGCAAGTACCAAAAGTTTTTAATGATTGTTCCATTCATTCTTACCTATTTTCATCTCCACAGATGCTAGAATTTTTGTTCTTCCAATTGGAATCTATTATTATTTTATCCAATTTTGTCACATATTCCTTTGATGGTTTGATTGTTAGATGCTAAATTTACTTTGATAGTATTGTCATTTTTTGGCATAACAACCACAAGCACTGGATCAGACATTTGTTATTCTTTATTTCTTTATGAAGCCTCTTGTAACTGAATTTATATAAGTATTGAATATTATTTGGTAGATTGAGTCATTTTATGCATTTTGGAATGATTTTGAGTGACATTTCCCTTTATATTATTTCTTTTTGAAATTCATTATAATTACTTAGAAATGTGTGTGAGTGTGTCTGTGTGTGTGTGTGTGTAGTGGGTTTATTTTATTCCCTAATTTTTTTCTGAAAGCATTGTTTCAAAAATAGAAAAGTAGCAAGAAGTATAACCTAGCTCTCCCACCAAACCTCCTCCTGAAAGATCTGAGAACCATGCTAGACCAAATTCTGATGAAGAAATCTAAGGAAAAGTCACAAAATTCATTTTCCTAGCTCAAGTCTGCTTTGGGAGACAGAGGGGTCTGTAGCCATTGGAGAAAGTGTCACATGCATGTCACATGCAAGGCATTACAGTGCCCATGGACTGAAAGGGAAACAAGACATGACATGAGGGTAGGAAACACCAGGGCAGAAAATGAGCCCAGGGATTCTCTGAACTATCACAGTGTCAGAACTTATGCCAGTTGGCTTCTCTATTTCATACTACCCAGTTCCCATTTGGCCTTGGGGATGGATCTGCATCTACGGATAGTGGAAAGCAATAGTTGCTGATAGGCCATCGATATGTGCTGAGAAAGGAACAGGTTCAGAAGCAAACAGTAGCTGTGTCACTCTGATCTCAGGCGTGGGAGAGCAGGAGTCTCATACTAAACAGGAGCCTACAGTTCAGTCACTCTGAAACTACAAGGCCAACAATAAGGCTACTTGTGGCTGAGCCTAACAGCAATCTACTAAAACTCCTAACCAGGGACAAACTAACAGACTTGAACCTGCATCAGGAAGTTGCAGAGCTCAGACTAAGAAGACATCAAACATATTTTACCACCTTATCATTTTGGTAATCACTGAAACTTTGCAGGCCCCTCAACTTGAGCTATGAAAGTAGCAGATGTCTTCAAGAAGGTAGAAGTTCAGGCTACACACCACCCACAGAAATGTACAGCCCAGGACTAAAATCCAAAAAAGGAGACAAGAAGAATGAGCAAAAAAAAATTCCCACCATAAAATTCCACTGTGTCAATAGGGCACTAGAAAAGAGTGATTCAAAAATCTCTACAAGCAAAGTTTCAAAGAAAAATGTAGCTTGGATACAAGTTCAACCAGAATTCCTGGAAGCTTTAAGCAAAAGTTAGAGACAATGAATTTTTAAAAGTGATTTTAAAAACCAAATGAGATAAGTAACAGAAAAATGGGCAAAGAAATTAAATAAAGATGTGAAATTAAATATCAATAGCTTGAAACTTTGTACATCAATGGACTGTTTGTCATTCTTGAAAGCAATTTGGAACTGTGCCCACAAAGCTATTAAACTGTACATACCCCCTGATCACTGATACTACTACTAGGACTAAACCAGGGAGAGATAAAAGAAAGAGAAAAGGGACCCATATATACAAAATACTTATAGCAGATCTTTTCATGGTGACAAAGAATTAAAAACATTATTTGGGAAATGACTGGAATAATGTGGCATGTAAATGTAATGGAATATTATTATTCTGTAAGAAATAATTAAAGGGATGTTTTCAGAGAAACTTTAGAAGATTTGTATGAATTGATGCAAAGTGAAATGAGCAGAAGGGGAACAATTTATATAATAACAACAATAATGTAAGGACAAACAACTTCAAAAGTTTTCATCACTCTAATCAACCATTTAGCCATCCCCTAATCAATGGGTCCCCATTTTGTTTCCAGTTATTTGCAACTACAAAAACTGATACTATAAATAATTTTGGATATCTAGGGCCTTTTACATTCTTTACTCCTATGAATATATGCAAAGTAGCACTACTGCTGAGTCAAAGAATATGTAAAGTTTGATACCTTTTCTAGGATAATACAAAATTGTTTTTCTGAATGGTTGGGCTAATTTGAAATTCTACCAACTGTATCTGTCCCCCAACAGCCTTCTAATGTTTACCATCTTCCTCTTGTCATTTCTGCCTGTAAAACAGAAGTGAAATGAAATCAGAGAATTGTTTTAATATGCATTTCTTTTGTTAAATATATGGAAAATTCTTCCCCATGGTTATTTGTAGTTTTGTTTCTTCTTTTGAAAACTTCCTGTTAATATCCTTTGGCTCCTTATTTTTAGGGCAAAGCTTCTATGTTTGAATCAAGTCCCAATATATTAGGCGTTGAAGGCAGAGCCGAGATGGCATAATAAAGCAGGAACTCACATAAACTCTCCCAAAGTCCCCTCCAAACAACTATAAAAAAACTAGTCAAAACAAATGCTGGAATGGTAGAATCAACAAAAAGATGAGGTGAAACATTTTTTTAGTCCAAGGCAACTTAGGAGGTCATCAGAAAATGTTTTTGGTTTTGTTTTTGTTTTTTCACTCAGGTAAAATAGAAATGCAGTCCAATGCATGCAGCATTTGGGCAAATCAGCAGCAGATAATGTCCCAGCAAGCCAGCAGCAAGGCCCTGAATTCTGACAGGTCAGCAGTGAGACCCTGTGCCACCAGCCAAGCAGACCAGTGGTGAGGTTCTGTACCCCCAGTGTGAGAAACTTGTAATAATTCCCCCTCCACCCCAGGAGTAGAACCTGATTTTAACATAAAATTATGTCAGGAAATCATTTGGAAAAATGAGCAAAATACAAAGAACGTGGTGGAGAATGAGGAGGCAGAGGAGGTAGACTCAAAGAAAAATGTGAATTGGTCTCAGGCTCAAAAAGAAGCTCAAAGGGGATTTTAAAAATCAAATAAGAGAGGTGTAAGAAAAATCAAGAAAAAATGAGAGTGATGCAAGAGAAAAGTGGAAATGGAGTCAATAGCTTGGTAAAGGAACCATATATATATATATATATATATATATATATATATATATATATATATATATATATATATATATATATATATATATATAAACAACCAGCAACAGAAAAAGATATACAAAAAATTATTGAAGAAAACAACTCCTGAAAAAGTAGAATGAGACAAGTGGAAAAGGAAGTCCAAATGCTCACTAAAGAAAATAATTCGTTAAAAATTAGAATTAATCAAGTGGAAGCTAATAACTCTATGAGACATAAAGAAACAATAAAACAAAAATCAAAAGAATGAAAAAAGAAGAAAATGTCAACTAGCTCACTGTAAAAACAGTTGACCTAGAAAACAGCTTGAAGAGAGATAATTGAAGAATTATTGGATACCCCTGAGAGCTATGATCAAAAACAGAGCCTTGACATCATATTTTTAGAAATTATCCAGGAAAACTGCCCTGATGTCCTAGAACCAGAGGGTAAAATAGAAATTGAAATAATTCACCAATCACTTCCTGAAAAAGTTCCTAAAATGAAAACTTTCAGGAATATTTTAGCCAAATTCCAGAACAACTAGGTCAAAAAGAAAATATTGCAAGCAGCCAGAAAGAAACAATTGCAATATTATAGGATTACACAGAATTTAGCAATATTAAAAAATTACAACCAAGAATCACCTACCCAGAAAAAGAGAGCATAATCTTTCAGGGGAAAAATTAATCTTTAATAAAATAGAGGACTCACAAATATTCTGGATAAAAAGACCAGAGCTGAATTGAAAGTCTGATTTTTAAATACAAGACTAAAAAGAAGCATAAAAAGGTATAGTAGAAAGAGAAAAGATAAAGGATTCAATTAAACTGTTTATCTCCCTACACAGGGAGATGATACTTGTAACTCTTGAGAATTTTATCAGTAAATCAGTTAGAAAGAGTATACAGAGGGTACAGGTATAAGTTGACTTTGATGGGATATCTAGAAAGACAATATAAGGTGTGAGAAAGAGGATTGCACTGTGAGAAGAGGAAAGGGAGAGGTAGAATGGGGTAAATTATCTTATATGAAGAAGTGCAAAAGACCTATTACAGTGGAGGGAAATATTGGTGGTGGGGGAGGAGCATAGTTTGAACCTTACTTTCATTGGAATTAGCTGAAAGAGAGAATAACATACACACTTAGTTGGGTATAGAAAACTATCTTATCCCACTAAGTAGAAGGGGAAGGAAATAAAAAGGGGGGAAGGAGAACTAATAGAAGAACAGATTGGGGAGGTGGTGGTCAGAACCACCTTAACAAATAATTTCTGCAAAGACTGAAAGAGGTTTAATTGATTTACCCATGATCTCACAGTTAATAAATACCTTAAGTGTCATATGAACCCCTATCTTCCTGCCTCCAGGTCTAATGCCCTGTCCATTATATTATCTTGCCTTTCAATTAGAAGTCAATGTAGCCTCTTCCTCCTTTATTATTAAAAGGTGACCTGAAGCTCTGGCAAAATATGGTAAAAGAGACCAATGACTCTCAAGGTCTCTTTCATTCTTTGTACAATCATCTCTTAAGGACAAAACAAAGGTAACAGTTTCTTTTAATGACTAAAAACATTACTTTTTTCTAGAGTTATTTATTTTCTTTATTATGATCTTTATACTTGAAAACACCTCAAGCATTTATTCTTCCATTAACTTTAGGCAGAGTATGGTCCATTTCACCTGACATGCTGTGTTGTTTATACATCCATAAGAGAATCAAGCCATTGTAATAAAGTCCACATTAAGATAGAATAATAGAGCTAGGACAAATCAAGGAGAATGCTACAAAGGAATTGGCAAAACTTTCTTGTGCTTAAAATTAATAACATTGGAATAAGGGAGGGAGACAATAGAGACAACAACAAAAAAGATATTAAATATTAGCCTAAAGTCCATTATGTAAAATACTGAAAGATAAAGTCTCTGCCCTTGAGTCCCCTGTTGCCATCTGACACATTACCTTGCTATAGTGCGAATACTAATGAAATTAAAGTTATCTATTCAGGCAGGCATATAACTTTAGACACTACTGTGTATGTGTACACACACACACACACACACACACACACACACACACACACATAAGCATGGCTATACTTATTCTGATCTTTTGAAATCTGTACTTAGCAAATAAGAATAAATCAATGTTTGCTGATTGATTTTTAAATGGATTAATAGAAAAAAATGCTAGATTTTATATAAAGGACATTACAAAAGTTAACTAATAGGACAAAGTAGTGTTTAATAGCCAAATGAATGGTATAGAAAATAAGGGCAATTTCTCTAAATCATAAGTACAATCCCTCAACCCAAAAAAGATGTAAAAGCCTCCAAATACTAGATTTCCACCTTATTTTCTGAAGGTGAGCTGTCCAGGACTCTGAAACTCTATTGTAATATGACCTCTCAGAAAGTTTTATTTCTCAAATAATCCAGAAATGTGTTTGCTTTTCTAGGACCAAGAAATTCTTCCAGGTAGCATTGCCACTTGGGAAATGTCTCCAGAGATTTGGATGCTATCAGTGATGGGCATTCAGTAGAAATGCATAGCACTGTGCCTTAGTATCACAAAAAGAAAATAAAGGAAAGAATCAATTTAGTGAGTTTGCCCACTGTTTTCAAAGAGATTGTGTGCTTCACTGCTTAAGCAATGCATTAAGAATCCAGTTTGCTCTGACTTTGTCTTGCCCCTCAGATATTTGTGTGGGGTTTGTTTGTATCTGGGATCCTAAAAAACTTTAAATGTGTGTTTTGGGTCACTTCCTAAATGGAAAACATCAAACACAGTGTTTAAAAGCTTGGAACCTCTCTGAGCTTATAACTCAATACAAAGTAAAACACCAGAATCTATATTGTATACTTTGCATGATCATTTTTATCTTTTTTCCCCTTTCCTTTCTTTATTTTTCCTGAAAGAACAAGCTCTGATTCTGGGAAATCATAGCTGAAGAAACACCTGGGTCCATCTTAAGATGTGCTGCCAATGAAATGCTAAATAACACACAGTATTCTCCTTTGTTTTAAAAGGTACATGGGTTCCAGTACATAGAACAAAGCCTGATTAAACTCCAATGGACTGGTGAATTGTGTATATTTATGCCCTTGGCAAGGATCAAAACACCCCAGAGAGAACAATCCATTCCTCCAGGCTACTTTATAGACTATTCCATTTGGAAGATGGGAGTGGCCTTGGGTCATGGGAATTTGCCTGGTCTGTTTCATGTATGTGATCAACCAACCAGGATCTAACAAGAGAAAAGGGAAGATACATCCCCCTTTAGGGAAGGGTCCTCTGCCAGCTGTTGGCTTTCATGTTTATGCAAAGTTAGATGAGAAAGGTGGTAAAATGGCCAACTGAGTAACTTGTCCTAGATTATATTTGGTACCAGGGAGCCAAGAGTAATCTTTGAAGTCAGTTTCATGATTTTTTGTCCATCATATCCACCTGCTGAAAGTTTTCTGCCTGAAGAATTTATTACTTAAGGGGATTTATGAAGTCTGTAACAAATCAGTTTCCAGAGAAAAATAAGCAACTACCTGAGAGACTGAGAAGAAAATTGGTAAATACAGAACACTACTAGAAGAAAACAGACCAATCAGGTAAAGAATTATTTGTATTTAGATTAAGTAAATAGCGGAACTAGTTTCCACAATCCTTAGATGAGTGATACATACCAGGTTTTCAAAGCCAGTTAAAAGACTAAGGATCCAGTTAAAGGTAAGATACATTTAACTTTCTCTCTGCATGAACTGACTAAAGTGTTGGAATTTATCAGACTTGGTAGGGGTGTGAGTGGGGGGGGGATGAGAAAATAGTGGGATTTGGCAGATACTCAAAAACTCACCTGGAGATTAATCTAAACTGATTGAATTAAGTGAGAGTGATTGACTTTGCTGATTAGCCTACTTCAAGTTAATTAGATTGTAACCACATCTGGCTGGCCCTTAAGGGGGTATTGTTCTCAGAAGCTAAGGACTTTGACCTCAACTCGAGACTACCTTCAAGTCCAGTGAACCAATGGATTTGGATGATGCCTACCAATCAGCTTGAAGCAGTGTGTAAGGATCAGCTCTGCTCCAGACCTAGAGAAAGCTTCCACACTCAGTTTGAGAAGAGTTCATGATCACCAACTGTGATGTTTAAAACCTAAATGTGTGACTGCCTTAAATTAGAAGCTTTAGCACCAGTCTTTGGGCCTTAAGCATTTATTAAAGAATACCAGGTATTCATGTGGAGTTCAGAAAGTTAAGAAAAGGCCTATCTAGCCTAGAGTTCCAGCCTGGTCAGGTTCTTCCTCAAGTCCTCTGCCACAAGCCTGCTTCAACCATGAACTCTTCTCTAAGAAAATAGTAGTCAGAAGAAACATCTTTAAAGAACCTTTGGTGTGACAAAAGTCTGAAGAAAGTAAGGATTATTCCTCATTATTAATGCTTGTTTATACATATAACCCCAGAACCAAACCATTTAATTAAGGCCTTCTGCCTATTAAGGCAGATGTATTAACTTAAAAACTCGGTCACTGCATAAGAATTATTGACAACCATGACTTAGAAAGCACAAAAACTGCTGGATCTTAAAAAAGAAATGTAAGACATGAGATTCAAATATATTTATATGTTCAATTCAGAATAAAGCTATATAATACAGGGAAAAGAACAATGAATTTAGAATCAGGAATCCAACATTCAAATCCCAGGTCTATCACTTAATACCTGACCTTGGCCAAGTCATTTAACCTATCCAGGCCTTAGTTTCCTCATCTGCAAAATGAGCAGAATGGACTATATTACCTCTCAGATAAATTCCAATTATAAAATCTATGATTCTAACATTTTATGATCTTTACAATTAACAATTATCTCCAAGGAGTGTTATCTGCAGATGAGACTTCTCAGGGATCCAGTCTCATAGTTCTAATTGTCAGAATCATATTTCCATACTTGAATGACCCATCAGCAACACCACACTAAATTAGCCTAAAATTGAATTTTCTTATGTTCTTTCCTGCCCTATTGGCTAATCCTCCTGACTTCACTATTATTATTATTTATTATTATTAAATTATTATTAGATAGTGATAGAGATTATATATATATATACATATATACATATATATGTTTAAAATCTAAATTGTGGTTGCCTTAAATTAGAAAGCTTCAGTACCAGTCTTTGGGCATTAAACATTTATTAAAGCATACAGATATTTACAAGGAGTTCAGAAAGTTAAGAAAAAGAAGTCCTACCTAGCCTAGAGTTCCAGCCTGGTTGGGTTCTTCCTCAAGTCCTCCTCCATGAGCCTGCTTTAATCAGGAACTCCCCAGCAAGCTGATTGTGGAAGCTTTTTATAGGTCTGGAACAGAGGCGGTCCTTACACACTGCTTCAAGGTGATTGGTTGCTGTCCTCCAAATCCATTGGCTTTGAAGGTGTTCTCAAGTTGAGTTCACAGTCTAGTTTCTGAGAACAATACCTTCTTAAGGGCTAGCCAGGTGTGATTACAATCCAGTTAACTTGAAGTAGGCTTAATCAGCAGTCAATCACTCTCACTTGATTCAATCAGTATAGATTAATCTCCAGGTGGGTCTTTGAGTATCTGCTAAATCCCATTATTTCATCACAATATATAATTATTTATATATGTGTGTGGGGGGGGGGGAGAGAGAGAGAGCGCGAGCGCGCGCGGGAGAGCACAAGAGAGAGCAAGAGCACCTTCCATTCTGCAAAGCTTTAGGATCTTTGGTTTCCTCTTCCTCATAACCCATTAGTTACCAAATCCTCTCCATTCTTCCTTGATGTCCTTTTGGATCTGTCCCTTCCTTTATATTCCCATTGTTATATACTTGATCCATCCCCTTTTCATCTCTAGACTATTATAAATGTCTCCTAAATAATTTCCATACCCCACCACTATCCATTTCATCTGACACTATAGTTCCACATCAGGCTTCCAAAGAGATACTTAAAATGACATCATTCTCCTGGTCAAAATCTCCAAGGACTTCCTATTACCTAAAAGAGAACTCCAAAATCCCTCAGTGGGTCATTGCAGTCTCTCTTCAGTCTGGCTCCAATTTACCTTTTCTGCCTGATATCCCCCTACTTCAAAAATAACATGGCACAACATAATTTCCAGTTGCAGAATTCTGTAAAACAGGTCAACAATAGCCACAGTATTTTCAATGTGAAAGATTCACCACCTGCTCTCCCTCTCATTTTCACAGCCCTACTAAGGAATTTTTGTGAATTCTTACAACGTACTGAGACACTAGCTCTTACAACCAATTTGCAGGAGCAATTTCTATCTTGCTGTGTTCTTTCTCTCTCTCAAGTTCCCTTCAACCTATTGTGCTCAGTCCAGATAAGAGGCACTTGGCTTCAGTAAGTTGTATATATTTTTAAACGAAAAGGACTTCACTATTTATTGATACTGAGAAGTGCTCTTTATTTTTCAGAACATTCTAACTGCCAGGATGAAGACACACAAAAAAATGTGGCTTCCTTTTAAATAACTCCAAAAATGCCAGAGTGTGCGATCTCTCACAGATAAAAGTATACTTGTCTCCTACCAATGCATATTGCGGTCTTTCAGGTAATGTCAACTGTCTGCATGATAGCCATGATTTTTCCATTCAATTCTCTATTTTCCTTGAATACCTAATACAGCCACCCCATTGTATAACCACCAACTTTCTATTCACCTTGAGGAATGTAAGAAAACAAAATTTCTCATTTTTTTTGGATGATGAAAAGGAAACTGAGTAAATCATTAGAACATGCATTTCAAATATGATTTTTAAGGTGGTAAGTGACCTGACAACCTTCAATATACCTGGCACAGGAAATAGAAAACTCTTTAAATGATTAATAGGTTATTTCCTTCCTCTTCAAAGCATTCCATATTGTTTTGTATATTCTTTGTATTTATGAGAAGCAACTTGGTTTTGTGGATAGAAATATGGCCTTAAGAGTCAAGAAAACCTGGGTTCAAGTCATTCCTCTGACACATACAGTCTTTAATTCTGAACAAGTCACTTAAACTCTCAGTACTCTCAAGCAACTCTCTAAGACTAAAAATTGCCAAGAAGTTTCTTGTCCGCATTAATAGAAGGGTTTCCTAAATCAATAAAATTGCAGTCCTAGTTCTCTGTATTTCCTGACTCGTTTATGTTGTATCTGCAAACCCATACTCATCTCTTTCTTCCATGCCTTTTCACTGACTGGAATCAGTGCCTTCTTACCTCAGATTCCTGGTTTTCCTGGTTTCCTTTGAAATCCAGTTCAGATCCCAACTTTTGCAGTAGACCTTTCTTGTTGTCCTTCCTCCTTCCCTCACCAAACTCTTTCCCTTTGAGATGCTTTTCCATTTACTATTTACATAAATATGCACACATACATATATGTATGCATTACTATGTATATGTATGTACACACATGCATACATACACAAACATAGCTATTCTTGTTTGTGCAATGTTTTGTATGCTGTCTCCCCAATTGAATGCGGGCTTCTTGAGTGAAGGTACTATTTTAGCCCTTCTTTGTATCTGCAATATTTATCACATTGTCTAAAACATGGTAAGTCCTTAAAAAATGTTAACTGTGACTGAGGGCAGGAACTGTTTGGGATTTTTCTTTGTATCACTAGTCCCTGTCATCTTTATCTTAGGTGGTTCATAAATTTTCATTGATTGAATTTAATTCTCCATTTAAAATGTCATGTAGCATTTCTGCCAAGTATATCAGAGAGCTTTTCCTTGATTTTCATCCTTGTCCAGAAAAAAAGCATATTTTCTAACAGCAGGTGAGCATTTCTTCCTTCTCTTCTTATTTCCATTGCTTACTCCTGGGTCTGATAAAGGAAAGAGTCGAAACATCACACTGTGATGTCATTGGTCCTCTTTGAAAATGAAGGAGAGGGGCAGCTAGGTGGTGAAGTGGATAGAGCACTGGCCTTGGAGTCAGGAGAACCTGAGGTCAAATCTGGTCTCAGACACTTAACAGTTAGTAGCTGTGTGACTCTGGGCAAGTCACTTAACCCCAATTGCTTCACCAAAAAAAAAAAAAATGAAGGAGAAACATCCAGTTGCTGGGGATATAAATACAAAGTCCCCTCAGAGCTTGGTTTTCCTTGTTTGTGAAAGAGGAGTAACAAAAATTTGTACTATTTCCCACACTACAAAGCATTATATAAATGTGAGCCATTATTATCCCCAAACATCTCTATCATGTTAATAGATTATAGATTCTATTCCAATTTTATAGACGAAGAAAATAATTTTTCAGGGTTTCAGAAGCCAACATTATGTTGGGTAATTATTAAATAAAATTTTGATTGAATTGAATAATCAGTCCAATGGAAGTTGGCCCTATCAAAATATAATGGACTACAGTGACAGCAATATTTCTTGATGAAGAACTCTTAATGACATGTATTGTCAGCAATACAATGATCCAGGACAATTCCAAAGGATTAATGATGAAGCATACTATCTACCTCCAAAGAAAGAACTGATGTTGATTGAACATGGATGGAAGCATGATATTTTTCACTTCCTTTCATTTTTTTTCTTTCTTTTATTTGTTTTCTTATACAAAATGACTAATGTGGTAATGTTCTACATAATTGCACATATATAACCCATATCTTATTGCTTATCGCCTTAGGGAGAGGTGAGGGGAAGAGGGAAGGAGAGATAAAATTTGGAACTCAAAACTTTAAATAAAGGGACAGCTAGGTGGCACAGTGGATAAAACACCAGCCTTGGATTCAGGCAGACCTGAGTTCAAATCTGACCTCAGACACTTTACATTTACTAGATGTGTGACCCTGGGCAAGTCACTTAACCCTCATTGTGCTGCAAAAATTTTTTTAATAAAAATGTTTTATTATCAAAAATTTAAGGCACTTCACTCATGATGCCTCTGAATGCTTAATTTATGAATCTATCCCAAAAGTCCTTCAGAGAAGGTCAGAGATGTCCAAATCCTTGAGCAACTATGCATTGGAAGCCATGGTCAAAATGCTGCTGGTAAAGGAACCCAAGCTGTCACTTCAATACTCTATATCCATTTATTCACACTTTCTTGCTGGGCCCTAGACCAATGATCAGTCAGTCAATCAATAAGCATTTATTAAGCACCTATCATGTTTCAGTCACTGTACTAAGTACTAGAGGTACAAAGAAAGGCAAAAGTCTGCCCTTGCCTTCAAGGAGCTCACAACCTAATGGTTAGCAATATTATTCAGGGGCTTCCTTGCTCAAAAATCAGTGGCCCTAAGTGATCTTTTGGGGCCCCTTCCAATTCAGAGATTCATTAATTCTTCAGTGGCCTGGCATTTTTCAACTTTGATTTCCTCCTAGCCTATTTTGTCCCTTAGCTGAAGCCCATGCCTACTGAGCCTACACAATGCTTTGTCTTTCTCTGGCTCCACAGAAGGGAATCCAAGCCAGGAAGCAACAAAGGGTGCCTATAGCACCACCAAGAAACATGCCTCTCACCAGAAAGAAGTAAGGAAGAGTAAGTGAAAGTCCAAAGACCTTCAAAGAGGAAAGAATGATCAATTCACATCCTATATGTTCCCTGCTCTTGGGGTCTCTTTCTCTGTTCAATATTACTTACTTCATTTACGCATTTAATTTCCTCTTTATTCATAATTCTGATCCAGAGAGTGTTCTTAGTTACAGCAGGATAGGGTCCTGGAAGGTGAGGGGAAGTCAGCAAAGAAGCTAGCAGAAAACAAAACAAAACAACTTGGTGCTCTTGATTTCCTGGTGCTCAGGAGATATCTGATTTGCACATGAATAATTATTCATTTTCATTAATCAATAAATATTAGCAACTCTTCTCCCTCCTTCAATGGGAATCTGTATAGGAAGATTTTCCTATGTCACTAACGGCATTTATACATGTATGTGTATAGGCATCCTTTCCATTGTTTCAGGTGGCATTAAAGTATATGAACTAAAAAGGCTGCATAATTATCTTGTGCTACTTAATGAAGCTAATATGTGCATGTTAATAAGATCGAAATATCCTAAAAGTGTTTGTCTCAGAATCCCTTAGCGAATACTCATTTCTAGTGATAGTCACTCTCTATAAGGTGTGATATCTGTCACTCTACTTAAAGTTTTCAAAAATAATTAGAGTAAACAGTTAACTAATTAAATTCACAACTCAAAACCATTTGAGACCAGGGATGTTGGTAAACTAAAGAGATCTCTATCTCCCTAAAACCAGTAGCTAATGGCTTATTAGGAAAAATCTGCTTATAATCAATTATTAATCTAGTTACAAGCAAGTATTCAGATTTTTATATTATATTTATATGTTTAGGGTCCACTAAATGAAATATTCTGATCTCTGATTTTTTTCTGTCTTGGAATATTTGGCATTGAACCAACAAATAACCTTCATAGGATAATTGAAACCTCATTCTTTTACACATATCAAATCAAATTAAATCAAATTAGCAAGCATGTATTTTTCACCTAGTGCTGGACAAAGCAGAGGATAACCAGAAATATTCTTCCTTATGACAGTTTTTCCCATATTTGAATATGAGACAACTAGGGCGTTCAGTAGATAAAGTACTAGGACTGGAGTCAGGAAAACAAGTTCAAATACATTTTCAGACACTTAATAGATGTGTGACCCTGGGCAAGTCACTTAACCCCCAACTGTCTCAGTTTCCTCAACTGTAAAATGGGAGCTCCCATTTGGGAGCTCCCATTTTACATATCAAATGAGATATTTGTAAAGTGATTAGCATAGTACATAGCACATAGTAGGACCTTAATAAATGCTTGTTTCCTTGCTTGAAGTCAGTGAACTTTTTTCTCATAGGTTTGAGTCTTTTTTCTGTCTTAACTGCCTTTAGTTCATCAGTTGTCCCAAACAAAATAACGATTTCAACTGAATGTTAAATTTTTGATCTGGGTTTTAATTCTCATCCCTTCCTCAGAAACTTTTAGTTCCTAGCTTACTCTGAGGTTTAAAATATATAAAGTTACCTGAGCCTGCCTTCTTCCCCCTGTCCCCACCGACTCCCTCTCCCACCGGCACACGCGCCCTGGCGCGTGTGCCCTTCCCCCTCTCCCACTGGCGCCTGCTCTCTTTTCGGGGGGGGCGGGTGCGCGTTTTCAATGCCTTTCCTTTTTTTTTTTTAATAAACATTTTTCTTTTTCTGTTTGCCTTTTTTTTTTAAACCAATTTTTAAATTTTTTTCTAACCCCTGTGCCCACCGACTCCCTCTCCCACTGGCGCGCCATGAAACATATACACTAAGACAGCTTCTAAAATTTATCTGAGTTCTAAGGTTCTCTAAGCCAAGATATCAGGGTCACCTCTGTTCAGCATGTCTTATCATTACTCCTATTGAAATAATTCTAACCCAGTTCTGGATTGCTGAATTGGAGTCCCAAAGCATGCATCACAGGATATACTCTATTCAAACAGCTTAAGAGAAATATTTTTTAAAACCATACACTGAACCTGAGAAAAAGATTTGTTTGGGACTAAACAGGTCAGCATTTAGATTTGACATGATATGATCTTCATGATCTTGGACAAGTCACTTCTTAAAGTCACTTCCAACTCTAAAATCTATGGATACCATATTTTCCCATGTTGTATCCTGATGGTGGTGAGAAAAATGGGCCTTGGACAGGAATTTCAGGATCAGCACTGGGACCAGAGGTTGAGTAGGCCAGAAGATTGTATGGTGTTAGATGTTAGGAATGTTAAATGTTAGCATTGCTCAGTACTAATCAAAACTTTGCAGAGAATTTGCTATGAGAATAAAGGACAAATCAATCACAATTTCTCATGGTCTTATTTCCTTAGCTGGAAAATTTTGTTGTTGTTCAGTTGTGTGCAACTCTTCATGACCATTTGGACCATAACACACCATGTCCTTCTATCCTCTACTATCTCTCAAAGTCTGTTCAAGTTCATGTTCATTGCTTCCATAACAGCTTATCCATCTCACACTCTGTTGTCTCCTTTTCCTTTTGCCTTCAATCTTTCCCAATATCAGGGTCTTTTCCAATGTTTCACGATTATTATCAAATGTGAATTAGAGGGGCAGCAAGATGGCTCAGTGGATAGAGCACTGACCCGGGAGTCAGGAGGACCTGAGTTAAAATCCAGCTTCAGCCACTTGATACTTACTAGCTGTGTGACCTTGGGCAAGTCACTTAACCCCAACTGCCTCACCCAAAAAAAAAGAAAAAAGAAAAAAATGTGAATTGGAAATCGCTTGAGTCAGGGACAGTTCTGTTTAGCATGATGAGCTCTGGTGGTCAGAATCTATCTCCAAGTCAATGCTTTTAAAATCATAGATGTGTTTCTCACAAACTTTAACTAAATGAAGATTGTGAACTGTTGTCTTCCACACTATTCAACCTATCAACCTATGAGAGGACTGGAAGGGTCAGAAAATGTGAGTTGATGATACAATATATTGGTGGGGTTTTGTACATATAGTCTGAGCTCATTTTAATCCCATAAATTTCTTTAATTTTACCCTAAAAATTCCCATACCATCCTGTCAATGACATAGGAAGATTTTCTACCATTAAAAATTCAGTTTTTCTTTGCAAATAGGCCTCTCGTGTGTCTGATACAAGCTGGTCATAGTAAAAAGAGAAGTGGTAGAAATTCATCATCTACTAGAAGGTCCATTGAAGGGAGGATGTTGTGTGAATCTATACTTGGATCATTTAAGCCAGGAGGTCTTCTGAAGAGGAGTTCAAATTTATATAAGATTTATGAAGATTAGATGAGTGAGTATAGAAATACTAAACCATCTTAAGTATAGAACCTGGACCAAGATAGAGATTGATTTCAATGACACTGGTAATTCCCAGATGAAAGCTGTCTTTACCAATGCAGGAAAGTAGGATCAACTTACAGACTCAGACAGTTGACTAAAACACTAAGATGCTAAACAACTTGCCCAGGGTCACATAAGCAGTATGTGTCACAAGAGGGACTTGAACTTATGTCATTCTGGCTTCAAGGTCCATTCTTTCTCTACATCTATTTTGATTTGTGGATTTAGAATGTTAACCTAGTATATATGTGGGGAAGACATTCATGTTAGAATATTCATCTTCTAAAATGTGAGGTAATCCACACATGGGCACCATATTCATACACTTCAGAATTCTTTTCTATAATACTTGCCAAAGGGTAAGGACAGTAGACGTACATAAAAGTTAAGATTTAAGGAGGATAATGTTTTCAAGGAGAGCCTCTATTGGATAAGATCCCTGAGAAGCCCATGACCCATTAAACTTTGTTCCTATATGAACCACACAAAGGAAACTTTAAAAATACTAAAATACTTAATGAGCATTCAAAGGTTTACATTCAGAGAACCTTGGGCTCACTGCCGCTCTTCTAAACTCTAAATTTCCAGTATTAAAAGAAAATCAAGCCAATGGAATTTTGGAGTCTATGCTGAATTAATCTCAGACCCTGGAGACATCTATTTTCAACTCATTTGAGGGGAAATTTGAAGCCTAAAATCCCAGTAAATATGTTTGCTGTCATTCAGCATCCCTCTGGAAAATACTTTAACACATCATTTGCCTCATGAGATATTACATGACCTAAAACAATAATCTTTCCCAAGGGATTAGGGCTAATTGGGCTTTCATTTCAATGTTGCTGGGGGGAAAAGTGACCTAACTATCAGAAGAGAGAGCTATTTTTAATCAAAATAATTATCAAAATTCACAAACCTAAAATATGTTTAAACCAATGGACCTTGAACTCTTTGTGATTTAGATCTTTGCATTTCTTTCTCCATTGTTGGCACTGCAAGCTGCTGTGTGGAGAAGGATGATGTGGCAGTATGGTATAATGGAAAACACACTGACCAGGTCTGAGATGACCTGGAGGATGTAGAACAAGGGTTCACAACCTTTTGTTGGGTCACAGACCCCTTTGGTAGTCTCAGGAAACCTGGAGGCCACTTCTGGGAATATTTTTTTAAATACATAAAATAAAATACATTTGATAATAAGGGAAATAAATTATACTGGAATATATTTATCAAAAAATATATAATTTTTAAAAACAAAGTTCACAAAGGTTAGGAACCCCTGGTACAAAAGGAAGGGAATTAGACTCTTACCCAAAAGAATGGGAGTCAGATAAGGTCACATTTCTTAGTTTCACGACCAAGGATAAGTGTCTCTTTGAGTCTTTTTTTTCCAGCACTTGTTCTACCTACCTCATATAGTTCCTGTGAAGAAAGGTATTGCCTAAATATGAGTTATTATTGTTTATGGTAATCAAAAGAATAGTGGAAATAAAATAGGAGCTTATCAATTAAAGAATGGCTGAATAAATTGTGACATATGAATGCAATAATATATTGTTTTATCATAAGAAATGAAAAATATGATGAATCCTGAGGAATATGGAAAGATTATCAAGAGATGCAGACTGAAAAAGTATAACCAAAAGAATAATCACCACAATAATATGAATAACATTAAAAAGAAGTTAATAGATTACAATGAATAATCCTAAATAGTTGATTAGGAAACACACTTTTTCCCTCTTTACAGAGAGGTGCACCTACTCTATGTCAGGCACAATGCTACTCATTTTTTATAAATATTATTTCATTTGATCTTCATAACAACTCTAAGATAGGTGCTATTATTGTCTCCATTTTACAGTAGAGGAAATTGAGGCAAACAGAGCTTGAAAGACTTGCCCAGAGTCCACAACTATTAAGTATCTGAGGGCATATTTGAACTCAGGTCTTCCCAACTCCAGGTCCCGCACTTAGCTTGGGGGTTGAGAGGAAAGAAGGAGAATTTGGAATATACTACTTTTAAGTTTAATCTGAATTATTAACTTGTTCTCCATTACTTTATTAATTCAAGACAAGCAACAATAACCTTTGTTGATTTCTGAGGCATATGTAAATGGTCATACTGAAAATGTAAAGATCTGTTCAAGTGAGCCATTTCTAGCTATCTTTAGCACAGCCCTGCCTAAGGCTGTGGGGTTCATCTCTAGTCATTCAGATCTGTGTCTTGTCACAAGACCCAAGTGGATCTGGAGGAGAGAGTGAGGCTGGTGACTTTGCACAGCCCTGCCTCACTTAAATCCAATTCATTGCAGATCGTGACATCACCTCCCACATGTCATGGTCCAATAAGACTAAAGCTATGAAATTGTAGTTGTTGGTCTGTTGTTTTTTTCCACTTATGACCCCATTTGAGATTTTCTTGCAGAGATACTGGAGTGGTTTGCCTTCTCCAACTCTTTTTACAGATGAAAAAAACTGAGGCAATAAGGTTAAGTGACTTGCCCAGTGTCATAAAGCTAGTAAATGTCTGAAGCTACATTTGGTACTCTATCCACTGTGCCACCTAGCACCTTCATGTAACACACACTCTCAAAAGTGTTGGGATTCGATTGTAAATAACTTGAGAGCAGGGACTTTATACCTCCAGAGAAAAAAAGTGATATGCAGAAGCATGCATAGTATGATTAGATTGATAGATGAGAGAGAGAGAGAGAGAGAGAGAGAGAGAGAGAGAGAGAGAGAGAGAGAGAGAGAGAGAGAGAGATGACAGTTTTTTGTTTGGATAATCTTGTCTGACTCTTCATGATCCCATTTGGGATTTTCTTGAAGAGATACTGGAGTGGTTTGTCATTTCCTTCTCTAACTCATTTTATAGATGAGGAAACTAAGGCAAACAGAGTTAAGTTCACACAGCTAGTAAGTGTCTGAGATCAGATATGAACTCAGGTCCTCCTAACACCAGGCTCAGTGCTTTATCCACTACCTAGCTACCTATACGTGTATTGTGTGTGTGTATGTGTGTGTGTGCCAAAAGGTGGCCTTTTCTAGTAAGGGGTGGATAAGGAGGGAAAGAGACAGTTTAGATCTTAAAATGCAACCAAAAATTAAAGTAATTTTTAAAAAAAGAAATAAAGTTTCCATGTGAATAGAGCAGGGTTAAGAGAAAATTACTATCATATAAAAACAAAAGCACCATAAAATATTGTAATAGCCCCAGGGTAAATCTTTTGCTGCCTTACTGTAAGGAGGCCTAAATACTAAAGACCCTCTGAGTTTGTATTTCTTGCCAAGTTGTGAAGAGAGGAAGCTATTTTAAGATCAGAACTGTGGGTCAGGGTCAGGTATTAATGGAGAGAAGAAAATGAAGTGACTAGTGTCTCCCAATCCCCTCTCCAATTCTGTTGATACAGAATTTCTTCAAATTTTGTTTCATGATTACTATAAAATGTGAGCTCAAAATAGCTTCCCAGGGAGAGTTCTGTTTAACAGAAAGAGCATTCATGGTTAGAATTTCTTTTCAAGTGCTCATAAAATAATGACTATATTTGTGACAGACTTTAGCTAAATTGAGAATGTAGATTGTTTTTTCTACACTATTTTGTCTATTAACTAAATTGATTGGATTGGAAGGGTCAGAGAATGTAAGTTAACACAAAATATATTTCTTTCTCTTTTGGAAACTTGATTTATTATTGTAAGTTTAACTACTTTATTCAGATGATATCCAAACTTCATCTCAAGCTTGTCTGACCTTCAAATCCACTTTCAAAACTGTATATTCCAGCAGCATCTCAAACTTATGTTTATACACCAGTTCATCATCCATCCTTCCTTCCTTCCTTTCTTCCTTTTCTTCCTTCCTTCTTTCCTTCCTTTCTTCCTTTGTTCCTCTCTCCCTTCTTCCCTCCTTTCCTTCATCCCTTCCTTCCTCCCGTCCTTCCTTCCTTCCTTCCTTTCCTCCCTCCCTTCTTCCTTCCTCCCTTCTGTCCTTCCTTCCCTCCTTCTTTTCCTTCCCTTCCTTCCCCTTCTGCCACCAAATTTTATATAGTCCTATATTTTATAGAACTTCAAATATATTATTTTATGCTATAGTATCTGTGTATGTACCACTTATCCCTACTACAGTGTATGGAGTGTTCAGGAAGGACTAGTCCCTCTCATGTGATGGCTTGCTTATCCATTTTCGGGACTGCTCATCCATCTTTGATGTTTACCTGTCACCCAGCTTTCACCTGTGACTCCAAGAAGCTATAGCATGAACAGCTGCCAAAGTGTAATAAAACCATCCTGGCAGATGGACTAAGCTAGGTTGAGGTGACTGATAGATTTCAAACCAGTTGGTTAGTTAGGGGGATGTCTACTCAAGCATGTGAAGCAGTGGAATGGTTGGATGAGGCCAATTTGTTCCAATGGCCATAAAGGCAGTGGAAGCAGGTGCTGAGGAGTGCTTAAAGTTTGGTCAGACACTGAAGATGCCAAGGTCATCTACTGCACCCTGGGCCATCAACAGTCATCTTGACCTTTGTCTTGACAATGGATTTTGAAGACTCTGGAAGATAGCCTATGTCACTGAAAGGACAGGTAGGATGTGAGAATGACAAAGGCAATATGTGGTGCAGATTGCTGGACTGATCATAGGCTTGCCTTCTCCAAGCTGAACATTCACATTCAATAAAAGTGGCAGCTCCAAGGTAAGAAAACTGTCAAGAGACTCAATGTCAACAGATTAGAGAGCTTCTCCATGTGTAACAGTTTGTTACTGACCTAGACAAAAGTTGAGTCATCACAGAGTTAGCAACAGTATAGCACAAAAGAGGTGGGCCACATTCAAAGACTTAGTTTACAGCACTGCATTTACTGGGCCAGAATACTCAGAAACATGAAGATTGCTTTGAAGAAAGTGATGGGCAAATTCATAATCTGCTAAACAAAAAGAATTGAGAACTACACAGGTTTTTACCAACAGAACAGTTTGTTCATCTCTAAAAGAAGGCAGTGTTTAATTTCATAAAAAGAAAAGTGCAAATGAAGCTTAGAGTGAAGCAAGTTTCTTGGCTCAGTGAAAAGGCAGATGAAATACAGTTTTATGCTGAGAGCAACAATCCAGAGTGCTTCTGTGATGCCTTGAAGACTATTTGTGGATCAAAGACCTCTGGTGCATCTCAACTACACAGTGCTGATAGAGCCACATTTATCAGTGATAAGGACATGATCTAGAAGAGATGTCTTGAACACTTCCATAGTGTTCTCAACAAATTATCAGCAATAAGTGCTGAATTCATTGACCATATACGTCAGGTTGAAGTCAATCCCTCTCTAGCCTAACTTTCAACTGAAGAAGAGGCATTTACAAAGCATTTGGTACTGATTCCATCCCAGCAGAGGTACACACTGCTCATGCAGAAGCTGATTGGAATCTTCCTGGTTATATAGAAAGAACAAATTATTCCCTAAGAGATGAAGGATGCCTCCATTGTCCATTTCTATAAAGGAAAAGGAAGCAGGTTTTCCTTGGTAACAACCATGGGGTGGAGTGGGGTGTCTCTTAGTCATCAGGTTTAATCTTAGCCATTATCTGGCAATCAGCTGATCCTTCACTTGGAAGATGGTCATCTACCTGAGAGCCAATGTGGTTTCAGAAAAAGCCAAGTGGTGTTTTCTGCCCTACAATACCAGGAGAAATGCCAAGAGCAGAACAGAGGTCTGTATAAAAATACGCACACACACACACACACACACACACATAATGTTTATTGACGTTACCAAGGCATTTAATACTATCAACCAAAAGGGTTTGTGGATAAACATGGAAAAATTTGGTTACCTGTTTCATCAGTATTATACAGTATTTGGTTCATCAGTATTGTATGCCTATTTCATTTTTGCATGCTTGAATGGATTCTGGATGAAGGACATTGTTCTCATATTTTCCCAGGCACCAGTGGAGTAAAGCAGGGCCATGTGCTTGCTCCCATGATTTTTTAGCGTGATGTTCTCCATGATGTTGTCAAGTAGCTTTAATGAGGATGAAAACAACATAAGGATCAGCTATAGCACTGATGTAAAACTTTTTTAACTGGAAAAGGCAACAAGCCAAAAGTAAAGTGGAGGGAGAGTTGGTAAGTGACTTTTTGTTCTCAGATGATTGTTTACTCTCTGCAGCCTCTGAGGCTGAGATGCAACACAGCATGGGTTGATTCTCTGCCACTTGTGCTAATCTTGGCCTGACAAAACCAAAAAATAGAGGTTCTCCAAAAACCAGAAGCACACCATCCAAATCTGGAACCTATGGTTACAGTGAATGGAAAATTTTGGAATTCTGTGAATAAGTTCACTTACCTTGGCAGTATACTTTCCAGGAATGTCCACATAGGTGATGAGATTGATAAACACATCTCCAGACCTAGCTCAACATTTGGGAAACTAAAAGAAAGTGTGAGAAATAAGAGTTATTAGGCTGCATCCCAAATTGGAGGTCTACAGAGCTATTGTGCTGACTTCATTGTTGTATGCCTGTGAAACCTGGACAATCTACCAGTGTCATGCTGAAAATTTAACCAATTCTTTTTTTGGGGGGGGTGAGGCAATTGGGGTTAAGTGACTTGCCCAGGGTCACACAGCTAGTAAGTGGTCAAGTGTCTGAGGTTGGATTTGAACTCAGGTCCTCCTGACTCCAGGGCCGGTGCTTTATCCTGTGGTAAAATAATGGAATTTGGCAGACACCCAGGAGTACGACTTTGTTTCTTCAAGGAACACAGAGTGTTTCCTTGATGAAACAATCCACTGCACCACCTAGCTGCCCCTTAACCACTTCTTTTTGGATTGTCTTAGAAAGATTGTGAAGATCACCTGGCAACATCAGGTACCAGGCTCTAAGGTCCTCCCTTGAGGTGAACTACCATACATTCAAACTACTTCAGAGAACACAATTCTGATGAGCTGGCCATATTATTCAAATGCAAAATGCACATTTACCTAAAAGATTATTTTATGGAGAACTTGCACAAGGCAAGTACTCACATGGAGGTCAGAAGAAATAGTACAAGGTCACTTTCCGGG
Source organism: Dromiciops gliroides (assembly GCF_019393635.1). Classification (NCBI taxonomy): domain Eukaryota; kingdom Metazoa; phylum Chordata; class Mammalia; order Microbiotheria; family Microbiotheriidae; genus Dromiciops; species Dromiciops gliroides. Next base: position 527,086,584 of record NC_057863.1, on the reverse strand, counting down.
TCTCTCTGAAGAGCTTTAGTATTAATTGTGAAACATGGGAGACACTAGGACAGGACCAACCAGCCTGCCTCAAAGAAGGTACTAGGCTACATAAGCAAAGCAGAATTTCAGTAGCACAAAGTAAATGTGAGACATGCAGATCTAGAGACATTCTCCATCCCAAATGTTCAGACTATTTGTACTTGACCTGTAGTAGAGCCTTCTAAACCCATATGGTCTGATCAACAACAGTCAAACACACTGTATTCTGACCCCAACATAATGATGTCATTGGTCCTCTTCTAGCATGAAGGATTAACCAACAACAAACAAAAAAAAGCAAGCCCCAGGGGCAGCTAGATAATACAGTGAATAGAGCATCGGCCCTGGATTCAGGAAGACCCGAGTTCAAATCCAGCCTCAGACACTTAACACTTACTAGCTGTGTGACCCTGGGCAAGTCACTTAACCCCAATTGCCTCACAAAAAAAAGCATGCCCCTACTTGACTGGAGGTTCCTGAAAGGCAGTTAATTTGTCTTCTCTAAACTTAATATCTTACCTGGAACCTATAATAGTGATCTTCACACAGTTGTTGTTTAATCTTTGTGGAATTGAGAATCCCATCATTTTAGATAGAGTGAGAACTGTGGCCCACGGTTGTTGAGTGACTTACCCACGGTCTCAAATTTGGCTAGTTGTTGGCCTACCAGCTTCATCACCCACTGTACCATCATTAACTTATATTCTGTAGAAGCGGGTTGAAGAGTTTCCCAGAAAATGCAGATCTTCAATGAGATTCTATAACAAATCTTACAGCAAAAATCTGGTTTCTCAATATACAGTCTTCATTGTTTATTTTTTAAATTTTACTGGAAAACAGAAACAACAGTAAACAGGTCACAGAGAAAACAAGTCTGAGATTCAATTTTCATATGATGAGAATATAACCCTGGTGTGAGAGGATTTCCTGACAAAAATCAAAGATCATCTGTGAGACACAATCTATTTGTATCACTGACCCTGTTCAGGAGACATCTGGAAACTTTGGCACTTTGCTTACTTTTCCAACCTCCAAAGGGGACTTCAACTACCCTCCAATCACTCAGGCTAACAAGGATATCAAGCATAATACAGATTTTAACACAGTATTGGATTCAGAAAGAACTAATATGTGAGCCCTTTGCAGATATTCTTTCTTTCAGATGGACCCCGAGTTGTCCAAGTAATTCAGAGAATTGTCCTTAATGACATTACAGCAAAGTAAAAGTTTGGCTCTGAATTTGCTGTTGATTCCTTATCTACATCTGATGTTGGCTTCTTCCCTCTTGGTTCTGCATGTATTTAACTACCTGTAGCAATGATCCTTTCTGGATGCCTCAGTCATTTTCCTGGATTCTCTTGCTGTTACCTTCTTGCCTCCAATTTACTCACTTTACCCTTAAGTCATTTTCTCCCTATCCTTTGAAGTTCACATGCCTATCACACTAAGGATGCTCGCTCCATGGACATCAGTGGCATCCTTTATTTCCAACTACATAGGTCAACAGTTATTGCTCTTGATCACTTGTTATCTATTTTAAGATACATTTTTCCCTTTTCTTTGTAATCTTCCCCATCTTAACATGTATTTTACATTGATCATTCAGTACCTCCAGAAATGAATCTTTTTAATATATACTTGGTAAAATCTAGCAACTTTTCCAACCTTGTTCTCTTTTGGGCCATCTCTACTTTCCCTGCAACATCATCTGGGACTCTGAGGTCAGGGCCCAAGTGTGATTGTTCCATTGTCCTTGAAAGGGAAAAAAAGAATTTGTTGTAATAATTTTTCAAATATTTTCTATTTTCTTGTCCTTCCATGTTCATCCTAAAATGCCCTTGAGGAAACAGATTAGTTAAATGTCTTGCCAAGATTTCTTTAAACTGGTTTTATCCTTTATGATTTCTTTCTGTTTTATGAGATGATACTATTTATAATCATCCATCATCCTTCTTTAAGAGATTTTACAAACGCATTTGTAATTTAAACTGGGGTGGCTATCTTTCTCCATTTAGAAAGCAAATTAGATGTCTGCCAACTAAAGGAGGGGTTTTTGGGGGAGGGAGGCTCCTTTATTCCCTTGCTGTAGCTATTTATTTACATTGATTAAACATCTGAATTGTTATAATCTATTGATGTCATTCTAATATCCACTTCCCATTTTTACATGCCATTTACCCATCTATGTAGTTCAGGATTGAGCTATATCTTTTTCTCATTGTCATTCTTTCATTTTTAACCACTTCTGACCTAAGATCTGAAAAGTTGATGGAATGACTATACACAGAGATCTAGTTTAAGAATAACTCCCATATAAATTATCAATTTTTCTGTCTTTTAAAATATAATCTATTTTATTTTAATGATGTTATTTAGTACTCAGCATATCTAGTGACAACTAATTCTTTTCCCAAAGAAAATGCTAATGTTATAAAGACGTAAGGCCTCAGTATAATGTCTTTATCCTCTCTAATTCTTTTTTTGTGGACCATGTTTTCCAAAATATTTCTCTCCTTCTTCACATTTTTTGCACCTTTGCATTGGAATCATCAGTGCTTTTTTTTCTGGAAATGAAAAAAGTAAAAAAAGAGTGGGTATTCATCATAGCATTGTAGAAATAGGACTAGAAAGGATGTCATAAGTTATCCAGACTGTCCCCCTTATATAACATATGAGATACAAGGCTCAGGAAGGTCTTCTTGATGAAAGTGACCACACATAGTGACAGAATCTGGATTTGTACCTTGGGTCTCTAAACAACAAAGCCAAGGTTCTTTGCATTGTACTATGCTGCATCCACAAAATACAAACTAAGGACCAGTTGAATAAATATAAATGTAATGAAATATTGTTGGCCATAAAAAATAAATACAAAGAATTCCAAGAATCTTGGGAAGACTTTTATGAATTTACTCAGAGCAAAGCAGCAGAATTGATAGAACAATATACATAATGACCACAATAATATAAATGAAAACAATATTGCTAGATCTCAATTAATATGAAAAAAAGAATTCTCTGAAGTGGTCACATTATTTGAATTTACATGTATACGTAAAAATATGCTAATTGATTCCAGTACAATGGAAATATCCAATGAATTTATTTTTTAAAGTTAGTTTTAAATCTGTTTATTAATGTAACATAACAGCAGGGGATAAGAGAAATGAATCTCCATTTTGTTTATTACAAAATATTAGACCAGATGTAGAAAGCAAAATTTAACAAAATTATAGAATATCATGCCTAAATATGAGCCCCCACATACAGTACAAGGAAAATGAAATTGTTATCATTTAAGCTACTTTAGCAGCATAGATCAAAGTGTCTTCTCTTTCTTTAAATATTCATCCATACTCCAATATATGCAGAGATCTTTATCTACATCTCAGCAAATTTGCAGGTTCACATTTTCATATAATGAACAAAGTGCACTTGGAAGACCTGGGGCAACATTTAAAGTCAGTAATACTTTGAACATGATATTATTACCTTTACAGTTTTTTAATGGTCTGGATTAAAATATTTGGAAAATACATCCTCACACTTAACTTTAGTCACCCATGCTTTCTTATTTGACTACCAAAGAAACAGAAGCAATCAATGGTGGTAACCCATTCAGAGTATAGATATTGAGACTAATAAACATGTATTGGTTTTAATTTAAAGTTATCTTTTACATTACTTCCAAAAAAATATGTTAAGCAATCTTTAGATACTTTAAATACATGCTGATTTTTTTTTCTTACACAGAATCCTTCTTTGAGTTCAGGAAGGCATACTTTTTCAAAATAAGCCTATTTTATTCACATTAACACTTCATTTTAAAAGTCACTCAAATTTTTTTCTGACTTAATGGGAAAACAGAAGAATGGGTGGGAGAAAAGGTTGGTCTTCATTTGAAAAAAAATTTAATTAAAAAGTCACTCAAGAAAATAGTTGCAATATTTGATGGCCTCACTTCATTTTTCCTTCTAAATGGTAATATCCACTTTAATCACCCATCTCATTTACAATACTTAGTTTCTCATTGGGTTCTTCTCTACAGAAAGGTTCAATGTCTAGAGGGACACAAGATCTAAACTTCTCCTATCAAGTCCTATACCAATACAACATCCACTATATTCCATTTCTTCTCTACTCTTCAATCTTTATCTACTAATGTCTACAAACATGCCAGTGTTTCCCCAATCGTTTATAAAAAAACATCATTTATGGAATACTATTGATGTATAAGAAACAATGAGCAAGATGATTTCAGAAAAACCTGGGAAGATTTATATGAACTCATACATAGTTAAGTGAACAAATAAGAACACTGTACACAGTAACAGCAGTATTATAATGATGATCAACTGTGAAACACTAAGCTTCTCTGATTGATAATTTGATACAAAACAATTCCATAGCATCCATCATGAAAAATGTTATCCACCTCCAGAGAGGGAAGTGATTAATCTCAGTGCAGATGAAAACATATTTTTTTCACTTTATGTTTCTTGCCTTTTTTGCAACATGGTTAATACTGAAATATGGTTTGCATGACTTCACATGTATTATTGATTATCATATTGCTTGCCTTATCAATGGGTGGGTGAAAGGCAGAATGGAGAGAGCAAATTTGGAACTCAAAATTTTTTAAAAGAATATTTTAAAATAAATACCATTAGATCACTGCAGCTATTTATTATCCTATATCTTCTTTCCCCTACTCAACTAAATTCCTTGAGAAAGCCATCTACAGTCTGTTTCTACTTCCTATCTTCTTACTCTCCAAAAGTCTCTGAAATCAATGTTCTGACCCCTTAATTCAACTAAACTGTTCTTTTCAAAGTTACAAATAATATCTTTTTAATATATTTTATATATTTCATTAAGTATTTCAAAATTACATTTTTATTTATTTTTTAATAATAAACTTTTTCTTTATAGTATTGGGTTCCAATTTTTATCCCTCTACCCCTCTGTGAAGCAAAAAATCAGATATGGGTTATACATGTATGATTATGTAAAATATTACCATATTTGTCATTTTGTACAAGCAAACTTGATTAAAAGAAAAAAAGAAAGAAAGTGAAAAATAGCATGCTTCAGTCTATTCCATAAACATAAGTTCTTTCTTTGGAGGTGCATAGTATGTTTCATCAATAATCCTTTGGGGTTGTCTTGGATCACTGTATTGTTGAGAATAGTCAAGTCATTCACAGTTCTTCATCAAACAATATTGCTGTTTCTGTGTACAATGTTTTCCTGGTTCTGCTCACTTCATAATACATCATTTCATGCATGTTTTTTCAGGCCTTTATAAAGTCATTCTGCTTGCCATTTCTTATAGCACAATAATATTCCATCACTATCATATACAACAGTTTGTTTAGTCATTCCCCAATTGATGGGCATGCCTTTGATTTCCAATTCTTAGCCACCACTAAAAGAGCTGCTATAAATATTTTTGTACAAATAGGTCTTTTTCTCTCTTTGGGATATCTTTGGGATATAAACCTAGGTGTGGTATTGCTGTAACAAAGGGTATGTACAGTTCTATAGCCCTTTGGGCATAATTCCAAATTGCTCTCTAGAATGGGTGGATCTTTTCACAACTCTACTAATAGTGGATTAGGGTCCCAGCTTTCCCATATCCCCTCCAACATGCAATATTTTCCATTTTGTTATCTTTTCCACTCTGATAGGTATGAGGTGACACCTCAGAGTTGTGGGTTTTTTTTTCTGGATTTGTCATGTTGTGAGAGAAGAATGAGAGCAAAAAGGAAAAACCTCAAAAAAGAAAAACAACAACAACAAAAGCAATAGTATGGTTCAATCTGGGTCCATATTCAACAGTTCCTTATTTTCTGGATTTGGAGAGCATTTTCTATCATGAGTTCTTTGGAGCTATCTTGGACCATTGTATTGCTGAGAAGACTCAAGTCTATCATAGTTGATCAATACACAATGTTGTTGATACTGTGTACAATGTTCTCCTGGTTCTCCTCATCTCACTCAGCATCAGTTCATGAAGTCCTTCCAGGTTTCTCAGAAATCTGCTTGTTCATTATTTCTTATAGCACAATAGTATTCCATAACATTCATATATCACAACTTGTTCAGCCATTCCCCAATTGATGGGTAACCCCTCAATTTCCAATTGCTTGCCAACACAAAAAGAGCAACTATAAATATTTTTGTACATGTGTGTTCTTTTCCCTTTTTTATGATCTCTTTGGGAAAAAGACCTAATAGTGGTATTAAACAGTGAGAGTTCTTCACAATATAACTCCATGGTTTGCTTATGATGGCAACTATGTAGACCACAATTGCTGGATATAATCCAATTTCTTCCTCTCTCTCTCCTAAAATAGCCTGGTGTAATGGAAGCTCCAACACATGCACCTAGTTTAACTTAACTTGTTTTCTTTTTCTTTCACTCAGTTTGATGGCATGGTCAGAATCTATCCACCTGTGGCCTAGCACAATTGTTGGATGTCTTGGAACCACGAGGTGTGGTATGGTAGCCTTTCCATAACATTTTCAGGTGTCATTATAGACATATTACAAAATTTGGCCTTGATCCAGACACATGGTGGTAAGAAGTGTTATAGATTGTATAACTGCCTCAACTCTGTATTATATGGGTATTAATCGTCCAAAAGGGGGATAATGTAATATGATAGATATATAGAGATATATATGTATATATATCAAGTTTGAGTATGAGTTATATTGTGAAGAACTCTCAACGTTTAATTTGATCACTGACAATGCTATGCTAAAAATTAGTGAAAATTCAGCAGTTCAACAGCTAAAGAAGTGAGTCCAGAGGCAACCAGAGTCCAGTTTTCCTGAGGACATCCCACCACTCCAAGAAGACAAGATCTCAAAGACTTTGAATGAACAGTTTCATTTTGTAGCTTTTCTTTTTCCCTCCTGTTATTATATACACAATTTGTAATATGTATTCTCTGCAGAGGCCCTCCCTCTACAGGCAGTGTCCAAGTGCCGGTTCATAAGGGACTGCCCCTCTGGAAAAAATTTCCTCTTTCTTCTTTTGCTATATTGTTATTTACATATCGTTTGTTATCATAGGGTGTGTTTCATCAAGGAACAGGATGTTCCTTGATGAAACACTAGATTGTAAGCATATCTAGCTGGTACTTAAGAGAGTAATTAAGAAGGTATGGTTCTCAGAAGCTAAAAACTTTGAACTTTACATCGAGACCACCTTCGAGTCCAGTGAACCAGTGAATTTGAATGACACTAGCCAATCAGCTTGAAGAACCTCCCATTTTTGGGAGGGGAACATGAAGGAGGAAGCAGACGCTGGGGAGAGAATTCTTTCTCTTTTGGTGTGAGAGATTGGCATGGTGGCAGAGGACTTCAGAAGTGGGAGGTTTAGGAAGGTTAGGATTGCTAGGTTATAGGAAATCTGTTCTCAATCTTTTTCTTTTACTATCTTTCAATAAACCCTTAAAAACCTAAACTTGTTGATCAATGATTTTAGTCAGTTTCCCCCCAAAACTGGGGGGACAGATTAGAACCCACATTTAGAATTTTAAGTCACACACTAGTACTGGATTGTTTTAATAATTACTGCTTTATAATATAGTTTGAGATCTGGTATTGCTAAACCACCTTCTTTCATGTTTTTTTCATTGATTCCCATGATATCCTTGAACTTTTGTTTTTTCAGATGAATTTCGTTATTTTCTTTTGATAGTTTGATTGGTATAGCACTAAATAAATAAATTAACTTAGGTAGGATTGCCATTTTTATCATATTAGCTTTGTCTATCCATGAGTAATTAATATTTTTTCCAATTGTTTAGATCTGACTCTATTTCTGTAAAAAATATTTTGTAGTTCTGGTCATGTAGTTATTGTGTTTGTCTTGGGAGGTAGACTCCCAAGTGTTTTATATTGGCAACAGTTATTTTATTTTATTTATTTATTTTTTTTGCAGGGCACTGAGGGCTAAGTGACTTGCCCAGGGTCACACAGATAGTAAGTGTCAAGTGTCTGAGGCTGGATTTCAACTCAGGTCCTTCTGAATACAGGGCCAGTGCCTTATCCACTGCACCACCTAGCTGCCCCAGCCACAGTTATTTTAAATAGAATTTCTCTTTCTATCTGTTGTTGCTGGACTTTATTGGTCATATATAGAAATGCTGATTATTTATATGGGTTTATTTTGTATCTAGCAACTTTGCTAAAGTTGGTAATAATTTCAAATAGATTTTTAGTTGATTCTCTAGGATTTTCTAACTATAACATTATATCATCTGCAAGGTGATAGCTTTGTTTCCTCATTAACCTATTCTAATTCCTTTTATTTCTTTTTTTCTCATTGCTATAGCTAACATTTCTAATACGATACTAAATAATAGAGGTGATAATGGGCGTCCTTGATTCATCCCTGATTTATTGCGAAGGCTGAAATTACATTTTTAGAGATGTTAAGATTCATTTAAAAAAATTTAATTCCATATTCACTCCCCTCCCTCTTGCCACTACCCCATGTTTTAAGAAGATAATAAAAATGTCAATTATTCAAGTGAAGTAATACAAAATGCATTTCCAAATTGGCCATGTTGCTAAAGAATACACTCACAAGGGGGCAGCTAGGTGGTGCAGTGGATAAAGCTCCGGCCTTGAATTCAGGAGGACATGAGTTCAAATCCAGCCTCAAACATTTGACACGCACTAGCTGTATGACCCTAGGCAAGTCACTTAACCCTCTTTGCCCTGCCCCCCCCAAAAAAATACACATAAAAATGTTTTAAAATAAAGTGAAAAAACCATGCTTCAACCTGCACTCAATGTTCCTCAGTTCTTCCTCTGTAAATGGATTGCATTTTTCATTGTAGTTCTTTCAGGATTATTTTGGTTTTGGGGCTTGGGTTTTTTTTTTTCGGTTTTGGGGTTCTTTTGGGGGGGGTGAGGCAATTGGGGTTAAGTGACTTGCCCAGGGTCACACAGCTAGTAAGTGTTAAGTGTCTGAAGCCACATTTGAACTCAGGTCCTCCTGACTCCAGGGCTGGTGCTCTATCCACTATACCACCTAGCTGCCCCTTTCAGGATTATTTTGAATCATTGTTTTGATCAGAATAGCTAAGTCTTTCAAAATTAATCATAATTAATAATATTGTTCTTATTGTTTACCATGTTCTCTTGGTTCTGCTCACTTAATTTTGTGTCAGTTCATATAAAACTGTATAATTTTTTTTCTAAAACCATCCTGCTTGTTATTTTTTATAGCACAATAGTATCCAATCACAATCATATACCACAACTTGTTCAGCCATTCCCCAATGATGGGCATATCCTCATTTTCCAATCTTTTGCTACAAAAAAGAAGTTGTTATAAATATTTTTGTGCAAATATGGCCTTTTCCCTTTTCCTAGATCCTTTTGGGATACAGACCTAGTAGCAGTATTGCTGGATTCAAGGGTATTTTATAGCCTTTCGGGTATTGTTCTAAATTGTTCTCCAAAATGGTCAGACCAATTCACAACTTCACCAATAGTGTATTAGTGTCCTTATTTTTCCACATCCCCTTTCAGCATTTGTCCTTTTCTTTTTTTGTCATATTAGCCAATCTGATAGATGTGAGATAGTACCTCAGAGTTGTTTTAATTTACATTTCTCTAATCAACCATGACAGAGTATTTTTATTTGACTATTGATAGCTTTGATTGCTTCTTCTGAAAACTGCCTATTTATATCCTTTGACCACTTGTCAATTGTGGAATGGTTCTTATTTTTATAAATGTGCCCCCATTTCCTATATATTTGATAAATTACACCAAGAGAGAGTTGGTGTAAATCCCTCCCCCCACATTTCTTGCTTTATTTTTAATTTTGATTGCATTAGTCTTATTTTCACGCAAAATTTTAAATATGTAATCAAAATCATCCATTTTACTTCCCATGATCCTCTCTATTTCTTCTTTGATCATAAAATCTTCACTTTTCCATAGATCTGACAAGTACATTTTTCCATACTTCCCTAATTTACTTATGCCATCACCCTTTATGTCTAAACTATTTATCCATTTTGGCCCTATTTTGGTATACTGTGTGAGATGTTGGTCTATGCATAGTTTCTTTCAAAGGTTTTTCTAGTTTCCCCAATAATTTTTGTCAAATAGTAAGTTTTTGTCCCCCAAACCTGTAACTTTGGGTTTATCAAACACTAGGTTACTGTGGTAATTTATAACTATAAATCCTGATCTACCACTCTATTGCTACTGTCATTTACTACTGTAGCTTATTATGGTCATTGAGTACTCTAAATCCAGAGATCCACCACTGCATTTCTTAGCCACTATCAGATTGCTTTCATGATTACCACTTTGGAATATAGTTTCAAATATGATACTGCTAGGTTGCCTTCCTTCACTTTTCATTGATTTCCTGAAGTTCTTGACGTTCTGTTCTTCCAGATGAATTCTGTGATTATTTATTTTAACTCTATAAAATAAATTTTTAGTACTGTGATTGGTATGTCACTGAATAAGTAAATTAACTGAAGTAAAATTGTTATTTTTATTTTGTCTAATAGAATTCATTTGTAAATCCATCTCGCCTTAGAGATTTTTTCTTAGGGAGCTCATTTATGGCTTGTTCAATTTATTTTTCTAAGGTATGGTTATTTAAGTATTCCATTTCCTCTTCTCTTAATCTTGGAAGTTTATGCTTTTTTAAAATAGTCATCTATTTCACTTAGATTTTCAGTTTTATTATCATATATTGGGCAAAATAACTCCTAATCATTGCTTTAATTTCCTCTTTATTGGTGGTATATTTACCCTTCTCATTTTTTTCTTTTTTTCTTTTTTTTTGGTGAGGCAATTGGGGTTAAGTGACTTGCCCAGGGTCACACAGCTAGTAAGTGTCAAGAGTTCTGAGGCCAGATTTGAACTCAGGTCCTCCTGAATCCAGGGCCAGTGCTCTATCCACTGCACCACCTAGCTGCCCCCCCTTCTCATTTTTAATGCTGGTAATTTGTTTTTTTACTTTCTTTTTTAAATGAAATTAACCAATGGATTATCTATTTTAATGGCTTTTTCATAAACCAGCTACTAGGGTTTTAAAAAATTAAAGTGCCTCCCCCACCCTTCTCTCTCTCTCTCTCTCTCTCTCTCTCTCTCCCTCCCTCCCTCTCACCTCTCTCTTACTTCTTGCTTTCACTTTTATTAATATCTACTTTGATTTTCAGGATTTCCATTTGATATTTAATTGGGGATTTTAAATTTCTTCTTTTTTTAAGTTGCATGTCCAATTAATTGATCTGCTCTCCCTCTCTTTTATTAATACAAGCATTTAGAGGGATAATTTTGTTCTTTGGAAGTACTTTGGCTGCATCCCACAAGTTTTGGTATGTTGTCATTCTCTTTAAAAAAATAATTGATTGTTTCTATGATATGCTCTTTGACACACTAATTCTTTAGGATTAGATTATTTTGTTTCTAATTAATTTTATTTGGAATTTTAATTGTTTTAAATTAATTTTAATGTTTGCTTCCAAACCCTTTATTGAATATAATTTTTATTGCAGTATGTTATGGCAAAAGGTTCATTTGACATTTCTGCTTTTCTACATTTGTTTTTGAGGTTTATATCCCTTAATAGATAGTCAATTTTTGTGAAGGTGCCATGTACAGCTGAGAAAAAGATATACTCTTTTCTTTTTCAGCTGTTTTTCCTTCTCCAGCTCATTTAACAAATTAGGAACTGAGACAAACAGTGTTAAGTAACTTGCCCAGGACACACCACATGTAAGTGTCTGAGGCCAGATTTGAACTCAGGAAGATGAGACTTCTTGACTTTAGGCACAGCACTCTATCCATTGCATTATCTAATTACTATAATATTCTTTCTATTTCCACTCAGTTTTCTCCAGAGGTCTGTTATATCTAACTTTTCCAAGATTCTATTCATCTCCTTAACTTCTTATCTAGCTCTGAAGGGGAAAATTGAGGTCCCAACTAGTATAATTTTACTGTCTTTTTTCTCGTGTAATTCATTTAACATTCCTTTAAGAATTTAAATGCTATGTCATTTGGTGAACATATGTTTAGTATTGATATTACCTCATTGTCTATGATATCTTTTAGCAAGATGAAGTTTTCCTGCTTATCTCTTTTTAATTAAGTCAAATTTTTTATTTTGCTTTGTCTGAGATCCTAATTGCTACCCCTGCCTGGTTTTACTTAAACTGAAGCATAATAGATTCCCCGTATTTTAACTCTGTGTGTGTCTCTCTGTTTCAAGTCTGTTTCTTCCCATTCACATTCACAGTTATAATTACTAACTCTGCATTACTGCCATCCTATTTTCTTCTATTAATCCTTTTCTCTCTCTCTTTTTAATCAGGCCTCTCCTCAAAAGTCTGTTTTGCTTCTGACCACTGCCATCCTTTCTTGTCTCTCCCTTTTATCATACTACCTTCTTCCTTTTATCCCCTTAGCTTCCTATTTCCCTGTGGGGTAAGATAGGTTTCTATACCTAATTAAGTGTGCTTCTATGTGTGTATATACGCACATATACATACACATGTATTTCATCTTTGAACCAATTTAGATGAGAGTGATGTTCAATCATCCCTTGCTCTCTCTCCCCCATTTTATCCTTCATTGTAAAAGCTCTTCCTTTTATGCCTCTTTTATGTGACATTTTTCCTCATTCTTCCTTTCTCTTCTCCATTCTCTTTTTCATTCATATATATATTTTTAAAATTTTAGATAATCACAACATAATCCATTCATTCCCATCTCTTCTAACTTCTAATTGTCCTAATAATGATAGAATTATTAGGAGTTATGTGTACTGTCTTCTCATGTAAGAATGTAAATAGTTTAACCTTATTAAGGCCTTTATGATTTCTCTTTTCCATTTATCTTTTTGTGATTTTCTTGAGTCTTAGTATTTGAACATCAAATTTTATATTCAGCTTTGGACATCTTATCAATAATGTTTTAAAGTCTTTTATTTCATTAAATATCAATTTTCCCTTGAAAAGTTATATTCAGTTTTGCTGATAGTTTATTATTGGTTATAATCCTAGCTCTTTTGCCTTCCAAAATTTTCAAGACCTCCACTCTTTTAACACAGTAGCTGCTAAATCTTGTGGTCTTGACTATTTCTGCAAGGCATTTGAGTGGTTACTTTCTACCTCTTGAAGTATTCTTTTTCTCTTCAACCTGTGAGATCTAGAATTTGGATATATTTCTGGGCATTTCATTTTGTGCTCTTTCAGGTGGCCATCAGTGGTTTCTTTAAACTTCTACTTGACCCTTTGATTCTAGGATATTAGGGCAATTTTCTTTGATATTTCTTGAAATATGATGTCTAGGCTTTTTTTTTTAACATAACTTTCACAGGGCAGTCCAACAATTCTTAATTTATCTCTCAACCTAATTGCAAGGTCAGCTGTTTTTCTGATAAGATATTTCACATTATCTTCCATTTTTTTTCATTCTTTTGGCTTTGTATTATTGTTTTTTAATGTCTTATGGATTCATTAGCTTATATGTGCCCAATTCTAATTTTTAAGGAATTATTTTCATTTTTAAGGAATTTTTTTTTCAGTGAATTTTTGTATCATTTTCATCATTTGGCTAATTCTTTTTTATTTTTTTAATTTTTATCATAAAAGTATTTTATTATTTTCTAGTTACATGTAGAGATAGTTTCAACATTTGTTTTTATAAGATTTCTAGTTTCAAATTTTTCTTCCTCACCTCTCCCCAAGACAGCAAGTAAGCTGATACAGGTTATATATGTACAATCACATTAAACATATTTCTGCATTAGTCAGGCTGTGAAAAAAGAATCAAAACAAAAGGGAAAAACCTCAAAAAGGAAAAACAAAAAAATGTAGAAATAGTATGGTTCAACCTACATCTAGATTCCACAGTTATTTTTTTCTGGATTTGGAGAGCATTTTCCATCATGATCCTTTGAAAATATCTTGGACCATGTGTTGCTGAGAAGAATCAAGTCTATCACAGTTGATCAACACACATTGTTGTTGATACTGTGTACAATGTTCTCCTGGTTCTGCTCATCTCACTCAGCATCAGTTCATGCAAGTCCTTCCAGGTTTCTCTGAAAATGAAAATATGAAACCTTTATCTGATAAACTGTCTATAATTCCCCTCCCCAATTTTCTACTTTCCTTCTGATCTTGGTTACATTTGTTTTAATTGTACCAACCCTTTTTAATTTAATGTAATTGAAATTATCCATTTTCACCTAACTTTGCTCTCCATTATTTATTCATAAATTGTTCAAATATCAATATGTCTGATAAATAATATGTCCCATGTTCTTCTAGTTGTGTTGTAAAATCTCTCTTTGTCTCTAGGTCATGTTCCCATTTTGATCTTATCTTGGTAAACAGTCTAAGATATTGGTTTATGCCCAATTTCTGCCATACTGTTTTCCAGTTTTCCCAACATTTTTTACCAAATAATGAATTATTATCCCAAAATCTTAAGTCTTTAAACTTGTTAAATATGAGGATATTACGTTTGTTTGCTGATGCAAATTGTATGTCTACTCTATTCCATTAATTTACCTTTCTATTTCTTAGCCAGATAGTTTTGTTGATTACTGCCTTATAATATAATTTAAGATTTGATACTGCTAAACTCCTTCCTTTACATTTTTTTTCATTATTTCCTTTAATGTTTTTGACTTTTTGTTTTTCCAAAGGAATTTTGTGATTATTGTTTTCTAATTCAGTTTTTAAAAATGGTGATTTAACTGGAATGACATTGAATTTATAAATTAGTTTGGGTAAAATTGTTATTTTTATCATATTGGCCCTGTCTATGCATGAACAATTAATATTTCTCCAATTAGTTAAATCTGATCTTATTTGTATTTTTAAAAATAATTTAGTTTATATACTTACTGCGTTTGTTTTGGCAAATATACTCCCAGCTACTTTATACTGTCTATATTTGTTTTAAATGGGGTATTTTATTAAACTATCTCTTCTTGCAGAGTTTTATTTGTGACATATAGGAATGTTGCTGATTTATGTGGATTTGCTTTATATCTTGCTACTTTGAAAAAAATAATTGTGTCAACTGACTTTTTCATTCAGTTTAGGATTTTCCAAGTATATCATCATATTGTCTGAAAAAAGAAATAGTTATATTACTTCATTCCCTATTCCTATTCCTTCTATTTCTTTTTCTTCTCTTATTACTATTGTTAGGATTTGCAATACAATATTGAATAATACAGGTGACAGTGGACATACATGTTTCACGCCAGATCTTACTAAAAACTTCTAGTTTATCTCCCAAGTTAAATAATGCTTGTTGAAGGTTTTAGATAAATGTTTTGTATTAATTTAAAGAAAAATCTATTTATACCAATACTTTCAAATGTTTTAAATAAGAATGAGTGTTGAATTTTATCAAAAGCTTTTTTGGCATCTATCGATATAATTATATAATTTTTTAAAAGTTTATCATTAATGTAATTAATTATGTAAATAGCTTTCCTTATTTTAAAGCACCCCTGCATTTCTAATATACATTTCACTTAATAATAATGTATAATCATTATAATATATTGTTGTAATATTTTAGCTAAGTACTTTATTTGGGATTTTTTGTATTCATATCCATTAATGAAATTGTTCTATAATTTTCTTTTTCTGTTTTTACTCTTCCTGGCTTAGGTATCATTATCATATTTGTTTCATAAAAGGAATTTGATAGAATTCCTTCTTCACCTATTATTCCAAATAATTTAATATTGGAATATTTAATATTTGATATACTTCACTTGTAAGTCTACCTGTTCCTGGTGCTTTTCTCTTAAGAAGCTTATTTATGGCCTTTTCAATTTCTTTTTCTAAAATCAGTTTATTTAGATATTCTATTTCCTTTTCTTCTAATCTAGGCTATTTACATTATTGTAAATATTCTTTAATTTCAATTAAATAGTTAAATTTATTGGCATATAATTGGGCAAAATAATTCCTTATAACTGCTTTAATTTCATCTTTGTTAGTGGTATATTTACCCTTTTCATTTTTTATATGTGATTTGGTTTTCTTCTCTTTTTAAAAAAATCAAATTTACCAAATATTTATTATATTTGCTTTTTCATAAAACCACTTCCTACTTTTATTTATTAATTAATTTCTTTTACTCTCAATTTTATTAATCTCACCTTTAATTTGTAGGATTTCCAATTTAGTGTTTAATTAGGAATTTTTAGTATGTCATTTTTCTAGGTTTTTAAAAAAAATGCATACCCACTTCATTAATCCGCTCTTTCTCTATTTTATTGATATAAGCATTTGGAGATAGAAATAATTCTCTGATCATTGTTTTTGCTATATTCCATAGGTTTTGATGTGTTGTCTCATTATTTTCAGTATCTTTAATGAAATTATTAATTGTTTCTATGTTTTATTCTTTAACCCACTCATTCTTCTAGATTAGATTGTTTCACTTCCAATTAGTTTTTTAATCTATGTTTCCTTGGTCATGTATTAAATATATGTATATTGCATTATGATCTGAAAAGGATACTTTTAATATTTAATTTTAATTAATTTTAAATAATTCATATTTTAATATTTAAGTATAATATTTTTACGTGTTAACATATGGTCAACCTTTATAAAGGTACCATGAGCCACTGAGAAAGAGGTGTATTTCTTTCTATTTTCATTAAATTCTCTCCAGATATCTATCATATTACATTTATATAAATTCTATTCACTTCCTTAACTTCTTATTTATTTTGGGGGAAGATAGTCAGAAATTTCCAGGCTCTCCAGATTTCCTCAACAGAGAGAAAATCTCCACAAAATGAAAGTACAGCAGAAAAAATAATGGGATAAAGCAGCTGTCTCCCTAAGACACCTTGACAGAACTTCAGAGAAGATTCCAGGGGCTGAGGTTTGGTCTGAGTGAAGTATAAACACCTCTATGCCAACTCCACTGAATCAACAAATAGTAGGCCCAGAGATAAGGCCTCAAGAAATTTCACCTCAAGAACTTTTACCTCACAACCTCAGAAACTTTCACTTCACAAACTTACCTCACCAGCTTTCATGAAAAGAACAGCAGACGGCTAATAGAGGAAATATTGAAGGACTCCTTGAGATTTCCAGAAGTCAAGCCTAGGTGTGCTGACCAGACATGATCCCCAGTTGTGGCTGTGGGAAAATAACTATTTTGACATCATTAACTTCTTTTGAATTTGTGTCGTGATCTTTCCTGTTACCATGGCAGCTTTTTATTGTCAGGTTTTTGTTCTTTGCTCATTTTCCAGCCTATTTCTTAACTTTTGAACTTTAAAGCTGGGCTCTGTTCTCAGTATAGGAGGGAAGATGGAGAGGGACTATTTCAAGTTTCAGGCTTAAAAATCTTGCACTACTATTTTCAGGGCTAGTTCTCGGGGGGGGGCGCCTTGGAAGTTTTCAAGGTGGTGCTTTCAAGGTGGCATGATCTGGGAAGAGATGTAGTCACTGCTCTCCTGGTTTTCACTCTGTTCCTTACCCAGGAATTACCCCAGATTCCTTGGGATAGCAAGTAATACTGCTCTTCAGGACTCCTGCTCCCTTGTGACCAAAAGTGCTCCTCTCCACCTTTGAACTGTGCAAATATAGGCAATGTAGTTGCCAAAAAGTGTCTGGTCTTGCTCCCAGCGCTATGGCAGGGGTCCTCTGCAATCGATTTTTGACCAATTGCCTGGCCCCCTTGCCATCTCTATCTGGTATTGCATCAATGTGGACTCCATGCCAGTCTCCACTCCTGTGTCATAGATCTCTCCTTTTGACCTCCTACTGTCTCCTATCTCATCAAGACCTTTTGTTGGCTCTGTTGCTCCAAAATTAGATTTTGACACTTTATTTAAAGTTGGTTGGAAGGGAATGTTAGGAGGAGCTTGACTCCTTCACTATCTTGGTTCTGTCCCCAACCCAGAATAATCTCTTAATTGTCAGATCCAATGGGCTTTTCTCAATTCTAATCCCCCTTGAATTTCCATAGCAATTGATACTGTCTACTTTCGGGGGCAGCTAGGTGGCACAGTGGATAGAGCACTTGCCCTGGAGTCAGGAGGACCTGAGTTCAAATCCGGCCTCAGATACTTGACACTTACTAGCTGTGTGACCCTGGGCAAGTCACTTAACCCCAACTGCCTCACCAAAAAAATAAAATAAATTAAAAAAGCAATTGATACTGTTGAGCAGTCTCTTTTCCTAGATACTCTTTTTTTATTTTAGAATTTTATTTTCCCAAATTACGTGAAATACAAATTTTGACATCAATTTTTTTTAAAACTTTGTGTTCCAAATTCTCTTTCTCCCTCCTTCTCCCTGACAAGAACTCAAACAATTCAATACCATCTATACATGAGCAGTCATGCAAAACATTTCCCCATTAATCAGGTTGTGAAAGAGACCAGACAAAAACAAAACTTCGGACAAAGGAACTAACAAAAAATTATGCTTCAATCTGTATTCAGATATCATCAGTTCTCTCTCTGTAGATGGATTGCATTTTTCATAAGACCTTCAGAGTTGTCTTGGATCATTGCACTGCTGAAAATGACCAAGTTATTCACAGCAGATCATCTCACAATATTGCTGTTATTTTGTATACAGTACATTTCACATTGCATTAGCTCATGCAGGTCCTTCACGGTCTTTCTGATAGCATCCTGCTCATCATTTTTTATAGTAAACTACATTTATATAGTACTTTAAAGGGAGATTTCCTTACAATTAATCTATGAGGTTGATTATTGCAACAACAGTAATAGATAACATTTATATAGCACCTTATACCTGACAAAGAATTTTCTTCACAATAGCCCAGCAAAGTAAGTACCATACATCTTATCATCATCATCAATCAGTCACCATCAATCAACCACCATCAATCAATCATCCATTAATCCTCATCATCATCCTTAATCAATACTCTTTTCCTGGATACTCTTTCCTCACTAGGCCTTTATTATACTACTCTCTCCTGCTTTTCCTCCTATTTTTCCTACTACTCCTTATCAGTCACCCTTGTAGTATTTTTTTCATTTCTATCATGCTCACTAATTTTGGGGGTACCCCAAGGCTTTGTCCTTGGCTTCCCTTTTCCCTCTATTTTATCTTGTTTGGTAACCCTATCATGTTTCATGGGTTCAATTATTATCTCTAAGCATGATTCTCAGATCTTTATATACATCTCCATTCTCTCTCATGAGTTTTAATTTCATATCATACTCATTTTTAGCTCTGTCTAATTCTTTTTGACCACATTTGTTTTTTGTTTTAGTTTTATTTGGTTTGGTTTAGGGTTTTTGGCAAAGACACTTGAGTGGTTTGCCATTTCCTTCTCTAGTTCATTTTACTGAGGCAAACAAGGATGATAATGACTCACCCAGGGTCACACAACTAGTAAGTGTCGTAGGCAAGATTTGAAGTTGGAAAAATGAGTCTTCCTGACTCCAGACCCAGCACTTATCCATTATGCCACTTAGCGGCTGCTTGGCCCCATATCATCAACTGCCTAATGGACATCTCAGATTGTATATCTCATAGACATATTTCAAACTCATCATGTCCTAAAGATAATTCATTATCTTCTCTAAAATGTTTCCTTATTCTGAAAGTTTTCCCTCTATTTTCTTTCACTTGTTGAATTAATCAACTTTCCTGGGCTCAATTATTATAGATACATGATAGATACATAGATACATAGATTTAGATGATACCCAGATGACAGCATAAATCTCTTATCTGATTTCCATTCCTGCATTACCAACTGACCAATAAACATTTCAAAAAGAATGTCTGATAGGCATCTTGAATTCATCACATTTAAGTTAGAACTAATTTTCTTTCTTTCCAAAATCCTTTTTTGGATTTTCATTTTATTTCTGAGGATACCATAATCCATACATTGGTTTACAACTTTGGTGCCTCCTTGACTAATTGTTCTCCTTCACACTGCATATCCAATTAACTGCCAAATCATTTTATCTGCCATTTTTATCTCCTCAGCATATCTCATATATACTCCAAGAACTACACACACACACACACACACACACACACACACACACACACACACACACACACATACACACACACACACACATATAGTCACCATCCTCTAGCCTGGACTATCAAAATAGCTTTCTACTTGGCCTCTCTGTTGCTTAAGTTTCTCCCCACTCCGGTGCATGTATCACAGAGCTACCAATCTGATATCATTAGAGTGCAGCTCTGACCATATTACTCCTCCTACTCAATAAACTCTAATGGCTTCCCGTATTGCCTCTAGGATCAAATAAAAAAAAAATCCTCTGTTTGGTTCTTTATAAACTGATTCCTTCCTACCTTTCTAGTGTCATTAAAGTTTTTTTTCCTCATGATCTTCCCATTATAGCTATACTGGAATACATGGTAGTCCTTACACACAGTACTTATCTCTGGTTTCTGTGCCATTCTATTAGCTATCCTCCATTGCTGGAGTTTCACTGCATCTCTATCTATCAGAATGTTTTCCTTCAAAACATAGCTTTTCCTGGTCCTGCCTTCCTTAGCTGCTAATGCTTTCCCCTCTAAAGTTACCTTGTATTTAATGTTTTTGTTATGTCTTCTATGTGAGCACATGAATACATAGAAATGTGTGCATATATATATATGTATATATGTAGTTTTTTCTAATAAACATGTTTTTAATTATGTATTAAGCCCCTACTATGTGTTAATCACTGTGCTAAGTGCTGAAGAGGCAAAAGGCAATATTTTTCCTCAAGCAGATCTCACAATCTAATGGAGAAAACTAGCAAATATACACATATGCATGTGTGTCTGTATGTGTTATGTGTGGGTGTGTGTATAATCATATTGTCTTTCCTATTAGAATGTAATTTCCTGGAGGGCCTGTTTTGCTTTTGCCTTTTCATTCCTAGCACTTCTCATAGGTTTTTGACACAAAATAAGTATTTAATAAATGTTCGTTGCCTTTTGGGAAGGATAGGGATTAGTTCTTATTAAACAGTTGATAGAAATTAAGGCATTCTTCCCAAACCACTGCTTTTTAGAAGATGTCATTTTTTTCCTAACTTCAGTTAGTAACCCTTCTTGTATGTGTAGGAGACAACACTAGTATATGGGGCGACAATAAATAGCAATTGCCCATCTTTTGCTGAGGAATGAACAAGAAAAAAATGTGGCTGAAATTGCAGCTGCAGAGATTTCAATCATATTTTCCCTGAAAGTAATGGCTTTTGGTTGCTGTAGCAGACTACCAGCAGACTCTCCCCTGAAGGGAATAGGTAACCAGCTTTTTTAGAGGAGAACTGAGATGTTTTATAATGGAGATTCGAGGCCAATTATCCTCCTCCTTCCTCCATACCTGGAGAAAACGCTTTGGGTGACTACAACCCCTGTTGGGATCTCTGAACTACTATGGTGAGCAACTGGGCCCAAACTGCCACTCAGGAAAATATCATTGGCTGTAGAACCAGTTAAGTTCAAATAAATTGTTTTCTTTGAAGTTAGGGGAAATGAGGCTTGAGAAATTTTTGCTGTTCTATTGAAGAGAAAAACAATGGAACAGAGCATATGTCCCTTTCTTTCATTGAAAGGATTCAATAATTTCATTTATTGATCACCCCACTCTGTATAAAAGGATACAGAGATAGACAAAAACATATACTTGTCCTTAAAATGTTGTTCCATATTGTCTTACAAAGTAGATAGGGAAAGTATTAACCCTATTTTATAGATAAGGAAAATGAGGCTCGGTGAGGTCTCTTTTAGCTGTAAATCTAAGATGAAAATGTCCACATATATCTAGTACTAATGGTTGTTCATTCAAGGGTCTCAGTTGTGTTTTCCTGCCTTTTACAAAACTGTCTGCTTTCATATTCTGAAATATGTGCTGGAAATAAAAAGGGAGATTGGTTTCAGTGCCATACAACCATTTCCCCAGATTGAATGGGTGAAAGTGCTAAGGCAAGAGATGCTAGAAAATCCCCTACAGTGTTTTTAGTCTCTTCATGTCATGAGCATCAGAATCATGGGAAGGTAGAGCTGAAAAAGCTCATAGAGATAATTAACTCCAACCCCATCGTTTGAGTGAGGAAACCGAGTTGCAGTGTGATGTGACTTTCCCATGCTCATCTAATAAGTGGCAAAGGCAGAAAGCAAAACCAGGTCTCCTGATCCTAAGTCCAATTCTTTTTCTACTACTTGTCATTTCCCTGCTGAGCTAAAAGGGAAAACACAAATGATGTCTCTTTGAGTGAAGGACTAGGCCATATGATCCTTACCTTTCTCTCCTTCTACATGGGAGTTGTTGTGGTAGATACAGTAAACTCATTACATCTGTGAACCAGGACAAGTCATGTAGCCTCTCGGGAGTTGAGTTTCCTTTCAGGTAAAACGAATAGATTAGACTAGATCAATTCTAAGGTCCATTCCAATTCTGAAATCTATGTTACCATGACATTCCTTCAGGTTTCTCTCTCTGGTCTCCAAAGCACATGATCCCCTTAGGGCTGAATCCAAGACAAGTTGAAGCAGCTGTTGGTGGCAGTTGTTATTCTTAGGACAAAATTTACCCAGAAATTTCTGAAGAAGGGAAGAATATTTTTGTTGGCCACAGTTGAAGAGGGGAATAGCTTCTGACATTTACACAGAAATAAGTTCTTATACTTTTTCTCTGATTCTCATTGAATGGGGTTGTTGCTCCATGATCTGAAAGGAAATAAGCTCCCACCCACAGTAAACTCTCCTGAGGAATTTTTAGTTAGGAACTTTAGAACTTCTACTAATGCTAGAAATCAGTTAGGACTTAGCCCTACAAATACACCCTTGGCTTCTATAAGGGAAACATACCACCAGGCTTCCCAATACACCCTCAATAGAAGCAGAATGTGAGTTCCCAGGGTGCAGGAACAGTGTTTTTGTCTTTCTCTGTATCCCCAGTGCTTAGCCATGGGCCTGGCACATCGTAAACACTTAAAGCAAATTATTGACTGACTGACTTCAGAGAAGTAAGGGCTCTTGGCCAGCATAGAACCCCATCGTTAGTCTAGTTCCATGAAATTCCACTGACTGCCACATTTCAGAAATTGTTTAGGAAGCTTTGAGCTGACTGTTCCAGCTCAGGACAGATTCAGCAACAAGGCCAATGGTAATAACCATTTAACTCTAAGTTTAGCACACTGATACTAAAGGTGACATCTCCTTGATGGGATAGCAATAAGGAAATTGCTTCTAATGCTCCCTGCCTGCCAGGTCCTATATAACAACATGGCTCCTAGTTATGCTGTTGTCAGATTTCTTGTAACATTTACTAGCAGCACGACTGAGGCCTGAGAGGCAGAACAGAATATTTTTATGCCACACTGTCCATCTCTGACTGCCAGGTCTATAATCCTGATTGACAGGTTGGATATCAGGTAGAAAAAGGTAGCATGGAAAAAAATCAGAAATACCTCAACAAACCAGGCTAGAAACAAAAGGAGAGAGGAGTCTAGAGGTAATAACAGATGAGTTAAAAGTCCTCACTTGCACAAGGTAAGAATAAAGAGAAATAATTATGCATTATTTGTTTTTTTTCCAAGATATTTGTCTAATATCCAAGATATTAGTTGTCTAATATAAAATAGGATATTACAGAGAACTAATATTACAAAAGTGAGAGATAAAATTGTTTGGTTGTTTCAGTTGTGTCTGACTTTTTATGACCCCATTTGGGGTTTTCACAGCAAAGATACTGGGGTGGTTTGACATTTCCTTCCCCAGCTCATTTTACAGATGAAGAAACTGAGGCAAACAGGGTTAAGTGACTTATCCAGGGTTGCATAGCTAGTAAGTATCTGAGGCTGATTTTGGCTTCAAGGCTTCTTGACTCCAGGCCTAGCATTCTATCCACTGTGTCACCCTTGAGAAAAAATTACTTTAAGTAAAGAAATAAGAAATGGAGACATTAGACATACAAAGATAAACTCTGAGCCATGTTGTATGGCAAAACTACATTGAATGGAGATCCAGAAGATCTAGGATAAGGTCCTAGCTCTGACACTTGGTAGCTGTGTGATCATAGGTGAGTCTCTTGACCTCTCTAAGGCTAGGTACTGGGGAAGTTACCAGAAGGCACATGGAGACTGAAGACCAGTGAGAGGTTAATGCTATCTTGTCTCTAATACTTATTAGTTCTGTGGTTATGGGGAAATTATGTAACATCTCTCAGTCTCACTTTTTCATTTGTAAAAAGGGGTAATAAAACCTATATTACCTAACTTATGGAGTTGTTCTAAGGTCCAAATGAGATAATGTATCTAAAATACTTTGCAGACTTTAAAGTGTCAAGGGCCATTTATTATTGTAAAGACACAAAAACACCTCCTCTACTGTGCAGGAGATCGCTAACATAAAATTGCATATACTCTGGGGTGAGGAAGAGAATTTATTTGTCACCTTGAAGGGAAATGTAATATTCATAATTCAGAGGGAGAGGAAGCTTTATAAGGGACAATTCCAGATAAGCAGCCAGAAGCTTGAACAGCTGCCACCAATCAGCACTGTACATCAGCTTCCTTTAAATTCCTAATGTTGCCTGAAGAAAAATTTGACAATAGTATCATCCTGTTTAATCTATTGCCCAACTTTGGAGAATGGATGACACTAGGGAACAGGGAGGTGAATGTTCAAAAAGTTGAAATAAGTTTCAGTTTCATTTGTTTATATCCCTACCATTTACAGACGAGGAAACCGAGACCCCAAAGGGAAAACTAACTTGCCCAAGGTCACAGAAGTATTAAGTGACAGAGATGGAGTTTAATCCAGGTCATCTGACTCCAAATCCTCACCCTGGGATGAGGCCATTGTCATGATGCAAGGTCCATTTTAGCAGATAAAAGGCTGGGTTAAAAATCGCAGCAGCAGTATCATTAATTCCTTCATAGCATCATAGAACTGGAAATGACTTGAGAGGTTATCTAGTCAATTTCTAGATGGGAAACTGAAGCTCACAAAAAGGAAGAGACTTAGCCAAGTTCACCCAAATCGTGACAGTCAGGATTTTAGTCCATTTTCTCTAAGGAATAGCATAAAACAAAAGAGAACAAAAAAATAAAGGGAGAGCTCATAGCAGCCAGGGATTGGGATTTTTTTTAATAACTGACTGAGATAGTGTTAACATATTACTTCTAATCTTTTACTGTCTAAGTCTCATCTCACCAAAATAGAGAGTAAGTTACCTGAAGGGCAGGGCCATAGTTTTTCATTTATTCACAGCCCCTCTAGGGGCTGGTGAATAGTAAGAATGCAATAAACAATCATTAATTGGAAGAATGAAGAATTAAACACAGGGAAATGGAACATATTGTTATCTATATCCAAGACTGCAGACCTAAAATACTTAGGAAATGGTCTCTGGATACATCCTTTTTTATGTAAAGGAGAATGGACTAATTTGCCCTTAACAAATGACTAGGAAAGGCCAACATACATTTTGTAGTCTTTGGGGCCTCCTTCTGGGGAAGCCTGTGTTAGAGACACCTCATTCACCATCCATACTTATTTTGGACTGCATTTTTACTGGGAGGTTTTTTAGTTAGATTTGTGTATTACAGTTGAATGGTTTAGTGGATAGAATGATTGACTTGGAGTCAGAAGACCTGAGTTCAAATCCAGCCTCAGATGCTTACTAGTTTTTTCCCTAAGCTCTGGATATTAACCTCTGTTTGCCTGTTTAATTGTAACAGCTTCTGGGGCTGTTATGATGATCAAATGAGATAGTTTAAAGGGTTTACTTACAGTGCCTGGCACATAGCAAGCACTTGACAAATGCCTATTATTATCATTATTTTTATTGTTGTCGTTACTGCTACTGTTGCAGTTGTTATTAAAACAAAGCTACAAACTTTCTTTTCTCTTTCTAATAAGATGGATATTTAGAGCTCTCATTCACACAATAAAAAAACCTGGGTAAGTCAGTTTCATTGTGCTAAATCTGACTCTTCTAGACTAAGTATTTAGAAATTGGTAACCATAACTTTCTTTTTTTATCTTCAGGGTTTTCCAGAGGGTTCTTCTCCAATCCTTAAGTTTGTGTATATGATTGGTTGAATGAATGAGTAAAATACATGAATTTCTTTCCAATGGGAACTTCCTAAACTTTGGCAAATTTTAACTCATTCATATCTATTCATCTTGTGTGATTCTTGGGCATATCCTTCCATAAATCTTTCCTAGAAATCACTGGAGGCCTTCCAAGTTTTTTAATATCTCAGGGATATCATTATGGCTTTTAAGCTATTAATTTTTTCCTATCTTTCCATATATAACTCATTTAACTCTTTTCATGGTAATACATGTTATTAGTAAAATATTTTAATGAATTCAATCCAACTTAGTGAATATTTTCTAGGTACTTATATTCTACTGGTGCAAGGAATAAAGACCAAAAAAAATCAGTCCTTGTCCTTAAGGAAATTACACTGTACTGGGTGAAAAGAGTATATACACAGATACAGATATAAAATAAATACTAAGTAGTTTTGGGAAACACTGCTAACACCTTGGGGAAATAGATTGGGTCTCATGTAAGAAGTGACAACTCCACTGAACCCTGGGAGCCTGAAGCTTCTCTTCTTTGGTTGGGGCCGTGGAGCAGCATTATGCTTAATATGTCATTGTTCATTGCACTGCTGAGTAAACATTCCTGGGCTTTCTAAGGTGCTAATCTGTGTGGATAGTAGGGCACTGAGTCTGGGACTGACTCCTCAGGTTGTCCTGGAGGGATTTTGGAACACTGGGTAATCTGGAGGCCACAGAGAGACCCAGAAGGACTGATAAGAAATGATATACTTTTAATTCCCTATGGTACATTAAAAATATATATCTTACCATCTATAAAACATTAATGAATGATATATTTCTGTTGATTGGGAAAGATAATGTCTGAATACCTCTAAATCATTTTTATGGTTTCTGGAATATATATACACACAGAGAAGTGTATACATATATACAAGTATGTGTGTATATATATACACACAAATATATATGTATATGTATATATATGTGTGTGTATATATATATGTATATATATATACACACACACACACATACATATATATACATACTTGTTTTCATTTGCTGGTGATGAGAAATTTCAGTCCTGTGATTTTATCCTTGAAGAGAATTTTTGTTATGGAAATTCCCAACATACACGAAAATTTGTAACTTGTCTATAGTGTATAATCTTAAAAGTTTCCTGGACTTTGAAAAGTTAAATGATTTGTCCACAGTGACATTGCAAGTCTGTGTCAAAAGTGGGATTTGAGGGGGCGGCTAGGTGGCGCAGTGGATAAAGCACTGGCCTTGGATTCAGGAGTACCTGAGTTCAAATCTGGCCTCAGACACTTGACACTTACTAGCTGTGTGACCCTGGGCAAGTCACTTAACCCCCATTGCCCCGCAAAAAAACCCCAAAAAAACAACAACAACAAAAAAGTGGGACTTGAACTAAGCTCTTCCTGATCTTTGGATATGCCCTCTACCTCTAGGGCACATTCACTTCTTCTCAGATATTTGGGTAACAAAAAAAACCAAACACAATTTTAAATGTTCATTAATCATTCTTGGTCCACCTCAGTCTCTCTGGGACCTCCATTTCAATCAGTGCCCACTAGCTAAAGCATATAAAACATGCTAGGATAAGCACCTCAGGAGTGAATTACCCCAGGGTCAGGTCATCAACTTCGGACTACTTCAGGTTATATAGAAATGCATCTCTAAAGAAAAAACATAAGAAGGAACATCCTGTGCACATGCTGAGGCAGACCAAGAGCCTTGCTTATAATAGGCCTGCAGTAAGTAAGGGCTGATTAACTGATTTCGTAACCCCAACTGAATCAATCAAATAAAAGAAAAAAGAGGAGGGCTTGCAACTGTGGTCACGAAGTAGCCAGGAGGTAGGGCAATGGAGGGGAGTCTACTGATTTTTTTTTTCCCTTAAGGAAAGGAAACAGTAGAAAGAACACAAGATTTGGATATAAAGGTGCTGAATAAATACTTGTTGATTTATTGATGTAAGGTTACTTCCTGTCTATTTCTTAATATGTAAAATTAATGGATTGGATTACCTGAATGCTAAATCCACACAGTGCTCCAGATAATATAATATTAAGGTGATATTCGTTGCGGGGATAGGAGCTTTGGAAATTGGAGTGGACATTGAAAATGAACTGATAAAAGCATAAGCTGATACTGATGAATTTTTATATTCCATGTTCTGTCTCAAATATTAAAACAAATCAGTCTGACAGCAGCTTTTCTAACAATAATGTTAATTTTTATTTATATAGCATCTTCAATTCAATGTACTTGAAAAATGAACTGTGCCAAAGTATTACCCTTTGGAATTTTCTCTGGAAAAAAAATTTATTTTTATATATAAAAACATCTAGTAAATTAGCTAAACTGGGAATGTGGCCAATGATCTCATTAGGCCTCACATGCTTTTTAATTAAAAATTTGATTAAAATTTTGCTGAGACATTAATCTTTAAAATACCCTTGAGAGGTAAATGAGTAGTTACCAACGTTCTCTAGCATTTTTTTAGCAAGTCATGAGAATTCATTGAGTCATAAGTATTCACTCAATGCTTACTGGTACACTATGTTGAAAGCATTGAAGTCCTGTCCTCAAGGAGCTAACAATTTAACAGTGGGGCAAAAGCACATTTAAATGAAAACAGAAGTACAGCACAAAAGATTAAATGAAAAGACATACATAGTGTAAGGGGCTAAAATTCTAGCTAGAATGTCTAAAATCTAATGAGTGATTGCCCCAAATTAGAAGCTTTAGCAAGACTTTAAACTTCTAAGCATTTTAATTAAGGTGCATTAGAATCTAGTGATCAGAGAGAAAGAGGCCAAGATGCCTTCATCTATCTATCTAAGGGAGCCAGCATCTCTGCTCCACTCCACACAAAGTCCTGGGCACAAGAGAGCTCTCCTCCCAGTGTATAATTTAAAATTCTAAACGTGGGTTCTAATCTGTTCCCCCAGTTTTGGGGGAAACTGACTAAAATCACTGATAAACGAGTTTAGGTTTTTTAAGGGTTTATTGAAAGATAGTAAAAGAAAGAGAAAGATTGAGAACAAATTTCTTATAGCCTGGAAATCCTCGCCTTCCTAAACCTCTTACTTCTGAAGTCCTCTGCCACCATGCCGAAGTCTCTCACCAAAAGAGGAAGAAGACTCTCCCCAGAGTCCGCTTCCTGCTTCATCTTCCCCTCCCAGAAATGGAAGGTTCTTCAAGCTGAATGGCTAGTGTCATTCAAATTCATTGGTCCACTGGACCCAAAGGTGGTCTCGATGTAAAGTTCAAAGTTTTTAGCCTCTTAAGTGCCATGCCTTCTTAAGTACCCTTAAGTACCAGCCAGATGTGCTTACAATCTAGTAATCTCCAGGTGGGCCCCTGAGTATCTGCTAAATCTCATATATCACATTCCATTATCTTGACACACTGGGCTTCTCCCTGAAACCTCACGCAAAACCAGAAACAGGGCCGTCCACAAACACAGCCCCAAGCTAATTGGTTGGCAGCTCTGATTGACAGAACTAATAGGCAGCTCTACATGATGCAAGTTCCGGTTGCTGGCCAACTTCCAGACCCTAAAGCCACATGGCTAATCCTAACATGCCTTCTCCTCATGGTGGAGTTTCCCTATAGTATCTCTCCAGTAGGGGGTGCAATTCCAATTCTCACAATAGTCAGCTAATCTACAGAGGATACAAAGGCTAAGAGGGTTTATCAGAAGGTTTAGTTTGGAAGGTTCCATTGCTCAAATACCTTTATTGGTTCCCCATTGCCTACAGAATAAAAATAAAAGCTTTTATCTTGCCATTCTAGGCCCTCTATATTATGTTAAGTTTACTTTTCCAGCCAATCAATAACATCCTATTTTCTGTCATGTATGCTATGACTGCTCACCATTATCTAAACAGTCTCATGCTTTCCCACCTCCATAATTTTATCTATCTTTTTCACTATGCCAAAAATGGCTGGTCCCCAGTCTGCCTTTTCAAAGACTCTGTATCCTTAATGGTACAACCAAATGCTACCTCTTCTATGTAGCCTTCTCTGATATCCCCAAGGAGAAGTGATTCTTCTATCTTATTTACACTCATAGCGCTTGCATTGCTCTTTTTTTCATGTGGTACTTCCTTATATTTGTTATCACATGGATTTGGGATCTTATCTCTGCTACTGGACTTGGAAATTCCTATAGGCAAACATCAGAATGTAGTAGTTTAAAGGGCACTGGGGTTATGGTCTTAAGATTTGCCTTCGAATCCTCATTCCTATACTTGCTATAGCTATGTGGCTATTAACAAACCATGTAACCACACTGATCCTGTTTGCTTATTTATAAACTAATAACTATAATATTAGGAATAAGAATAAGAATAGTAATAATAATGTCTATATTACCTATGTTACAGAGTTACAAGAAAAATGATTTTTCATGGTCTGTAGTCATTATTATTTTAAAATTTCCTCTACTGCTGGAACTCTGGAAAGCAATTTGGAACTATGCCCAAAGGACTATAAAACTGAGTGTACCCTTTGATCCAGAAAGTACCAGAAAGTATAATTAGGTCTATAAATCAAAGAGATTTTTTTAAAAAGGGGTTGGGGGAGAAGGACCTATTTGTACAAAAATAGTTATAGCAGCTCTTTTTGTGGTGGTAAAGAATTGGAAATTGAGGGAATGTCAATCACTTGGGGAATGGCTGAATACATTGCGGTATATGACTGTAGTGGAATACTATTGTGCTGTAAGAAATGAAGAGCAGAATTATTTCAGAAAAACCTGGAAAGACTTACATGAATGGATGCAAAGTGAAGAGCAGAATAAGGAGAACCTTGTACATAGTTACAATAAGAATCAACTATGAATGATAGCTATTCTCAGCAATATAATGATCTAAGACAATTCTAAAGGACTCATGATGAGGTAGATGCTATTATTGTGTACATTTT
The DNA here is from genome assembly GCF_019393635.1 of Dromiciops gliroides. Classification (NCBI taxonomy): domain Eukaryota; kingdom Metazoa; phylum Chordata; class Mammalia; order Microbiotheria; family Microbiotheriidae; genus Dromiciops; species Dromiciops gliroides. The sequence continues at coordinate 527,055,502 of NC_057863.1, read as the reverse complement.
ACTCTTGATGTAACTGATATAGAGAGAGGTCACTTGCTTAGGATAACACAGCTAGTAAGTGTCTGAGATGAGATTTGAACTCAGGCTCCCTTATTGCCCAGGCCTAGAGCTCTATCCACTGTGCCACTTAACTGCCTCAATAATTCAATTGGGTTTTGAAGAACAAGAATGTAGCTTAGAAGAAAGTTTGAGGGAAGCCACTCCAGGCTGAAAGAATGGCATGTTTGATAACCTGGAAACTAAACATGAGGAGTTGTGACCAAGGAACAGTAGGTCTGTGCAATAGAGATCATCAGACAAGATCTAGCTGATGTGCCTAGACTGCTAAGGAGTCATTTAAGGACAGAATTGGTGGGTGAATTCTGGAGCCAGCATCAATCAGCCTGGCTATTTTTATTTTATTACATCCTTCAAGGATCAGTGATTCCACTGGTGGGATTGCTTCACTCTAAAGATTTCATTAGCAGAAAGATTCATAAGTTTCTATGGGGGAAAATTTGAAATAAAATTAACTCATCACCTGGTAGCCTACTTGCTCTCTGGTGATGCCCTTCCCCACATTTGGCTGGGCTAGGACTCAGGAATTAAACACACAGCCATCTGCTGTGTGTACCTCAAGCATTTCCATCACGACTTAAAATGACAGATCTTGCACTCTCATGTCAAACCTTTCAAGAATTTGATGAGACATTAGAGTAGAAATTTACTGGAGGATTTCCCCAAATTTCCAAATTACAAAATCTCAAAATTTGAAGGAACCTCAGTGGCCATCTACTTCAATGTATACCTGGATAAGAAATCCCTCTATAACACCTTCAGTGTGGGAAAAGCTACCACTTTCTGAGGAATACTGATTCATTTTTGGATGCGTTCACACTCCCCCCAAAAAAAATCAAGCTTGAATTTTCTTCTTTTAATCTCCCCACTGCTCCTATTTCTGTCAAACAGAAACCCCTGCCTGAGCCATGGATTCTTCTAAGTTGTTGTGTTACAATATACATGTGACTTATTGGAGAAGGGAGATGAGAATTGAGAAATAACTACAATTGTTTATTCTCTGATTGCCATTTCTCATTCCTTAAAAAAAAAAAATCTTAGTTGTATAAGACTGTCCCAGAAATTATAAATCTGGTCAAGAACAGGAAATGCTTGGGGCAGCTAGGTGGCACAGTGGATAAAGCACAGGTCCTGGATTTAGAAGGACCTGAGTTCAAATCCGGCCTCAGACACTTGACACTGTGACCCTGGGCAAGTCACTTAACCCTAATCGCCCCCCCCCAAAAAAATAATGAAGAACAGGAAATATTTCAAATAATGGCTAGCTAACTTTATTTTATTTTTTGACAAAGTTACAAAACTGGTAGATCAGGAGATTGCTATAGTTTGCCCAGATTTAAGGAAATTTTTTGAGCAAGTATCTTGTACTCTTCTTTTAAAGAAGAATGGATGTGAATTAGATGATCCAATGAGATAAATTTATAACTGATTGAATGGCTGGATTCAAACAATAGTAATTAATAGTTCAACAATCAACAGGGATCTGTCCTTGGTTGTTTAATATTTTTATCAATGGCTTGGATAAAGACATAGATTGAGAGTTAGGCTACAAAAAAATATTAGGTGATGGTTTTGAGTTGATTATGTGTTATAACACCTAATAAGATGAAATTAAATAGACATAAAGTCCTACATTTGGATTAAAAAAATCAAATTTCCAAGCATAAAATGGAAAAGACAAGGCTAGACTGTAGGTTTTCTGGAAAAGATCTAAAGAGGGGTGGGGATTCAGTTTAGTTTGAGATTCAGTACTGCTAGGCCCCCTTCTTTCCCACTTCTTTTTTTGATTCTTTACCTTGATATTATTGACACTTTTTTCCCCTCCAGATGAAATTTATTATTTTTCTAGCCCTATAAGATAATGCTTTGATAGTTTGTTTTGCACTAAATAAGTAAATTAATTTACATTGTATAATTATTTCCATGTTATTGGCTTAGCCCTCAATTGAGCAATGTGAGAAAATAATGGGGTTTGGGACTCCCAGAGGCCCCCACTCCAGGGCCTAACCCAGAGAGCCTTCCCTGAACTTTTAAGACCTGCCCAGAGGCAATCAAGTTGGACTTTGGATGGTGAATAAAGACAACAGAAGTTACCTCATTCAAAACCACACCTGCCTGAAGGCTTTTTCCCCTTGGACAGTTCTGTACTCTGACATTAGCACAGACTATGCCAAATCACCCTGAAATGCAGTAAACCAATAGATTTGAATGATGCTAGCCAATTAGCTTTAAGCAGTGTGTGAGGGTGGCCTCTCCTCCTTACCTTAGCAACTTTATGGTAGCTGATCTGGCTCTTGGCCCGAGATGTGGAAGGGGCAGCCATGCTGCCCATCACTCTATCTCCCTTCTTTCCTAGGTAGGCCTTCTGATCTTTCTGAACAACATACTATATCTTTACTAATATTTAATATGCTTTAATAAATGCTTAATTCCCCAAACTGGTGCAGTAGCCTCTAATTTCTAAGTAACTATTGTGACAATCAGAGCTCCACCCTGAGGAGAAAGCATGTGACTTGGTATCTGAAAGTTACATTTATAAAACCGCCTATAATCATGTTAATCACAGCTACCAGCCAATTAGCTTTGAGCTGTGTGTGTGGATGGGCCTGCTTCCTGTTTCACAGATGGCTTTTGGGAGAAGCCGCTGAGGATCAGCCCTTTTCATTCAGGAACTGGCATGTGGCGGTAGACAGAAAAAGAGAGGCACTCTTTTCGTCTGGGATTTAGGCATGGTGGCAGGAAAGACAGAACAGAGTAGAAAGCTCTATTCCACATGTTCTCTATAGAAGCGTGGATAACTAAATAAAGGTGGCTTTCTCAACTTCTCTCTCTTCACTAACTTCGAATATACTTTAATAAATCCTTAAAAGTCTAAACTCTTGCTGAATTTATCAGTAATCTTAGCCAGTTTCCCCCCACCCCAAAACTGGGGGGGCAGGTTAGGACCCACATTAGATTTTAAACATCACACTATATATTAGAACCCCAGCTAAGTTTCTCTAAACTTGGGAAAGTATATAAGGCAATTCCATATAATTTTAAATGCCACAGTTATATATATTTTTTTGCAGGGCAATGAGGGTTAAGTGACTTGCCCAAGGTCACACAGTTAGTAAATGTCAAGTGTCTGAGGCTAGATTTGAATTCAGGTCCTCCTGAATCTAGGGCAGGTATCTTATCCATTGCACCACCTAGCTACCTCCCACAGTTATTTTTTTAAAAAGTATAGCGATCATGATTTCAGACAATGCAACATCAAAATATATATTTGTTTAAAAGAGATAAACAGAAAAACTGCATTTTCTTAAAGATACTATATACAATAAGCTAATATCAATGCTTAATGGGCATGCACTGAATGCCATGGCTTCTAACACTTAAAGGAAAAACTAAATAAGTCATGGGGGAAATAGTAAAACTAGAATAGTAGGGAGAAAGAGAAAAGAAAAAAACTAAGTGTTTATATAGTATCTACTATGTGCCAGGCACTATACTAAGCACATTTACATATACTATCTCATTTGATCCTCACAACACTGAAATAAGTGCTATTTTAAATCCCCATTTTACAGTTGAGGAAATTGAGGCAAAGAGAAGTCAAGTGACTTGCCGAGGGTAACACAGCAAGTAAGTGTTTGAGGTCAGATATTAAATCAGATTCTCCTAATTCTAGGACCAAGACCCTATCCACTGCTCCACCAGCTGCCTCTTAACTATGTTAAATCTATAATATTAACTATAATAAATATGTTATTGTATTAAAACTATAATAGCAAGAAATCTGTGTATCCCCTTCACAAATAGAAAAATCTAACAAGAAATAAACAAAAAAGAAGTTAAAAGACCTGAACAGAATTTTACAAAAGCAATATATTATAGCTCTCCATTCATTATGGAATGGAAAGAGAAAGAAGTACACATTTCTCAGCTATTCATGACTTTTTTATTTTTATTACAAAATTTGATGATGTCTAAGGGCATCAAAACCTTACAAATTCAAAAGAGAAGAAATACTTTAAATATATTTTACTGTCAATAATGCATGAAAATTACATTTAATAAAAAAAGATACTAAAAAAAGATAAAAGATTAACTAGAAACTAAATAATGCAATCCAAAAGAATTGGTGGATAATATATCATAGAAATAGTAATTTTATTAAGTCTAATAATAAAAATGAATCAGAATTCCAAAGTTTTGGTGATTCAGCAGTTCTCAGGGGGAAATGCAAACCTCTAAATACTTTCATTTTTAAAAAGAGCAGATCAATAAATTGAAAATGAAACTAAAAATGGAAAAAAAAGGTTAAAACAGCATAAAAATTCTAGAATCAATGAGAAAATAATAAAAATTAAAAGTTAAATAAAAACTCTGAAATAATGGATTCAAAGGGAGTTGATTTAAAAAAAGAATAGTAACATCGTTGTTTAACTTAAAAAAGAAAAAGGAAAGGCAAATTACCAGTATTAGAAATTTAATTGTAAAATTCAGAACAAATGAAGAAGAAATAAAGGGAATTATTAGAAACTCTTTTGCTTAACTATCTTCCAATAGCATCAACAGGTTAGGTGAATGGATGATTACTTACAAAAGTGTAAAATACCCAGTTTAAGAAAACAATTGAGGACTTAATCCAATTTCAGAAAGATACTGAACAAGCCATAAATGAATTTCTGAAAATATTTTTTTAAAAAACCCTGGATCCAAACAGATTTAAAACTGAATTCTATCAAACAAACTGTGCGAAATGTTTACAAAAAATATTTATGACAAGTCTTTTTGTTGTGGCATGAATTAGAAATTAAGAAGATGCCCATAAAAAGATGTTCATAAATTCTTAAATTTTCTTTTCTGACCACAATCTGTCATCATTACACCTCTTGCTCTACCCAGCTCAAACACTATTTTTCATTTTCACCAATCCCTCCATCCCTCAGTTATTTCACAAGCCTTCATCTGTGGACTGGCAACATTCTCCTTGATTCTCCATTTGTGACCTTTTACAACCCAGTTCAACTCTACAGTGTTCTCTGTCAAGTCTTTTGCCCCCTTATCCTTTAGTCAATCTTATTCTGCCAAACTTCATTTCTAGATTACTCTTAACCTCTGCTTGCTTTTTACTCCTATTCACTTGCTACTTAATAAAGCTTGAGAAAATCACAAAACTATTATCAACTGTCTGCTACAAATTTATGTTATATTATCTCAACTGGGTCCTCATTGTAGCAAGGCAATAATTTTATTTCTCACTAATTGACTCACTATCTCACTCACCACAACAGTTCCTTCCAAATCTTTTTATCCCTGATCCAACTAGGCACGACGTTCCCTGCCATCACCCTCTCAATTGAAAACCTTGATTCATTTCACTGAAAAAAAAAGTTCATACCCCAAAACTCCCTCTCAGTCTTCTTTATCTAACATCACTCAAATGCCTTCTGCCATTAGCTCCTCCATCATTCCTGTTTCACATAAAGAGTTGGCCCTTCTCCTTGCCAAGGCAAACCCCTATCTATACATTCATAAGTCATCCCATGCCATTCCTTTTTCTCCAGCAGAATGCTCTTTCTATTATCCCCCTCCCCATGGAAAATAACAAAAACAAAAACCCTGGCTTGATTACGTTATCCTTGCTAGCTATTGTCCCTATCCTCTCTGTCTTATGGCTAAACTCCTTGAGAAGTTCATTTAAAATATAGTTGCCTCCACTTCAGTTCTACACATTCTTCTTTAAATTCTGCTATCTCGTTTCTGTCTGACCTCATCATTAAACTTCAACTGTTTCCCCCAAAATTATCAATGACCTTTTATTTTATCATGGTTTTCAGGTAGTCCAATAATTCTTAGATTATCTCTCTTGGATCTATTTTCCAGGTCAGTTGTCTTTCCAATGAGGTATTTCCCATTTTCTTCTGTTTTTTCAATCTTTTGATTCTGTTTGACAGATTCTTGGTATCTCATGGAGTCATTAGCTTCCATCTGCCCAATTCAAATTTTTAAGGCATTTTTTTCTTCAGTAAGCTTTTGAACCTCCTTTTCCATTTGGCCATTTTTTCCCCATTTGGCCAATTAATTTTTAAGGAATTGTTTTCTTAGGTCAATTGTTGTGCTTCCTTTTCCAAGCTGTTGACTCTTTTTTTCATAATTTTCATATGTAACTCATTTCTCTCATTTCTTTTCCAATTTTTTCTTCTACCTCTCTCATTTGATTTTTAAAGGACTTTCTGAGCTCTTCTAAGAAGGTTTATTTTGGTCTTAAAACCAATTCATCTTCTTGAGGCTTCACACGTAGGCATTTTGACAATATTGTCCTCATCTCAGTTTGTGTTTTGGTTTTCCCTGTCACTTTAGAAGCTGTCAATGGTAAGGGTCCTTTTCTGTTTCTTACTGATTGTAGCCTATTTTTAAACTTATAAAGTTGAGGTCTGCTGTTGCAAGTTTCTTGTGCTGGGGGATAGGGCCCTGGTCACTGGCTTTCTGCTCTGAGGCCTCTATGGCTTTTGGATTCCACACTGCCCTGGGGTTGTTCCCTGTGCTGGGATGACTTGGCTAAGTCACTCCTAGCCTGTGGGTGGTTCTCTAGCTGGCAATTTGCCCTCTCAGCCAGGGCTTGCAAGTCTCACAAAAGGCCTGCTATGCCATGAACCTGCTGAGCCAGGACCAAGGGGCCTCAACTACTGGTTTGTGCTGTAGCCAGAAGCCTCCTGCTGACTTGCCCAGACCCCCTCCATGCTGCGCTGAGCTGCACAGCCCTCCCCTTTTAGTCCAAGTGAGACATACCTTTCCTGAAGTCTTCTAAATTATCGCAAGTTGGACGATTGTGTCTCTCTGTCTTTTTGTAGGTTCTGCAATTCCAGAATTTGTTTAGAGGCTTTATTTAATGTTGTTTTTGAGGGAAACTCAGGAGAGTTCAGGCAACTTCCTGGCTTCTCTCTGCCATCTTTCCAATGACCTTTTATTTACCAATTCTAAATGTCTTTTCTCCATCCTTATGCCTCCTTTGACATAGTAGATGACCCTCTTCTCCTTGATATTCTCTTCTCTCTAGTTTTTCATGATACTAATCTCTCCTGGTTCTCTTCCTTCCTGCCTGACTGCTCTTTCTTAGTCTCTACTGCCAGATCTTCATCCAAATCACACTGGCTAAATGTTGATATGTCCCAGGACTCTGTCCTGGGCCCTCTTCTCTTTTTTCTTCTATACTATTTCCCATGGGGATCTCATCAATTCCCATAAATTCAAATACCATCTCTATTCTGATAATTCTCACATGTATTTGTCCAATCCTAATCTCCCTTCTGCCTTCCAGTCTCACATCTCCAACTACATATTAGCTAGCTTGAGCTTGAATACCCCCATGGACATTTTAAAGTCAACATATTAAAAACCAAGCTAATTCTCTTCCTTATTATATATAGGAGGAGTGCTACCATCCTCCTTATCACTTAAGTTCTCAACTGTGAGAACCAGAGGTGCCCCTGTCCTCTGCCAAGAAAGCATGAGATGACCTTTTTGAGGTTCTAAGGTTGAATTGGCATCCGGGAAGTTCATGGACTGCCTTTAAGTTATGTCAATCAATGGACTTGAATGCTGCCAGCCAATTGGCTTGTAGCTGTGTGTGGGAACCGCCCCACTTCCAGTTCCACAGAGGGCTTCCAGTCAAACAGACTGGGACTCTTTCTCTTGGAGAGTATGAGCGGCTAGGGAAAGGGGCTTTTTTTTTTTCTCTCTCTCTCTCTAGCATAGATCTGAGCTAGGGTTTTTCCATTCTTTCAGAGACATGTGCTCTCTCTCTCTCTTTACTAACTTCTAATATAGTTTAATAAATGCTTAAAAGCCTAAACTGTTACTTAATTTATAAGTAAATACTAGCTAGTTTCCCCCCACACTGGGGAGTAGGTAAGGACACAAACATTAGATTTTAAAAGTCACACAACCTAGGTGTCATCTTGACTCCTCACTCTCACCCTTCATATCCAATCTATTGAGATGTCTTGTATTTTCTACTTTCATAATCTTTCTTACATATGCTCCCTTCTCTCCACTGATACCCACCCCCCCATCCCTGTGGTGTAAACCCACATCACCTCAAATCTGCATTATTATAATAGACTGCCAATTGGTATCCCTACCACAAGTCTCTCTCTACTCTAGTCTATCTTCCTTTCAGCTTTCAAATTGATTTTCCTAAAGTACACGTCTAACTGTATTACTCCACTAAGCAAAAAACTCTAGATCAAATATCAAATCCTCTGGCATTCAATTACCTTCATAACTGTTCCTCCCTCCACCTCTTCAGTTTATGGTATACAGTTGAAATGGATTACCATTGTGCTATAAGAAATGGCCAAGGGGACAGTTTCAGAGAAACCTGGGAGGATTCTTATGAACTAATACTTTGTGAAGTTAGTAGAATTAGGAGAATCATTTATGCTATAGCAACAACATAGTTTTAAAAAGGGGGGGGAAAGAACTTTGAAAGACTAAGGAACTCTGATCAATGTATTGACTAATCAGATGGATAATGAAGATTGTGCTCCAACTTTAACAGAGAGGTGATGAATTAAATATACCAAAAGAGAAATATATTTTCCAACATGGCCTATGTGCCAATTTATCTTCTTAACTATGCATATTTGTTGTAAGGGTTTGGATTTTTTTTTCTTTTCCACTGAGGAAGGGAAGGTAGATGGGAGAGAAAAAGAATTTATATTAATAGAAAAAAATCAATTTTAAAAGAATAAAATTGAGTATAGGAGCAGTGTCTGAGGTGGATAGAATGACTGTAACAGATAATGGAAAGCAGGCAGAACTATTTGACAATGCTTTTGTTTCTTTTAAAATTTTTTCTTTTCAAGGAGACTAATCTCTCCTGGATAGGAAAGAACAAAAATGATTAACAGTTTTGATTGTTCTCTCCTTCTTCTTTGTATTCCTTTATCTAACCCCTCAGTAGAATTTAAGCTTCTTAACATTAGTGTCTGTTTCCTTTCTGACTTTAACAAGTAGGTGCTTAATAAATGGTGAATCAAATTGAAACTCCAGATAAGTATGGAGATATTTAGAGAGTACCTACCTGTCCTTAATCCTTTCTCTCCACTCACCCAACTGTCACCCTAGTTTACGCCCTCACCATCTGTCATGTGAACTACTGTAAAAGCCTCCTAATTAGTCTCTTGGCTCCCATTCTCTTCTTTCACCCTCCATTCTACACACAACTACCACACTTATGTTCTGAAAGCACACATATGACCACATTACTCCCCTGCTGATGAATTATCCCTGCTTCTATATCATTTCTTGGATAATACATGGACTCTCCTGTTTGACATGCAAAGTCCTTCACAATCTGGCCCCACCTTACTTTTCTAGGCTAATTGTGCATTACTCTCCTTCACACACTTGATGTTTCCATCAAATTCACATACTTGCTCTTCCTCATACAAAACGAGCTCTCCCACACAACTAGAACATTCTCCTCAACTCTTCATTTTATAATCACTTCAAGGCTCAGATGATGTTCCAGCTCCAACTCCTAAATTCCATAAACCTAGTATACCAGGATATCAGCAGACTATTTACAAAGTCTTTCATGCTCTCTTTGTGGGAAACAGAGAGATAGGAGCTAGATGATGGTATAATTTGTTAGATAAGAAGTAGCTGAGTGATTTAAATAGAGAGGCAAATGTGAGGAGAATCTCTAAGGGAGATGCCCAGGGATCTGTCATTAGCCCAGTATAGTATAACATTTTTTACCAACAGCTTGGATTTCAGGGGACACAAGGTTGGGGAATGTGGCTAACATGTTAGATGGCAGAGTCTGTTTCGACAATGTTGTCATTTGACTTATTTTTCTTAGCCCTAGAAGGCAGAACCAGGAGCAAGAGGTAGAGCCTGCAAAGAGGCAGATTTTGGCTTAAATCAAACATTTCTTAACATTTAGAGCAATTCCAAAATTAGAACGGGCTAAACCAGAAGTGGTGTGCTCCCTTTCACTGCAAGTTTTCATCAAGAAGTTAGTATTCAATTTGAGAAGTCATGGAAAGGATTTCTCGGTGGGTATGGCTTAGTGGGACAGCTACATGGTACAGTGGACAAAGTGGCAGGCCTGGAATCAGGAAGACTCAGCTTCCTAAGTGATGCTGTGCAAGTCACTTAACCTAGTTTTCCTCAGTTACCACATCTGTAAAATGGACTGGAGAAAACAATGGCAAACTACTCCAATATCTTTGCCAAGGAAACCCCAAATAGCAACACGAAAAGCCAAACAATACTGAAAAAAATGGCTAAATAACATGACTTAGAGTGGATGACTTCTAAGGATCCTTCCAATTGTGAGACTGTGTGGTTCCACAGTCTGTACCTTTAGATAACATTGTGTTTTTGTTCAGATATCATGAGAGATCATCTTATCCACAAAGGAGTCAAGGCCCATAAAGGTTAAATTACTTTCTCAAGGTCACTTTGTAAATAAACAGAAGCATACACACACACACACACACACACACACACACACACACACACACGCACACACACACGCACTTGAATCCTGGCTCTTATCAAATATGGTTTCTGCTATACTATCCCACCACTCTGTAATTAAGAATGATTTTCTCATATAGAACAATGAGCCATCCAACCACCTATTTCCTATGGGAAACTGTCAGTGCAGTTGATGAAATTTCTCAGTGCACACATTTCATTTTTATTCATGATATGGCAAGCCCAGCATTCAGTGTGAAGTTATTTCTCAGAATCAGTTTTCCCAGTAGCACAACTGATTAAAATACCCAGGACCCAGAAACAGTTATTACTGCAGTGGATTGGTTAGCATGCCAGCCTCTGCTCAATGCAGAGCAACTGCTGTGAGTGTACTCAACTGACTTCCTATAGCATGCTGCTTACTTTCCTCCTTCTTATGAAAGAATTCGTTGCTTCTCTGCTTCTTTCAAAGTAACATTGTAGGCATGAATGAAATAATTTTCAGACTTTTCTGAGTACCTTAGAAGAAATTATCTAATACAAATGCCTTGATGCAGGCTCTCATCAATTCTTACCTGGGGTGCTTCAATAATCTCTTTGCTATTCCCTCCACCTCCAGTTTCTGTCCCTCTCATTCCTTTTCTTTTTCCTGGGCAGTGAGGGTTAAGTGACTTGTCTGGGGTCAGCTAGTGTCAAATGTCTGAGGGTAGATTTGAACTCAGGTCCTCCTCAATCTAGGGCTGGTACTTTATCTAGTGCACCACCTAGCTGCTCTCAAGAGATTGCATATTTATTCCTATTAAATTCCATAATGTTTTTTGTGGGGCAGTGGGGGTTAAGTGAGTTGCCCAGGGTCACACAGCTAGTAAGTGTCAAGTGTCTAAGTCCAGATTTGAACTCAGATCCTCCTGAATCCAGAGCCAGTGCTTTATCCACTGTGCCACCTAGCTGCCCCTGTCCCTCTCATTCTTGAGCTCAAAGGATTATACATTTAGATAGCAGAAACCACAGAGGTTATGTAGTCCAACCTCATTATTTTATTAAGAAAATGAAGTAGAGAGAGACTACATGATTTATCAAAGGTCACATAAGTAATCAGAGACTTTGCCACTCTCCTTCCACATTTGCCATTGTAGATCTCCCTTATCTTGCCCCTCATAAACTATTCTCTGCTCTCTTGACTTTTTTTACTACATTTATTTTTTATTTCTCCTGTTGTCTCTCAGGACATCTCTCCTCTGACTCCTTTCCTAGTGCTTCACTGTGCTTTCTGCTACTACCTGCTTAATTACGTTTAGGGAGAGCAGTGACTTTATTGACAACAGAAAAGGACAAATCTGCCAGCCTAACCATCTCACTTCAATCTTTCCCACCTTTGGTCAAACAATTGTCTAAGTTCAAGGATTTAGGAGCTCAGGCAGAAGCAAACGAATTCAAAAGACAGATTTATTGCTTACATGTCTCCTTGGCTGGTTGGATGGGTCTATATCACAGCAGAGCTAAAATAGCCCATGGAATTATGAGCAAAAATGGCAGCTAAACATCTTATCCAATAAAGAAGAAGCCACATAGCAAGTACAACTTTGTGGAAGACCAGTTGTAGTAGAAGCAACATCATACTCACTGAGAGCAGCCCAGCAGAAACATGAGTGGATGACAGTAATGAAGAGGGCTATCAAGTGATAGCAGAGGGGAGAACAGCCTAAAAATGAACACAACCAGCTGTTGCTAGACTAGCACATAACAAATCAGTGACTTTCAGGGAAATAAGCTGCAGCACTGTACACAGTGTAACGATTGGAATGACGACACCTGCTGGAGACTTGCTGTGGAGGAGTTCCGCCCATGAAGCGAAGGTCTTTGAGGGCAAGACCAGGAGTCTTTTCTTTGGTGTCAGGAAGTGACGTGGGCTGGTGGAAGGAGGAGGGAAGAGACTGGCGCTCGGTCTCATGCTCTTTCCTCGGGACTCTGGCGGAGAAGGCAGCTAGAAATGCGCTCTCCCTTTAATAGATAGAGGAATCTAGGCCTTTCTTCTCTCTTTACCAAATTCTTATTCTCCTTAATAAATGCTTAAAAGTCTAACTCTTACTAAAGCTTATAATTTATTGGCGACCACTCATTAGATATTTTAGACAGTTTAGCTAGAATTTTAGCCCTTAACAACAGAGAGATGTCCCAACAGGGTTATCACCTTAGGAGCATGGACTGCATGGACTACATGTAATTCCTGGCCTCATCTATTTCCCATGTATATGCCTTTCCCAACACATATTACCCTGGTAAAATGAGTTACTACATGTGTGCCCTTTCCACATGTATGCCTTGGTGACACATTTCCTCTCCTAACAATGTTCTGGAAACCTGTTGGAATGTGTACTCTAGTACGTATGGGGGGAGAGAGTGAAATCTTTGTCATTTTTTCGATGTGCTGTTTAAACAAGTTTTCTTAGTTTGAACTATTTCCTCTGGTTGTTCTAATAAAAGGAAAATTGGTTGGGGCTCAATAACAAAACTTAATCAAAATCATATTACTATTTCAATAGATGCAGAAAAAGCTTTTGACAAAATACAGCACTTATTCCTATTAAACACACTAGAAAGCATAGGAATAAATGAAGCTTTCCTTAAAATAATAAGCAGTATCTATCTAAAACCATCAGCAAGCATTTTATGTAATGGGGATAAATTAGAAGTGTTCTCAATAAGATCGGGAGTGAAACAAGGGTGCCCATTATCCACACTATTATTTAATATTGTATTAGAAATGTTAGCTTTAGCAATAAGAGAATAAATAGAAATTGAAGGAATTGGAATAGGCAAGGAGGAAACAAAACTATCACTCTTTTCAGATGATATGATGGTATACTTAGAGAATCCTAGAGAATCAACTAAAAAATTACTTGAGATAATTAACAACTTCATCCAATTTGCAGAACATAAAATAAATCCACATAAATCATCAGCATTCCTATATATGGCCAACAAAGCCCAGCAGCAAGATAGAGAAAGAGAAATTCCAATTAAAATGCTGTAGACAATGCAAAACTTACCTTTGTAATGCCTTATATCATCTTTACCATATCCATTGCTATGAACACAGTTCAGGTTCATATTACCTCCTACATAGCTATTGCCATATCTACTGAATCTGGTTTTCCCCCCCTCTTCGCTCCTTCATTCGAAATATATACATCCTTAGAGATTACTATCCTAATACAGAATTTTAATCACATTGTTCCACTGTTCAAAATCCATTAATAGGGTCCCACCAAGTACAAAAATAGTCTAAACTCAAGAAGGTAATATTATACAGAAGAAAGAAACGTCAGCTTGGGAATCAGGCCATAGGTTCAAACTCTGTTTCTCATATTTACTATGTGTGCCACCTAAGGCAAATCACTTAATCTCTCTGGCCCTTAGCTTTTTTAGCTGTAAAATGATGTATATGGACTACATGGTCTCTGAGCTCCCTTTTGGCTCTAGATCTATGATCATAATCTTATATTCAAGGTATCCCACTTTATCCTTTACTTTCACATACTCTGTATTTCTACCAACCTATATTACTTGGTATCCCCTTAACATGCTATTGACTTCCTGCCTCTGGGAATTTACTCACAGATTTTTCTACACCTAGAATGCCTTCTCCCTTGCCTATTGAAACTTTGCCCATCTTTCAAAGTCTAGGTAAAATACACCTTTTTACACATATCCTTGTTTGATCCAGCCAGTGATCTCTTCTGTGTTTGCTCTCACTATACTTTGTACTTCTCTTAGTCATATGCTTACAATCACTGTAGTTATATGTGTACAAATATAACTTCCATTAGATTGTAAAGTCCTTGAAGGTTGGGGCATAGTTTATTTATCTTTGTGTCTTCTCAGAGCCTAGCACATAATAGGTATTCTATAAACTTTTGTTATGGAAGTAAATGAAGACAAAGTCATGGCATGTGTGGGTTAAGGGATCAAAAGACAGGATTAGACACCTTTGATCCTTACAACCTCTCAAACCTCTCCGAAAGAAAAGTAATGCACAAGAGATAAAGCTGTTTCCTTAATTTAAAACACCTGATAAGGTAACAATCTGATGAACTAATAGCATAGGCCAATCCTCAATCTCTATCTCCCTCATTCAGTACCCTATCCTCTCCAAGGCACTGTGTTTTGGCAGGGTTATACAAGCTGATCCACAGGTTTGCAATAGAACTCAATTCTTTCCCCCACACTGTCCCCACTCTGAATAGTGGAAAACAAAAAAAGCAAAAATCTGTTTGGCTCAAGACAACTGTGTGACAGGGTTACAACTCTCTATGTTTCAATGTTACTCATTCAGAGAACTGAGGGAAAAAGGCAACTACATCAGAATGCCAGCATGTGTGTAGATACTCTAAGCCTGATGCAAAGGGGTCTAGCATCCCACTGGGACCAGTTCTGTTCCACTGGAAGTTTCTTAGGGAAAAGACTAAGGCTGGCAAAATGTGAAGTACACAGTTTGGAAGGAGGCTGAGAAAGCTTGGAGGCCCAATCCATAGGGAAGGTGCTATCAAGGGGGTAGGAATCAAAAAGATTATAATTATCAACTATTTCAGGAGGAAGAAAATTCATTTGAAGACTATGAGCACACTCAGATAAACTAACAGGGTAGATATTAACAGAAGACAAGGTGGCCTCCAGATTATCTAATCAAGTTGAACTATCTATGGATAAATATTGTAAAACAAAGGCAAATGAGGCATAGGACACCTTGGATTTTAAAGAGAGCATGGAACCATACCAGGATGTTTCTGAGTGGCTTAAGAGAGAGATTAGAATTATTAAAGCAGAATTTATATTCTCTACAACAGAAGAGAATAGAAAAACTTGAATTCACGGTAGCAAACCTCACCAAAGAAACGTAAGCAAGAATAGGTTGAGACACAGAGCACAGAAGTGAAAGACAATCTGTAAAAAGAGAAGCAAAAAGCAATAATGTAAAAAAAAACAATCTCTATACAAACAGAACACATTGATCTTGATACTGGAGGAATAGAGACAATATAAATATAACAGGTCTCCTAGAAAACCAAAACAAATTAAAAAAAAACAACTTGAACATCAAAATGTAAGAAATAATATAAGAAAATATCCTAGGACTCCAAAACACAGAGAACAAAGTGTTAATTGAAAGAACCTACAGAGTGCCTCCAGAATAATCTTATGCTGCAAACTCCAAGAAAGATAATGATTAAATTTAATAATTCTAATGACAAACCACAAATTCAACAATTGAAGAAGAGGACTTTCAAAGATGAAGGAAAGGAAATTTGAATAGCACAAAGCTACTCTATACCCAGCAGAAACCATATAAGGTAATGGAGTCTGAATAGCAAAAGAGCTCAAGATGCACCCCAAGGTAAAATACTCTGCAGACCTGAGCCTAACCATTATGGGGGGAAAAGATGGATGCTCAAAAAAGAGGTATTTAAAACATTCTAACAACAGCAACAAAACAACCCAGATCTGAACTAATTGTTTTCTTCACAAACCCCTTCAAGACAATAAAAACTGAAGAAAGGTTGGGCAGCTAGGTAGTGCAGTGGATAAAGCACTGGCCCTGGAGTCAGGAGGATCTGAGTTCAAATCTGGCCTCAAAGACTTGACACATACTAGCTGTGTGACCCTGGGGCAAGTCACTTAACCCCAATTGCCTCACCAAAAAACCAAAAAACCAAAAAAAAAAATGAAGAACGGTAAAGATACAGAGAACAAGGCAAAAAATAAATTACTCCAGACAAAAAAAGAAAAAGAAAAAATAACTAAAAAGAGGCAGAAACTTAGGGCATTAATTATAAAACAACAAAATATCAGAGAATAATAAGAGATTTCTTTTTAAAGAAAAACAAGGTTGAAAGTGGAAGTCAGATAGAAGTAATGGTGGAGAAAGAGGACTGGAACCTCATGGACTAAACCTCCCATCACCCCATCCTCAGATGACTCAATGTTTTTGTGAGACTAAACTTCAGAATGAAAAGACACCTAAAAAGAAAGAAGGAAGGAAGAAGATATAGGGAACATACAATGTATCTTAAAGAATTCAGTGGTTAACAAAAAGGGGACTTACCTCTTTTATTCTCTTGGGAAGAAAAGAAATAAAGGAAGATGAGTAATCAGGCAAAGGAAGGGAATGCAACAAAGGGAAAGTGGGAAAATCTCATTTTAATAGTAAGAACTGAAGAATGTTCCCATGGGGGAGAAAATTTTTTATGATGGGGAGGACATTACAATGAGTAAATTGGCAGAGATCATTCATACTACCTCGGGAAAAGGTGAATCAGAGCGGCTAGCAGCAACTGGCATCCAGTAAATTGGGAGGGTGTAGGCCCAAAGATTTCATGGCAAATGGAAAAAATATCACAAGGAGGTCAAAAATAGTCAAGAACAAAATAATTGGGAACATAGTAGAATTCTTACCATGAAGCTATATTTCTATCCTCTCTATCAATTTCAGGAATTGGTATTTCTAAAACCGAAAGGGCCAGAAGACAAGAACTACAAATAAATAACAGAAACTATTTAGAAGAGGCAATTCAAAATAGGTATCTTAGAACTTTAATTCCTAGAAGAATACAGAGACTAAAGTAAAAATAAATAAGTCCACAATTGCTCCCCCCACGCACATGCACATGCGTACACACACACACACACACACACACACACCAATTCTAGGCACACACTAGAATATCATTTCTTTCTGATGGTCAGATCAGCCTTCCACCAAAGATTTTCTGGCTCCAACCATAGAAGAAAATTGGAATGGAGAAATAGGATTTTAGGTGTCTAAAGAGTTCAGTTGGGCAACTTTGTTTTTTTTTTTTACTAGATCTACCATAATCACTAGAGGCTTCATTCTCTGAGACCTGATAATTATTTTTAAGGTAGCAGCGACTGTCCTGGCAGTATGAATAATCCTTTTATTTTATAAGTTTTCAGGGAGTTAGCTACAAGCTTTGGTCTCTTAGCTGCAGCACATTCTCCCTTCTCTTGGGAAAATATTCTGGAGAGGACCCAATAGCTGCTTTAGAAACAACCCACTAAAAGGAAAGAAAGCTCTAGGCTATTTTTTCAAAAAGAAAATACAAGTCTTCAAATACTTGCATTTCCTCTATGGAACAGTGTTCCAAGAATCTACCCAAGGTAAGAACAGATATATAGTCATTCTACTTTTATATGGAATACATATATGCATATATATATAGTATGAGTGTGTATATACATACTCTCTCACACCCACTCACACATACAGATTGTCCATTTAATATTTTAGAAAACATAGAATAGAGACAGGTAAACTTCATGTCAGCTAATTTTGCTCTGGCCTCAATTTGTTCAAAGAAATATTTGCATGTGTGCTGAATTTAATTCAATGATTGTATTCGTTTTATTCAGCAAACAGCTGTTTAATCCATTTAACCTGGTTACAGGATCATCATATGTTCCAAATGTTGGTTTTCCATAGCAGTACAAATTTTGCAATGAATCACAGCTTTCTAGCCTTCTCTAACTCCCTGAACAACCCTAGGATTGGAGAACAGGGGTCAGGTGGTATAATGAAAAAGCCCTGAGAGTCAGTCAGGGCACCATTTTAATGAACCAATAAACCAGAATATTACTTTGAAACATTTTTTCAATGAAGCTAAGAATAACCTAGTTTCAGAAACATACATTTCTCAAGAGTCCTCCTACCCCACTTTTTCCTTTAGTTTGATGTCTTTAAATTTGATGTCTATCTGGATTTTGTTCTATCCAATCTCTTCCTAAGATTGTAAGCAAACAGACAGGGAACCTATCTTCTTTATCTTGCTGTACTCCACATCTTTTCCCTCTGTTGGATCTCATCTAATAAAACAAAATTTCATAGAGTTTTAGCTTCTTACATGTTTCCATATGTATTATTTAATTTCATCCTCACAAGAGCTTTTTTTGTTGTTATAAAAAAATATTTATATGGAGCACATAGGCTCTAGTGCTACTCTTCTATTCCATACTCGAACTAGCAGGTGAGGTTCCCAGAGTAAAGCTACCTCCCTTAGAGTTCTAGGAGTAACCCTGAGTGGTTTGGGGGGGGGGGTACCTTTCCAATGGCATGATCTGCAAGACAGTGTATGTCCCATAATATCACCGCCAATTGATATTTTCCTAATGTCATCCCCCAGATCATCATCCAATCAGTCACTGATGCCCCAGTATCATTTTGATCAATTGATTTTTCCTCAGTATCAATCAACCACCTAATATCAATTAGCTTTGAAAAAGGGATAGTTATTAAAAAGATAAAGCAAGAACTAAAGTACAAAAATATCCTAAATTAAGAGCCTACTTTCTTCCACCACCTTGGTTGATTGTGATGGTCTATCTCCAAACAATTAAGCTATACTGCCTCAGAACATAACCTGCACATCCCTTTCTCCTTATCTTTGTTCACATTATTCCCTTTATCTGTTGAATTTCTGACCATCCTGTAAATACCAATCCAAATACCAACTCTTACATGAAACCATCCCTGATCCTCCTAGTCAGTAATCACCTTCCTCCCCTCAGACATTACTTTGAACTTTACTTAGATATTATTTTCATTAAAATTGTTGATATATGTATATGTATAGATATACATATATATAAATTTCATATAATGGCTGACATTTACATGTACTTTACAAACAAACATGATTACATATCATCCTAATAACACCCCTTGAGATTGCTGCTATCAAGACCCCTATTTTACAAATGAGGTAACTGAGATTCAGAGAAGTGAGTTATCCAGGGTTGCATAGCTAAAAAATTGTCAAATATGGGATTTGGATCCAGGTCTTTCAGATTCCCAATCCAGCATTCTATCCTTTATATGAAACTATCTCTCTACTAGACTAAGCCAGAATGGATATCTAATGAATGTTTGTTGAAGTGAATTAAATGATTTGCTCAGGTTCACACAACTAGTATAGCAAAAGAGGGATATACCCCAAAACCTCTGATCCCAAGTTCAGGGTCTTATTCACTCTACTATACCAGGCTTGGAAAGTAAAACCAATGGATCATAAAATTCAGAACAGGAAGTTATTTAGGCACAAGAGATCAAGTGATGTTCATTGAACTTCCATTCAAACTCAAGTCTTCTGACCCCATATTCAATTCCCATCACATCAGGCTGCTTCGCAATTATGACAAAACTCTTGTAGAAGCCTTGGTCCTTTTTCTCATGGTATAATATGCAAAATGAATTTAATTTCTATGGTAATCTGAAGTTCATCTCCAACCTCTTATTTCCTAGAATTTGAATTACCACAACTACAAATACATCCCTTGAGATCATCCCAATTAAAATAATAACTGGGATTTCCATCATGCAGCCTCTTGCTACGAACCTTCTCTAATCCTCCCAATAACCTTACCTTTCCGGGGCCTCAGCTAGTCTCATCTTCTCAAGGAAGCTGCAGATTTCATCTTCTAGTACCCTTATGTTTTCTCCTTATAGAGGGAGTGTGTCAAAGGAAAAAGAGTATTGGTCTTGGAATTCACAGAATCTTAGGCTTAAATGCCATTTCTGGAACATTAGTTGTGGGACATCTGCTAAATCACTTAACATCTCTAATCTCCAGTCTCCTCATCAATGGGGGTGATAATACTAGTACCTTCTTTACAAGGAACAAATGACATAATGTATGTAAAATGTTTTGCAAACTTTAAAGGACTACATAACCACTGGCTATTATTCATTCATTCATTTATTAGTCGATTCATTTGCTTATTTATTTTCTTTATGTCAACCTGGTAAAAGATAAAATAGGAAAACGATTTCTTTTCTTACATTTTTACTCTTAATCCTGATTCTCCTTTTCCCCTTCCTTTTTTACATTTCACTCTATTGTTTCAACTTTTTTGCTGTCTTCCTTCCCCTCCAAAGGTTCCATGTATAAGTAATTGCTGATATTTACCATGTTCTTATTATTGATTGGGACAGGATTAGGAGGGACAGACCCTGAAATATCTGTACTCCCTTTGTCTCTTCCTTCTCATGGTGTTTATGGGGTTTTGCGCTCTCTCTCCCCCCCCCAGTTCCAAATGGCTGGTATCTATACCATGCTTTCACAATCCTCTTCATTCTTTCCCCATTGGCTAGAATGCCAATTTGTTCATTCTCACAATAGCCCTGAGATTGGTAGATAAAACAAATATTATTGTTACCATTGGATGGATGAGGAAATTAAGTCTCCAGAAGGATAAATTACTGCTGGATCTTGATTTTGGTCTCTTTCTCTGATGAAAGTAGAGCAATTAATTTCTTGAATGGTTTTAATTACAATTGTATACATTAAAAAACAGGAATCAACAAGGGGGAATTTTATTCTGGATCTAATTCTTACTAACAAATATGGGAAACTTGAGGGAAGTGATCACTCTCCATTAAAATATGTTGCAGAAAAGGTGTGTATACTTTTTGATGCACCCTAGATTGGAGACAGGCAGATCAAATAATCATAAGATAATAAAATCATAGATTTGGAGCTAGAAAGGGCATTAGGGGAAATCTAGTTGAAACCTGATAAAACTGAGGCAGACAAAGGTTGAGGGACATCCCCAAGATCACACAATTAGTAGGAGACAAAACCAAGATTCAAACCTTAGTCCTCTGACTCTAAAGACAAAAAGAGGTCATTTTTACTCCACTCCAGTATATTTCAAAGAGCTCAGCGAAATAAGATAGGAGGGATTCCATGGACTAAAATTCTACAGAGGAAGTCAATCAGGGATGGACAGGAAGTTCTCATTATTGAAATTCTAAAGACACAATGAGAAACATTTTTGCTGAGATAAA
The DNA here is from genome assembly GCF_019393635.1 of Dromiciops gliroides. Lineage (NCBI taxonomy): Eukaryota > Metazoa > Chordata > Mammalia > Microbiotheria > Microbiotheriidae > Dromiciops > Dromiciops gliroides. The sequence continues at coordinate 527,034,105 of NC_057863.1, read as the reverse complement.
AAAGGTTAATTGTCTAAAGTGACTGGAGTGGATATTGAGGAAGTTAACTCTCTGACTAATTAGGTTTTAAAAAGGCATGTACAGAAAATGGAAACAAGGATAAAGAAAAAAGAACATAAACAAAAGTTTGGAATGATCCTGCAAGGATAATACCAGGAATGCTAAAGATCAAAATAAGATAAGACAGGCAAAGAAAGCTACACTAAACAAAAAATAATTAGGCTATATTGGGGAAAAGGGAAATGTCAAAGCAAAAATAGGGGTAATGCTTAGGGGGACAATAATAATGAGAGAGAGAGAGAGAGAGAGAGAGAGAGAGAGAGAGAAAGAGAGAAGACAATGCTGCTCAATTATTACTTTGCTTCTTTTTTCTTTTCCAGTGGGAGTAATTTTGAACTAGAAAAGACAGAATAAAAATGTCTAATGAGATGATCCCAAGATAGCCCCAATCTGCCAATGATGTATTCACCAGGCAAGATGAAGTAAATCATAGGCTGTTGGAAGAATTGGCATATGGAATTGCTGAACCATTTATTGTCATTGATATTTGAAAGATTGTTTGGAGAGGATTTCCAGAAATATGGCAGTATTAGGTTGCATCTAAGCTTGGCTTCATCTTGCATCCTCAAAATATCACAGAATTCAACAAAAAAAGTAATTTTTAAGAAAAAAGGAGAATATCCATGAGGTGATCCCTCCAGGGGAAAAAAAATAACAGAAGAACAAAGAACCAGCTTAGTATTTCTTCCTCATAGACTACCATGTTAGGGCTATACTCTGAGCTCTGTGTGGCACTGGTTGCATCTATTGCTGTTTCTCAGAGTTTTCCCTTGGCAGTGACCTAGCAGCAACCTCCCCATCTCCAATCCTCTAATGGAGGAAATTCCTGAATTTTTTCAGCCTCCTTACCATAGATGGGAAAGAAAACATGTTCCTTGATATGAGAGGGGCCCAGTACTGCTAACTTCGATCCAAAGCTATCTGAAACAGAAAAGAATGTCAAATGAGAGCTTGAGTTTGAATTCATCCCCAAAATAGCACTCAATTCTGGCTAAAAAAGGTATCCAAAGGTGGAAATGATTTTTTAAATTTTTAAAAGGAAAAATGAAGGAAAATTCCAACATGTGTTTGAGGAGTTGAGCCTCCTTCTATTATCTCTAAATGTCAAATAATGCACAAAATTGTAAATGAATAATAATAACAGCAAATAGGGAATAGAACAGAATTCATTACAAGGAGAAAATCACAAAATAACCATCACAGAGTCTGATAAAAATAGGAAAAATAAACAATTTACAGAATCACTAAATAAAATTAAGGTATATAACATAACTCCCAAACCTTTTTCATAGTCATAAGAGGATGAAAATTAATTCTATGTAATATTCAAAAAGTCAATTTTATGAAATCATCCAATTCAACAAAAAAAACACCCAAAGAGAACCAATTCTATGAAACAGCCAAAACCCAACAAAACCCTCCAGAATAGTCCAGAAAAGCAACAGAACAATTAGAAGAAATGAGGATGGAAATCAGCTCACAAAAAGAAAATTTAAAAGGCAAATAAGAAAACAGAAAATTTAGAAAAATGATGAAGCATCCCTCCTAAACAGAAGATAACTTGGTAAAGGAACTGGGAAGTTTAAAATTTTTTAATGCAGATGTAGAAAGAAAATTGGCAGAACAAAATCAAAAGACAACAACATTAGAAGAAATCATGTATTCTCTATAAGCCAAATCAAATGATGTGTTCTCTATAAGCCAAATCTTTTAAAAAGAAGGCACAAAAATAATATAGTTATTATAATTACCATAGAAAAATATTATTAAAAGGTCTGAATATAATACTTCCAGAAAATATACAATCCTGGGTTACATTGAGTGGCATATCTTCCAGAAACAAGGAGATAATAATTCTGATATATATGGCCTAGTTAGACTATTTCTGCAGTACTATTTTCAATTCTGGCTATCACAGTTGAAAAAAAGCAATTGATAAGCTTAAGCACATCTGAAAGAGCAACTGTCAAAGAGGGATGGAATTCATCACAGGAAGAGCAGCAAAGCTCTTTATCAGCATCACAGATACTGATAAAGGGAAGAAAAGTAAACAGTCTAGATAAGAATTAAATGCAATAAATAAATATTAGAGAGTAAAGAAAAGCCACTCAAAATATTTTTAGCAAGCATTTAAGCACCTTTGTGCCAGGCATTGTATTAAGTGCTTTTAAAAATATCTCATTTTATCCTCAAAGTAACTAGAAGATAAGTACTTTTCTTGTCTCCATTTTATATATGAAGAAATTGAAACAGTTATGGTTAAGCAACTTGTCCAAAAGTCACACAACTAGTAAATGTCCAAGGCCAAATTTGAACTCAGGTCTTCACGATTCAAAGGCTAAGGCTCTTCACTGTACCTGGCATACTCACATCAATGAAGGTACTTTGTTCTATGAGCAAAGCAGAATCGCAGTAGCTCAAAAGAAATGTGAGATGCACAAAGTTAAAGACATCTGCACTCTGAATGTTCATATGGCCTATTTGTGCCTGATCTTTGGTAAAGCCTTCTGAACATGTATTGGTCTGATCAGCCACAACTGGACACATTGTATCTTGACCCCAACATAGTGATGTCTTTGTGGTCCATTTCAAAACTGAAGAACAATCAACCATCTACCCCAATAGAAGGGACCAACAATGAAAGTATGGCAATAAATTACATGAGACATCAAAAATATAATAAAAAAAATATTAACTAGTGGTCAATAGAGCTATTAAAAGAATAAATAAGGATAGAGATTAGAGTTGCTTGGTCCCAACTGTTCCCTGACTGCAAGGCAGTGTTTTGTTTTGTTTGAATTTCACCTTAATTGACTCTTTACCCTACTGTACACAGAGGCTGAATTTTTGTTCTCTTTTTAAAACTCTCACATATCCCCCTTTCCTCACCTCTCAGCACAGGACTTCTCATCCCATACCCAACTAAGGAAATAGAGGTGATGCATTATGAATTCCTTTTTCTCTACATTTCAAAACTGTTTGACATAACCCTCCATTTTTTCCCTTTAGTCTCTGATGAAGAGGTTGCACTTATCCTTGCCCAAGGACAAGGCCTCCACATGCATTCTTAATCCTATTCACTATTCTGTTCTCCCCTGGATTGCCCCCACAATCAGTATCCCTCTCTAATCTTCAATATTTCCTTATTTACTAGTTCCTTCTCTGATGCCGACAAAAAACAACCAAATGTTCCATGTCCTTAAAAAACCCTAACTAGGAGCAGCTAGGTGGCACAGTGGATAGAGCACTGGCCCTGGAGTCAGGAGGACCTCAGACACTTAACACTTACTAGCTGTGTGACCCTAGGCAAGTCACTTAACCCCAATTGCCTCACCAAAAACAAAACAAAAACAAAAAAACAACAACAACAAAAACCCCTAACTAGGCCCTAACATTCCATTGAGATACCATCATATGCTTCTTCCATTGACAATCCAACTCTTATAAAACGTTATCCATGTTCATGGCTTCCAAATATTCTCTTGCTCTCTTGTCAACCCTTTGCAATATGGTTTCTGACTTCATCAATAAACTGAAATTTTTCTCTCTAAATATACCAATGATCTCTTCATTGTCAGATTTTATTCACAAAAAAGTGAGAGGACTTTTTATTAGCCCTCATCGTTTTTTTTTGTTTGTTTGTTTTTATCTCTTTGCAGCATTTGAAACTGTGACCACATTCTCCTTTGGGATCCTCTCTCTTCTTTTGTGGCATGGCTCTCTCATGGTTTCCCTACCTGTTAGACTGATTCTTCTCAGTCTCCTTTGCTTGTTCACCATTCATATCACATCCCTTAAATAGGAGAATACTCCAAGGCTCTATTCTGGCCCCTCTTCTCTTATAAATCTATACTGATTCACTTGGTAACTTCATTAGAAATCATGGGTTTCATGATCATCTCTATGCTTATGTCTCCCAGGTTTATATAGTCAGCCCTAGTCTCTCTCCGGAGTTCTCAAACCTCATTATAAATTGCCTATTGGATACATTTCTTTTGCAGGGCAATGAGGGTTAAGTGACTTGCCCAGGGTCACACAGCTAGTAAGTGTCAAGTGTCTGAGGCCAGATTTGAACTCAGGTACTCCTGAATCCAAGGCCGGTGCTTTACCACTGTGCCATCTAGCTGCCCCATTGGATATTTTTAAATGAATGGCCAATACACATTTCAAATAGAACATTTTCACAACAAAAAATATTATCTTATTTTCACAACCTTCTCTCCCGTGTAACTTCCCTATCACTATACTATCAAGAGCATCACCATCCTTCCGTTTCCCAGGTTAACAACATAAGCATTATCCTTGACTTCTAAATCTCTCTCTCTCTCTCAACCCATATATCCAGTCCATTGTCAAATCTTGCCATGTTAACAATAATAATAATAGTTAACATTTATATAGCACTTCAAATTTTTCAAAGCACTTTATAAATATTATCTCATTTTGTTGTTAAAACAGTTCGAAGAGATAGGTGCTATTATTTTTCCCATTTCACAGATGAAGAAACTGACATAGAGAAAAAATTTCTTTTCCAGAGTCTAACAGCTTTAGAGTATCTGAGCTGTCTTCCCTAACTCCTCTTAATTACATTGCTTTATCTATTTTAATTACTTCCTATTTATCCTATATATACCTTGCGATATATGTGTGTGTGTGTATCTTGATACACACACACACATTTATATATATATATATTTGGATGTTGTATATATGTTATGCATGTGTATCTTTTGCCTCTTTTTGTATCCCCAGTCCTTAGCACTGTAACTATTGCAATGACGCCACCTGCTGGAGACTTGCTGTAGCAAAGCTCCTCCATGAGGAGAAGGCGTCTGAAGGCAAGACATGTGGCTCTTTGGTGTCAGGAAGTGATTTTTGCGTGTGGGAGGAAGAGGGGCAAGGCTGGTGCTTTCACGCTCTTTCACTGGGACTCTCATGGAGAGTGAAGCAAGAGAACGTTAGCTCCCCGAGATAGATAGATGAATCTAGGCCTTTCTCTCTCTCTTCACCAAATTCTTATTCTCCTTAATAATTGCTTAAAAGTCTAAACTCTTGCTAAAGCTTCTAATTTATTGGTGGACCAGAGAAAGGGACTACCTCCTGGACTGGTTCTTCTTTGCAGACACCCTTCCCAGCAGAGACCTGGCTCTCTGTCCTGTGTCTCTCTCCAGGACCTAGACAGTGGCTTCTGTTCGGGAACCATCTCTGCCTCTGACCTCCCCCAGCCCACCCTGAGATCCCTTCAGATATGCTGCCCCTGGTCTTAACGCTGCTTCTTCTGTGGGTCTCTGCCTACATCCACAAGAAGACTGAGAAAAAGATCCTTGGTGGGCAAACATGTGTTCCCCACTCCCAGCCCTGGCAGGCCGCACTGTTTGTCTCTCAGAATTTCCACTGTGGGGGTGTACTGCTGTCCAATCAGTGGGCCCTCACAGCAGCTCATTGTAACCACTGGAACCTTTGAGTGGTTTGGGGGAAGCACAATATCTTTCAGGAGGAGCCCTTCCAGCAATCAATCAAGGGTGAAGCGCCAGGTCACCCACCCCAAGTATAGCTCCAGAAATCTGAAAAACGACCTCATGCTGCTCTACCTTGAGAAGCCGGAAAATCTGACCCCTCAAGTCTGGCCCTTTCAGGTGGCAGAAGACTGTGCCACTCCTGGGACAACCTGACAAGTGTCCGGCTGGGGTACCATCTCCAGTCCTATTGTCAAATATCCCAGCATCCTCCAGTGTGTGGAAGTCAGTATCCTGCCCATGGCAAAATGCAAAAAAGCTTACCACCAATATGAAATAACCCCAGGCATGATGTGTGCAGGGACTGAGAAAGGTGGAAAGGATGCCTATCAGGGTGACTCTGGAGGTCCCATGGTGGGCAATGGGGCCCTACAAGGCATTGTGTCTTGGGGCATGGAACACTGTGGCCTGGCCAGATATCCCATTGTCTATACCAACCTGTGCCGCTATCGGACCTAGATTCTAAACGAAATGCAGAAGCAGAAGAAGCAGTGACAAGCTGTACCGCCCTCCTCTCCCCCCTCTTCCCCAGGAAAACTGGCCAGTCCAGCCTGTCCCTAGGCCACCTCAGGGGGCTGAAACTACAAAGGAACCCAGGCCTGTGATGCTTCAGATCTACATCTACCCAGTTGACCATTGACTATCCCCTCTCAAGGATGGGACTCTGGGACTTGGGGCATCCTAATTTCCCAGCCATGGGCCTCTGGAGGACCCAAGTTTCCTAGCCCCATCTCTAGTCCAGATTTGGATGCATGGAAATGGAATCAAAAGGAGTTAGAGGTAGAAAGGACTTTTTGTCCTGAAATAGCAGGCCCGGAAAGGACCTTTTAGAAAGACCGTGTACTCTGATTTTTACAAATGGGGAAACTGAGGGTTGAAGTGACCTCCTCTAAGGTCACATAGCTAGGATATCACAGAGCCAGATCTATCCCCAGCCTCCCAGGTACCCTAGCCCCTTTCATGAACCCACTGCCTTGCTCAGGTATCCAGAGTAACCGAGCTGGTCCCTCTTTGTCACACCCCTCCACCACCACCAACAGTCTGAGATGAATAAAATCTGTGGGGCTTCCTTTGGGAAAAAAATAATAATTTTTTAAAAATTAAAAAATATATAATTTATTGGCAACCACTCATTAGATATTTGAGACACTATAGCTAGAATTTTAGCCCCTTACAGCACAGTGTCTGGAACATAGTAAGCACTTAATAAATGTTGATTCAAGGAATGAAGGAATGAATGATATCAGGTTCAGTGCTCCAACTTCTGTTACTTAGCTGCCTCTATAACAACTCTCACATCCTTTCTCTTTTCTTGGATCTTAGTTCAGATCCTTATAACCTTTCACCTGGACTACTGCATGTAGCTTTATAGTTAATTCCCATCCCTCAAGTCTGTTTTTTTATTCTCTAATTATTCCTTCACAAAGATACCAAAGTGTTTTTTCTTAAGTATTGCTCTGACTTGTCATTCTGCTATTCAATAAATTCCAGTAGCTCTTTACTGATTGTTTATTGTTGTTCAGTCGTTTTAGTAATGTCCAATTCTCCATGACCCCATTTGAAATTTTCTCCAGCTCATTTTACAGATGAGGAAACTGATGCAAACAGCGTTACATGACTTGCTCAGGGTCACACAACTAGTGTCTGAAACCAAATTTGAACTCACAAAGATGAGTCTTCCTTACTCCAGGTCTGGTACTCTATCCACTGCACCACCTGGCTTTCCCCTATTGACTGTAGCATAAAATATAAACTCAATTAGCCATTTAATAATGTGAACCCCATAAGCCTTTCTAGTCTCATTATATATCACTTCCCTCCTGAATTCTAACAGTCTAGTCAAACAAACCCAAGCCCAGAATGCACTGTCTTCATCTGCATCTCTTAGAATCCCTTGTTTTCTTCAAGATTCATCTTAAGCACAATATTCTATATAAAGCCTTTCCTTATTCTCCCCCCTTCACCCACCCCAGCTGAAAGTGCCCTCCCTCTCCAACCTACTTTGTATTTCTTTTCCACACGGTGTATATATGTGTATATATATGTATACACATATATACACACACACGTGTGTGCACATGTACGTGTATGTATATGCATATACACATGTTTGTGTGTATGTGTGCGTGTGTAGTACACATATTCATATATGTAGTGCAGGCCTTGGGGCTTAATTTCCCAACTCCAGCGTGCACTGGCTGGTTGAGTCCCCAAAAGAGCTCAACTATTCCTTCCTTCAAGGTTCTAGAGGTAATTCTGAAGGGCTCAGGAGTTTTCTCTAATATAGTTGTTCATAAGCCCCAATCCAGTGTGTTTCTGCCAATATCAATTGAAGATATCTCCAATATCAAATAATCAATTAACTTCAATTAGCTTTTTAAATGTATAATTACTGAGAATGTATAGCAAGCACCAAAGTTCAAAATATCCCCAAACCTAGATGTACACTCTTCCCATCTATCTATATATATATAGGCCCTGGGGAAAGCAGACTCAAATTTTAACAGTAGCTACAAAATATTCTCTATCTTCCTGTACAGGCTAGAGACTTGCCTGGCCCAGTGAATCCTCTTCTCCTTTTGAGGAGTCCCTAGGAAATTCACTTCTGTCTATGGCATAGGTGATGAATAAGTCACTTCTTTGCTTTCAGGACAAGGTATTTTAGCAGCAGAGTTGATTCACTAGTAAGGATAGGTCAAGCAAGCTGATCCTCAGGGTTGGCTTCTTACCAGCCCCAGCTACTTCTGCTACCAGCTTTGATTGCTATGGGGTCCTTTAATAGCTTGTCTGACCTTCCTAAGTCCCCAAGGTCATAGGCTGGTTAATGCCTTCTCTGATACTGTTCAGCTATGATCAGGAGAAAATACAGAGACTAAAATAACAGAAACACCATGGGTTTGCTGCCACTTATTGGCCAGTTGGGGAGATAAGGCAGGCCTTTTGCATGACCACTTAGCTCCAGCTTAGTAACCAATCACTATGAAGGAAACAGCCAATGAGGCTTTGAATGTGTTTTGCTGCACTACACATTTCCAGAAGCAGGCTTTCCATAGACTAGAAAAAAGCAGAGGATACAAGCTCATAGAATTGGTCCCTTGCTAGCCAGTCTCCCCTTTACATTTACACATGGACATATTGTCTCCCCTTTCAAGAGGCTCTTCAAAGGCAGGAACAGTTGTACTTTTGTCTTTGCATCGCCAGTTATGAACATACAGTGTTTGTTGATTGATTGGTACTTGAATTCAGCTATCATATTCTTTCTGAACCTCCTTTTCTTCACTATAAATACCCCATTTCTTCAAGCAATCCTCACATATGATGACTTGTAGGCAACTTGCCCTCTTGGTTTTCTCCCTCCAGTTGCAACTTGTTTTGGCTTCTGGACTCTGACCTCAGCACCTACTGCTCATTTTAATGTGGAACACTCTCAAGTCCAGTAAACCAATAGATTTGAATGATGCTAGTCAATGAGCTTTGAACAGTGTGTAAGGGCCGCCTCTCATCTGGTCCTCGAGGGGTTTTCACTCTCTTTGCCTCAGACCCTGGAGGACGAAGCCAGGTGGCCCCTCTCTGCTCTCTAGCTCTAGGTAATGTAGGGCTTCTGAACTTTGGGAGCCATGTGCTCACTTTCTATGGTGCTGGGGATTTTGGGCTTGCCTTAAATTCAGTCAACTCTTTACTAACATTTAATATGATTCATAAATGCTTAATGCCCAAACTGGTACAATAGAAATATATTAGAAACCCCAGCTTAGAACAGTGACAGGTATCCCCAATATATTTCAAATGACACAGGAATCTGTGTCTTGCTACCAGGGACTCTTGTCCTGAGTTCTAAGGTACTTCTCTGAATTCTCTCTATTCCCACTCAAGTGTCCCATGGATACTTTATAGTGGTTACCCCTAGTGCAAAAATTGTTAACTATTATGACTTTCTATGGGACACCCATATTTTAGGGAATACAGGTTAAGTATGCCCCTCTCTCTAACTGTAATTCTCTATGATTTCAAAGAATCTTTCCAACTTCAATCAGATGTTGTTAAAAAACCTTCCCTCAAGGAACCATTCTTCTAACAAAACATTTGTCTTTATTAGTAGAAAGAAAAGTCTGGTGGTATGAAACAAACCTGTTTGGAATTTATAAATATGCATCTGTATGTTTATACAAACACTATGAAGGTAACAAATAATCCCTTCTTTCCCTTGTAGGAATGTAAAAGTAGACACTGAAATGAATCAATGGAACATTCTGCTGGCTAAAGATTCCATAGCCAGCACTGAACTAGGAATTAAATTTTTGACACTTTTGCATAGAGAAATATCCTCAGTGGTGGCTACATTTTTCTAAAGTATTACTTTCATTTTAGAACACATTGATTCCTACCTCAAGCACCCTCTAAGATAAGGAAAGTATTACTATACTTGGGGTTTGAGAACTAAAAGATATCTTGAACTTTGTAGTTCAAAGGGACAAGCATTTCCCTCTCAGCTCTGAAAGCAATGTTGGATCATCATAGTCTTTTCTTTTTCTTTTTTTTTTTAATTTTTTAGTGAGGCAATTGGGGTTAAGTGACTTGCCCAAGGTCACACAGCTAGTAAGTGTCAAGTGTCTGAGGCCAGATTTGAACTCAGGTCCTCCTGAATCCAGGGCTGGTTCTCTATCCACTGTGCCACCTAGCTGTCCCCCATCATAGTCTTTTAAAAGGAAATCAGAATTGAGTAATTCCTCAAATTCTTAAAAGGACACACAAGTTGACAAAGGTAAACTGAAAGAAACAAGTGGAGACCTTAGAGATGAACAGCAGCAATGAGGGTCAGCCACCCCAGCTGTATCTGGGACTTAAAAAGAGGATCCAGCAAGAGTCCACAGAACATGGGCAACAGACAAAAAGGACCTTAGTGGTCATATAGTCCAAGCTGTCAAAGATTAAATGGGATAGGGTTATTTTGACCACAACCTTACAAGAAATTTTGGAGATTTTAATTAGACATAATGAACTTCCTAACTATTAAATATTCAAATGTGTGGCACAAGGCAGAAGGTTTGATCTGGTATATGTTAGACTCTAGTCAGTGTAGTGACCTAGAAAGCTATGTGTTGAGAGTGAAGAGATTTGGCTTTAGTTGTGACTCTATCTTTCTCAATATGTGGACTTGCACAAGTCACTTCAACTCTTTGGGCCTCAGGGTCCTCATCTATAACAATGAGTAGACAACATCATTTTTAGCCTTCCTTTTGGCTTTATAATGCTAGAATTATCCTTCAGTCCAATGTTTTAGTAGGAATTCTAGTCTGCTCTCAGACAACCCCATGCATAGTAAAGACAAAACAGCCTGAGAAATCCAGGTAGATCCACTTTAAAGATACCCAACCGTTTGCCAAATAGGGCTCTTCCATTTTTTTATGAATCTATAAAAAAATGATAAGCACTGATGTGTTTCAGCACAGTTTAGGTAGCATCTTACTTGTATAAATGGGCATTGATGAAATGATTGTTCTTCCATCTCTTCTAGTTTTATCATTCTGTGCTCTTAGCCACTGTCCCATATCCTGATAACCTCAATGGTACATTTAATGATATGCTGTTCCATGAAACTCAGAGAATTAGAAATAACATTATCTGGATTTTCACAAAGCTCTTTCTGAACGTATGTGTGTGTGTTTTATTCCAGATGGCAAATTTCACAAGCAAGTGGACAAATGTTGATACTTATGATTTATTTTTGACTTGTCATGAAATTTAACTTTTATATTAAAAAAAAAATCTGATGCAAAATGCACTTTGCAATCTGTGTGCTTTTAGAACAGCCAGAATGTGTGATCCTTTTTTTCTGGGCAAGAGTTTTTTTTTTTTTTCCTGAACCATCATTCACTTGATATAATGGAGTATGGAAATTTGACAATGTAACATCAAAGATTCAGTTTAATCTGCTATTTCATAGAGTAACAGTAAGATGCCTAGCTTTTGCTTAAAATAAAGCTTGGTAGGATTGGAAAAGAAGAGTAACATCTCTCAATAAGACAGAAACTGTGAAATACAAGTAAGTTTGACTCAGTGATACCACTGCTATGTACATAACCCCCAAAAGGCCAAAGTCCCATCCATATCATATTTGTAACAGCACTTTTGTAGTGGCAAAAATTGGAGGGAAAGTAGGTGTCCACTGACTAGGCAATGGCTGAACAAATTATCTTATTTGAATATAATGTAAATTATTGTGCTGGAAAAACTATATAAATATATATACATATATATATGAAAAGATTGAAAGAAAACTGGGGAAAACCTTATGAACTGATACATAAAAAAGAAGAAGCATAGGAGGTAAAGCTCATTTGAGAGGCAGGGGACAGAGAAGGTCAAGGAGATGATGAAGCTAGCCTTAGATGTGAGTTGAAAGCCAGTGGCAGTCTACTGTCCCCCATTTCCTATGCTGTTGTCTCAAGCTCTTCATGTGTTCCCCATACCTCTCAGTATGAAGCACTGAAGCCACAAGTGGTGACAGAAGGGCGGTAGGATAGATGGAGTGGGCAACAGGAGCTATTTTAGAGCTCCAATTTTAAGCTCTCTCTTTGCGTCAGCTGCACCATGGGAGACCTAGCACAAGGATGCGGTTTGGCCTAAGTACTGATCACACAAAGACAAATTTGAAAGCTCTTTATACAGCAGAACCTGAACCTTGGTGAAAATAAGAACCATTTGCATGGGCATAACATGAATCCCAAAAGGCTTACTGCCTCCCAATGGAGAAGAAGCATTATGTTGTGGGGTGGGGGGTGGGGGGCAGGAATTGATGAATTTTGGATCAGAGGGCCTGGGTTCAAATTTGCCACTTATGACCTATTGCTTAACTTCTACAAGCCTCAAATTTCTCATATGCGCAATGAGGGTTTTGGGTCTCCTAAGGACCTCTAAAATTCAATTCTATATTCCTATGGCCCCTGACTCTAAGTTTAATGGGTCTATATAGGAGTTAAAGAGAAGAATTAATAAACTCTGGCCCAAGAAGTAGAGGTAGTTGCTATAAGGCACTCTCAGCTAATCAGGAAAGAACCCCTGTTGTCTGAGTAACATGTCATCTACATTCTCTCTAAGATCGCAAAGACCTCATAGAAAGGGCTTATTTTTGTTGTTCAGTCATTTCAGTTGTATCTGACTGAATCCTATTTGGGATTCTCTTATCAAAGCTACTTTTACAGATGGGGAAACCAAGGCAAACAGGGGTAAGGTACTTTCCCAGGTTCACACAGCTAGTAAGTATTGGAGGCCAGATTTGAACTCATGAAGATGAGTCTTTCTGATTCCAAGCTCTATCCACTGTACCACCTAGATGTTAATGCCAAGAGTTTACAAACATAGCTTTGAAGTTAGGTTGCCAATTTGTTTTCCTAAACCAGAGAAATAGCTTCTTGAGGTCCCTTCCACATCTGTTTGTTGATGGACTGGTTAAGCCTATTTCTAACAAAACTTGCTCTTCATAATTCACTCTCTAAAAGTACACATTACTTACAAAGACTTAGGTTATGACTCCTCCCAAGATGATTTGTATTTTAAGAGACATTAAAGCTTGAAACAAATAAAATAAAAAGATTTGGTTTTACTCCTTTAAGTCTTTAACTTACTGCAAGATTACATCTAAAGGACTGGGGGAAATGGAGCCCCAAAAAGGGAGGTCTGATTAGATAGCAGTTTTTTTTTAAAAAGAGCTGGAAGTTTTAGTGGACTACAAGTTCAATATGATTCATCAGGGTAATATGCCAGCCAAAAGGATCTAATAATACAGGTTCATACTATGGGTGACAGAACTTTGAGGAACTGGGGGTGATGGTCCCTCTATGATATTCCCTATAGTATCATGTTCAGTTCTTGATATCACAGTTTAAGAAAGACAGAATCCAGAAGAGGACTTCCAGCATGGCGATAAGTCATTGGACTATGTCAATTGGCTGAAAGAACTGGTGATGTCTGACCTAAGGAAGAGAACACAAAAGAGACATCTCTAAGTACGTGAATTGCTGGTGAGCAGACAGAAATTTTGCATAGGGCAGAACAAAGAGCAATAGGTAGAAGTTACAAAGAATCAAACTTAGAATTTTTTAAAGGAAAAATTTCCTAAAAATTAGAAGAACTGTCCAAAACTGGAACAGGCTGTCTCAGGAAGTAGTGGGTTTCCCCTCATCAGATGTCTCCAAGAAGAGGCTCAGGGCTACTTGTTGAGTATATGGTGGTAAGGTTGCCTTTGGGGTGTGAACTGGACTTGATAGTCACTGAGGTCCATTTAAAATCTGAAATTCTTTAATTCTGTGATTCTGTATTTGTAGTAATAGTAGTAGTGGTGGTAGTGGTGGTGGTGGTGGTGGTGGAGGTGGTAGTACCTGATGTTTATACAGTGTTAGTATGTCACTGTGCTAAGTGCTTTACAAATGTTATCTTACTTGATTCTAAAAACAATCCTACAAGGTGGGTACTATTATTACCCACATTTTACCATTGAAGGTACTGAGGTAAACAGAGATTAAGTGATTTGCTCAAGGTCACACAGTTAGCAAATGCTGAGGCCAGATTTGAAATGAGGTTTTCCTGATTCCAGGACCAGCACTCTATCCACTGCAACACCCAGGTGCATATAGAGTTTGATTATCAAGGCATTCATATTACCAATGAAATAATAGGTCTGAACTCTGAGTTGAGCGAGAGAGCCAGAGGGAGAAACAGAGGGAAAGACAGAGGGAGAGGGAGAGAAACAGAGAGACAGGGAGAGAGAAGAGGAGAGAGAAGAGAATGCTTACTTAGCTAGACCTTATGAATTCAGATCTCCTGGATCAGGTGAACTGTTACCTTAGTAGACAAAAGTTCTTACTTTCTGCATTTAGCCACGACTCAATTGCTTTCTCAACCCTTGAATTTCCTTCAGTGCTCAGGACCTTCTCACTTTGGAATATACCTGAATCTTTCCAGCTCCCTTCTCCCATTGATGAGTTCCATTTGGAAGAGTCTCCATTTTGGAGGTGGGCCCAGGATAACCATACTTGACTCCCCTCCTGGTTGAGTAGGCATGTCTTTCTTTTTGCTTGTATTTGTATCTCTAGCACTTAGCACAGTGCCTGGCACATAGTAAGGACTTAATTAACTCCTATCGCCTACCTGACTACCTACTGTCAGATCTGATTGATAATCCTATGTCAGTGATATTTGAAAGATTAGTATTAGATAGGTACTCAAGACTGGAACAAAGTTAATGTTCAAAAAAGAAAAGAAAATGGAGCTGCAAATTACAGCTCAGTGAACTTGACTGATTCCTGGCAACATTCTTGAATGTATGATTAAATAAATTGTTAGTGAACATTTAGAAAAGAAACTGGTGATCACAAAAGGCCAGAATGACTTCATCAAATCTGGTCATGCCAGACTAAGCTCATTTCCTTTTCTGACAGGATCATTAAACTTGTTGATCTAGGGGATTTTGCAAATATAGTTTACCTAGATTTTAGCAAAGAATTCAACAAACATTTGCTAAAATACCTCCTGCTTTTCTTGTGGGAAAGATGTGGGCTAAACAATAATGCAAACAAAAAGGTTTAAAAATGCTTTCATGGTTGCTGGACCCAAAGAGTGTTATTAATGGTTCTATGTTAATTTGAAAGGACTAACTAGGGAGTGTCTTAGAGATTGTCAGACAGAAATTGAATCTAGGTCTTCCTTACTCAGAGGTAAGTTTTTTATCTACTACACTACCTCTTAACCAGTGGAATAATCCATAGAATTTCCTATTCAAAAGCATATATAATTTGGCACACAGACAATACTGTACTGTTCTTTTATGACATGTCCTATTTATAATTTTGTCAGGGCTCATTTTTGCATCATGCTTGAATTAGAAACAATGATGTGAAAAGGTATATATAATCTCATGATGCCTCATTCCTTTTAAGCCACTACTTGGGGAGCACCCCTTTTCTCATCTACTTTTCATCCTGGTTCTCTATTTTTTATCTTGATAGCTATGTATACAGCCACATATACAAACATAGTAGAATATTATTGTTCAAAGGAGCCTTGGAGATCATCTAGTACAAACTAACAAACTCATGAAGCAGGTTTAAAGAGATTTAAGTGGCTTGCCTGGGTGACTCAACTCGGGTCCAAAGCTAGAACCCTAACCCATGTCTTTGAAGTCCATTGTTTTTTCTACGATCATGATGAGATGAATTATTAAAGGAAAGGCTGCCTTTTGTGTTGAAGAAAAGCATAAGCAATCTATTCTTCATTTTAATAAATGGCCCACTGGAAATGTACAGATAGAAAATTTAGGAACTGAAATGATTGCTCTTAACGTCAGATAACTGAAAGGTAGAATAGTAATTAACTCAGAAAGTATCAGCATAAAAAGGTAGAATATAGTAGGTCAATCTCCAAATACTGGTTTAAGTGATCACTATGAGGCAGGAACTATGATAACCAATGGGAATACAAAGAAAAAAATAGAAACAATTCTTGACTTCAAGGAGCTTAGATTCTAATGGAGGAGACAACATATTAGACAAAGATTCTGAGACCGAGGTTAGCAAGGAGAACATTATAGGTATGGGGTGGGGGGAGGAGGGATATCCAGACAAGGAGAAGAGATATGGAGTGTCAGACCTGAGGAATAGGATGTAGGCCAGTATGACTAAAGCACAGAGTGGGTTGAATGAAGTAAAAAGGATGATTGAAATGATGGGAAGGAGTCAAGCTATGACAAGCGTTAAATGCCAAATTGAGGGAAAGGGATGGAAATGATTTCAAGATAATAGAGAAATACAAAAAAAGAATGATGAGCCCTTGGCTGAACTTTATACATGGAGACAGAATTATCATGACCATGGCAATTCAGGTCACTTTCAAAAACATTCAATTCATTTATTTTACAAAATAGAAAACTCTATTTCCATTGTCCTTGATGACAGATTTAAATATGATTGTACCCCTTGATGGATGCCAGTGCCATAAGGTAGCTCAAGGGATCTGTGTATTGGGAATCGTAGTTGATTGACTGCTATTTGTGGACATACTTGTTTTGTCCTATGGGCCAAGAGAAGCCAATGCGTTCATTTAAATTCTTTTTTCCTCCCATTTATCATTATTTAAACCATCTATCCACAGAACTGACTGACGCTGATTAAATTTGTATGTAGCAGGAAAAATGATTCATGTGCAATAGGAAATAAAATGTGCTAAGGTTCAAAAGCATTTACCTGATAAAAAAATAATTCTTTGTTCTCATGCCATGCAAGTGAACATTAATCAAAAGAGTTCTTTCGTCATGGTCTCTTGCCACCACTTATCATTTAATCTTTATACAAAAGGGGGAGGGGAGTACCTGACACTAACAGAATGAGTAGGAACTACAAAAGTAATTAAAAGTTACATTTTATGATATGGCACTTGAAGTCAGTTTATATAATTGTCACGCCCCCCCCCCTTAAGTTTAGAATTTTCTGAAGGCAGAAACTGGAAAATTAATACTGCTTTCACATCCACAAAATCTTACAAATTGGTAGTGTGTCTAATTGAGCCCATACCATATACTGCCTTGGACTGTCATTAACATGTTCTGCTTAAACTTCATTTGATACTCCTTGAGGGCATATTGCCCCATACTGCCCAGCACAATTCTAGACATATGTTAGGTACACAATAAATACTGTCTCTGAAAGTGTGTAGTTTATTTAGAAGGCATTAGGTAGAGTGCCGGTCTTGGAATTAGGAAGAACTGAGTCAAATATGGCTTCAAACACTGTGTCACTCAAGGCAAGTCATTTAATTTCTGCTTGCCTCAGTTTCTTCATGTGTAAATTGGAGATAATTACAACACCTACCTCAGAGGATTGTTGTGAGGCTCAAATGAGATAATATTTGTAAAGCACTTAGAACAGTGTCTGCTACATAGACATAATGTAAATGTTTATTCCCTCTCTCCCTCATGTGAGAAAACGCAGGAACCACAATGAATAAAGCACAGTGGAGAGCATTTGGGAGATCAATGGAGGTGAAAATAGAAATAATATTTTCATTAGAGTATACTACAGACCACCTTAACAGAAAGAAGAAAGATATTAGGAGAGATCACAGCCTGGCAAAGGAGAGACAGAGTACTGAGGGAAGCTTTAATTAACCACATGTTTGAAGAAGCTTATTCTTTGTACCAACAACAAAGTAGCCACCAATTTCCAGACTTACCTTACTGATATTTTCATTACTTAAATGCCAAATACAGGGGCAGCTAGGTGGTGCAGTGGCTAAAGCATTGGCCCTGGATTCAGGAGTACCTGAGTTCAAATCCGTCCTCAGACACTTGACACTTACCAGCTGTGTGACCCTGGGCAAGTCACTTAATCCCCATTGCCCTGCCGAAATAAATAAATAAACAAATGCCAAATACATCATCAACAACAAGCAATAATAATTCTGGATCTCACTATATGTAATAAGGAAGAAATGGTTGCTGGGGTGAAAATGATAGGAAACATTTTAGAGAAGTGACCACACCATCTTAGAATTCATGAAAGAGAAGAGGAAAGCTCAGAGTAGCCTGATAAATACCCAACATTTGGGGAGAGCAGATTTTGAAGAATTCAGAACAAAAATAGGTAGAATGTCATAGAATAAAACTCCACAGGAGAAGTTTACTTAGAAGAAATAGGAAACTCAGCATATATGGAAATCAGCAATAAGGAATAAAGGGGAATATGATGCTGTCTATATATGCATAAAGAATTCATCCAACAACTTTGAATTTTTAGAAGAAATGTAGAGAAGACATTAGCAAGTGTGAGTAATAGAGGATAAATACAAAAATGTGGCATGGTCCTATAAGAATAGTTTTAGGACATTTACAACTCAGAATGGACTGAGAAAAGCTAAGGGCAATGAAGTTTAGTTGTTTCTCTGCTGCTCAGGATGAATAGAATGATTATAACAAAAGAGGAAGAGAAGGTAGTGCTGACCAATTCTTGTTTTCCTTATTTTTTCTCTGCCAGGGAGAAGGATCTTTAGACCAGAAAGGACAGATCAACAATGATTAATAGGGAGTTGAAAATCACCAGGTTTAGATGAACTGTAAAATGTGAATACTGAGATACTCTCCACGATCTTTGAAGGATCATGGATAATAGGATAGGATAGGTATTGTAGAACTGTAAGACATATTTCTGGTCCTCCCAATTATTCATTATCCCCGTTTTCAGGAAAAGAAAGAGACTGGAGACTGAAAACAATTTCTTTCAAAATCCTAGAAGCTATGATTAAATGAATGACTTGGGAAAATCTAGTAAAGAAACTGGTGACCACAAAGAACCAATGTGGTTGGCTTTGTAAAGAATAGGTCATGGCAGAATAAATTAATTTCCCTTTTTGACAGAGGTGCTAGACTAGGGGCTCAGGGGAATTTTGCTGATCAAGTTTACCTATTTTTTTTTTCATTAAGTAATCATTTATTAAGCTCTCACTACATGCTAGGCCCTGTAGTAAGCACTGGAACAAACATTTATTTTATTTTTTCCAGTTACATGTAAGGGTAGTTTTCAACATTCATTTTCTTAAGATTTAGAGTTCCAAATTTTTCTCCCTCCCTCCCTCCCTCCCTTTCCTCCCCCCTCCACAAAACAGCAGCCAGGTTATATATGTACAAACCACAAGTGCTCGTTTTATCAGTTCTTTCTATGGGGATGGATAGTAAGCTTCATCATTAGTCCCTTGGGATTGTCTTGGATCATTGCATTCCTGAGAGCAGTTGTCATTCACAATTGCTCATTGAAAAATACTGCTGTCACTATGCACAATGTCCTCCCAGCTCTGCTCACTTCACTATATACATCAGTTCATGAGTCTTTGGGATAATCCTGTTTGTCATTTCCTGTAGCACAATACCACTCCACCACAATCATATACCACAGCTTCTTCCATCATTCTTCAAATGATGGACATTCCCTTGATTCTCAATTCTTAGCCACCACAAAGAGTTGATATAAATATTTTTTGTACAATTTTCCCCCCTTTTCTCTTTTTCGTGATTACTATTGTTAACTGTTTCCCTTCCATCCTATTCCCTTCCCCATGAAATTTATTCTATTATCCATCTTCTTTCATCCTATCCCTCTTCAAAAGGGATTTGTTTCTGTCTGTCACCTCCCTAAATCTGCCCTTCCTTCTTTTGCCCCTCTCTCTTTATCCTCTTCCCCTCCTATTTTCCTGCAGGGTTAGAGAGATTACTCCACCCAAATGAGTGTGTATGTTATTCCCTCCTTGAGCCAATTCTGATGAGATTATGAGCCAATTCTGATGAGTGTTAGGCTCATTTACTGCCCAGATTAAATAGATTACTCCACCAAGTTGGGTGTGTGTGTTAATCCCTCCTTGAGGCAACTCTGATGCGTTTAAGGTCTTTGAGCCTTTTCTGATGAGTGTAAAATTCATTTATTGCCCTGCTCCTCCCCCATTTCTTCCCCCACTCCATAAACCTTTTCCTGTTTCTTTCGTGTAGGATTTCACCTCTACCCTTCCCCCTCCCCTAGTGCATTCCCCTCACCCCTCAATTTAACCCTAAAGATGTCATCATGGGACAGCTAGGTGATACAGTGTACAGAGCATCCATCCTGGGCCTAGGGGGATCCCAGCCAAAACCCGGCCTCAGACACAAGACAGTCATCCACTTCACAACCCCAGGTATGTCCCCCAACTCCAATTTTTTATGGTTCTCTAGGGTCTTGTATTTGAAAGTCAAATTTGCCATTTAGTTCAGGCCTTTTCATCATGAATACCTGAAAGTTCTCTTTTTCATTAAAGTCCCATTTTTCCTCTGAAAGATTATGCTCAGTTTTGCTGGTTAGGTGATTCTTGGTTGTAATCCCATTTCCTTTGCCCTTTGGAATATCATATTCCAAACCCTCTGGTCCTTTAATGTAGAAGCTGCTGGATCTTGTGCTATGCTGACTGGGGCTCCACAGTATTTGAATTCTTTCTTTTTGGCAGCTTGCAATAATATCTCCTTGACCTGAGAATGCTGGAATTTGGCTATAATATTCCTAGGAGTTTTCCTTTGGGGATCTCTTGTGGAGGTGATCAATGGATTCTTTCAATTTCAATTTTGCTTTCTGCTTCTAGATTATCGGGGCAATTTTCCCAGACAATTTCTTGGAAGATGATGTCTAAGCTCTTTCCTTGATCATGGTTTTAAAGTAGACCAATAATTTTCAAATTATCTCTCCTGGACCTATTTTCCAGGTCATCAGTTTTTCCCAGAAGATATTTCACACTGCCCTCTATTTTTTATTCATTTGGATTTGCTTTATTGTGTCTTGGTTTCTCATAAAGTCACTGGCTTCCATTTGTTCAATCCTAATTCTTAGTCAATTATTTTCATCAGAGACCTTTTGCACTTCCTTTTCCATTTGGTCAATTTGGCTTTTCAAGCTGTTGACTTTTTTCTCATGTCTTTCCTGAATCACCCTCATTTCTCTTTCCATTTTTTCCTCTACCTCTCAAACTTTATCTTCAAAGTCCTTTTTATGCACCTCTATGGCCTGAGACCAATTCATATTTTTCTTGGAAGCTTTAGATATAGGGGCCCTGATGTTGACATCTTCCTCTAACAGTACACCTCAATCTTCCTTGTCACTGAAGAAACTTTCTATGGTCCTGACCTTTTTCTGTCTGCTCATCTTGCCTTTCTTTTACTTGATTTTTAGATCTTTAAAGTAAGGTACTGTTTCCAGGCTGCAGTATCCCAAGCTTAAGAAGTCCCAGGTGGTATGATTTAAGGAGGATCAGGTTCTTCACTAGCCTGGCCTCTTCCCTGGTCAGTAGATGACCCCAGACCAACTTGGTAATCAACCAGGTTTGTGTGTTGTGGTTGTCAGCTCTGAGGAGCCTGTGCCCTTCCCCCACCTGGGCCCCTCCTACTCAAGCCTACCTCCTGGTTCCCAGCAGGGGTGAAAAACCCAAGTTCTGCCTCAGCACCAGCATAGAGGCCTATAGTCTCCCCCCTGCCAAGGGCTCAGCCCTCTCACCAGACTGAGTTTAGTTCCAGACAACACTGGCGCTTCAGATGATTCAGAGGCTCTGGGGGTCTTCTTCTCTGGTGAGGCTTTCCTGGGACTCGATCTGTGTCAGGGTGACTGTGGGGTTGGGCTGCACTCTGTTCTCAGCACAGCAGCTCCCTCCTTCTGACCTCCCAAGATGTCCTTGGTTAGAAGATGATTTCAGCACATTCTTTTGTGGGTTATGCTGCTCCAGGCATTGTCCTATGGTATTATATGGATGTTTTTTGGAGCGATCGTGTCATGAGTTTGAGAGCTCACTGCCTTTCCTCCACCATCTTGGTTCTGCCACCTTTATTTTATTAAAGCATCTGAAGATGTATCTAATCCTATTCTTGCATACATTATGGAGATATGTAGACTAACTGCAATATAGTAGATTAGTTCTGAAATAGCCAAATGGCCAGACCCAAAGAGTATTCATTAATAGTTTATTACCAACTTGGAAGAAGGTCTCTAGGAAGTTTCCTAGGAATCTATCCTTTACTCTATTCTGTTTAATATTTTTATCAATGATTTGGATAAAGACAGAGATGGCATCTCATCAAATCTGCAAACAATTCAAAGCTAAGGATAATGAACATATTTAGATAACAGGGCTAGGATTCAAAAGGGATCTTGAGAGGCTAACATGGACTAAATATTGGATGAAACTAAATACAGATGAATTTCAGTTAAAAATCATCTTCATAAATATGAGTTGGGAGTGATATGTATGGATCTTAAAAAACTGATAAAAGATCTGAGAGTTTTACTTGTGTGCAAACTCAACATGAATCAGGAGGGTGGTCTAACAGCTAGTTAAGCAATAAATAATTCAACAACCATTTACTAAGAGACTCATATATGCCAGGCACTGAGAACTGGTGATGCAAATCCAATGAATTAAACCATCTCTAGCTGCAAAAAGCTTACACTAATGAATGGATGGATGATAAAGTATTTATTAAGCATTTACTATGCCAGGCGTTGTGATAAGCTCTGAGAATACAAATACTAAATGCTAAGACAGCCTCTGCCCTTAAAATGCTTATTAAAAAACCTTGGAAGCACTAGGGCATGAACGTGGTGTGACTGTTTGGAAATGGCCAGGAACATACATGAAGTCATGGAAGCAGGGCTGTAGGCAAGATAAAACAAAAGCTCACTTCTTGGTGTGGCCAAGGTAGGATCAGAGTTCAAGGTTTCTGTAGAACAAGGTTGAGAATGATGGCTGGAGTGAATGGTATGGATATGAATGTAAAGAGATGAAACCTTGCTAAACATTCTTTTTTTATTAAATTTTATTTTTTTTCTAATTATATGTAAAGATGTTTTTTGAGTTCCAAATTTTTCTCCCACTCTCCCAAGACCAGCAAACAATCTGATATAAACTATACATTACAATCATGTTAAACATTAGTCATGTTGTAAGAGAAGAATCAGAACAAAAGAAAAAATGCAAGAAAGAGTAAACAAGAACAGTAACAAAAAAGCAACAACAAAAGTGAAAATAGTATGCTTCAATCTGCACTCAGACTCCATAATTCTTTTTCTAAATGTGAAGAACATTTTTGACCATGTTTTTGGCAGTTTGGGATCATTTTATTTCTGAGAATTGTCTATCACAGCTAATCATCACTCAATATTGTTGATACTCTGTACAATGTTATCTTGGTTCTGCTCATTTCACAATTCATGCAAGTCTTTCCAGGTTTTTCTGAAATCCATCTGCTTATCATTTCTTACAACACAATAGTGTTCCATTGCATTCATATACCACAACTTGTTAATCCATTCCCCAATTGATGGGCATCCCCTCTATTTCCAACTCTTTGCTACCACAAAAAGCTTTCTAAAGATTTTTGAAAAGCCCAAAAATCCCTATAACAACTTTAGATTCCATTGAAATAGGCATAGGGAACAGAGCTAGGCAAAAATAAGAAATATTATAGGAATATAAATTACTGTTGTTTGGGTCTCTCCTTTTGAAACATCATTTTTCTATAGCACAATAATTATGCTTTATTACACTTTAGCTTTACAACAAATACAATAGTAGGTATTTATTAAATGCATGCTTTGGGTAGAAGACTGTATTAGATGCTCCAAAAGATGGATAGGTATACAATTTAGAAAATGCAGTGTTCCTGTCTACAAGGAGTTTACAGTATCATATATAATATACAAAGTTACAAGATAAGTTCATTTGAAGTGGTACAAGAAAAGTGTTACATGAAGTTTGAAGTACAAAGTCATTATCATATGGAAGGAGGAGGATGAGGGGATGAGGGAAGGTTCCCTAGAGAAAGTAATATTTTACTTGAGTACTTTAAGGATGTGAAAGAATTTAAAGCAAAAGTGTTGGGGCATGAATAGGAAGGGATCTGAACAAAAGCATGGGGCATGAGAGTCCAATACATGTCCATTTTGCCTGGAGTAGAGAGTATATGTAGAATCATAGTATGTCAAATAAACCTGGAAAGAAAAGGTGGCATGGGATTGGGGAGGACCTTGAATGGCTGACAGAAGAATATAAACTTTGCTCAGGAGCTCGTAGAGGAATAATGTGGCCTTCATAGCAGAAGAATAAAATGAATTGATATATAGATAGAGTGTTCTAGCAATAGTGGGAAAGATGGATTGGAATGAGAAGAGAATAGGGGTTAGAAACCCTACAAGAAAGCTACTGCAATAGTCTCGGTGGTAGTAAAGCATTTGACTAAATTGGTTTCAAATTATTAGTCTTGTCCTTAACAAACTGTAAACCAAAAAAAATGAAGGCTGACCTGTTTTGTCAGCCATAATCACATTTTCTCTTACCTCTCTCCTCCTTTCCTCTTCTCTGCTTCTTTTCTTTTCCTCTTCCTTCTCTCTTCTCTTCTTTCCTCTCCTCTTTTCTTCTTTCCTTTCAAAGTGCTATGGGGTGTTTATTTAAAGATTACTGTTGAAAGATTACTGTCAGATTAAGTGGATTTTCTTTTAATTCACCAAGAAAATGAAGAGATTTAAACTTTGGGCAGAGATACAAAGGTCCTTGAGTAGGAGAAAGACCACTGAAACCATGGTTCAAGGAAAATTAATCTGGCAGTAGGAATCATTGCAAAGAAAAGAAACTAAAGTAGGAAGACCAATTTAGAGGGGTTGGTTTGGTTTTGTTTTCAGGACAATGAGGGTTAAGTCACTTTCCCAGGGTCACACAGCTAGTAAATGTCAAGTGTTTGAGGCCCAATTTGAACTCAGGTCCTCTTAAATCCAGGGCCAGTGCTTTATCCACTATGCCACCTAGCTGCCCCACCCCCAATTTAGAGGCTATTAAGGAAATGAGTGGGGAACAAGAGTGGTAAAGAATTTTCTACATCCTCTACACAGATTTCCATAAGAGACCATATTATCTTTAAAGGCTTCTGTAATTTTGTAACATTTCTTCCATGTTACTTAAAAGTCCTTTATCCTTTCCTGTAGTAATTGGCAGTTTGGAAAAAAAAAACTTTAAAAAGAAAAAAAAAGTTATTTCCTGGAATTAAAATCAAGATGGTAGTTAACATTGTATATTAAATAAAGGAGGGTGGGATGTCCAAGAAAACTCCAAGATTGCAGGTATGAAAGACTGAGTGGATGATGATGACAGAGACATAGTAAAATATGAAGGAGGAACAAGTTTAGTAATAGGGAAATATGAAGGAGGAACAAGTTTAGTGGAAAATATAATATGAATGTTTTAGTCATATGGAATGAGAGTTGGCTATGGGATATTGAGATGGAAATGTCCTTAAGGCAGCTAAAGGCATATGTATAGAGCTCAGAAGACAGTTTAGTAAATATCAACTTGGATACCATCTATGTATAAGTGGTAGCTAAACTAGGAGATTGAGTGAAATTTCCAAGGTGTAGGATACATATAGGGGATAGAACAGGTCTCTCCATTCTGCTTTACCCTGAATTGACTTTTCTTCACTTAACTTGAAAATTTAAATATCTCTATAGGCGTATCTCTGAGATATTGCAAATTAGGTTTTAGGCCACCACAACAAAAAGAATATCACAATAAAGCAAGTCACACAATTTTTAAAATTCCCATTGCATATAAAATTGGGTTTATACTATATCGTTTTCTATTAAGTATGCAATGTCTAAAAAACAATGTGCATACCTTAATTTTAAAATATTTTATTGATTTAAAAAATGCTAGCCATCATCTGAACCTTCAGCAAGTTATAATCTTTTTGGTAGTAGAGGGTCTTGACTTGATGTTGAAAGATGATAACTGATCAGGGTGGTGGTTGCTTAAGGTTGTGTGGCTGTGACAATTTCTAAAATAAGAAAAAAATAAAGTTTGCTGAATTGATTGAGTCTTTCTTTCATGAAAGATTTCTCTTTAGCATGTAATGCTATCTGATACCATTTTACCCAGAATAGAAGTTCTTTCAAAATTAGAATTAAACCTCTCAAACCCTACTGTTGCTTTATCAACTAAGTTTATGTAATATGCTTCAATATTGTTTCTCTGGAAATAGGGAGGCCCAAGGAGGGGAAAAGAAATGGGGAAATGGGCAGTTGGTGAAACAGTACAGAATATACATAACGTTCATCAATTAAGTCCACCATTATATAGCACCTTTGTATGAGCACAGTTTGTGACATCCCAAAACAATGATAATAGTAACTTCAAAGATCACTGATCACAGACCAGCATAACAAATATAATAATGAAAAAATTCAAATGTTGTGAGAATGACCAAAATGTGACAGAAAGACACAATGTGAGCACATGCTATTGGAAAAATGATCCTGCTGACAAACTTGTTTGATGCAGGGTTTTCACAAACTTTAATTTGTAACAAAAAAAACACAATAATATTTATGAAGTACAATAAAGCAGACTACAATAAAACAAGGTATGTCTGTATTTTTGAAATACCTCACTTGATTACATCATCATCATTATTGTTATTATTATTATGTGAGGCAATTGGGACTTAAGTGATTTGCCCAGGGTCACACAGCTAGTAATTGTCAAGTGTCTGCTGCTGGATTTGAACTCAGGTCCTCCTGAATCCAGGGCCCGTGTTTTATCCATTGCACCACCTAGCTGCCTCAAAGATTCATTATTGTTGTTGTTGTTGTTGTTGTTATTATTATTATTATTATTATTTTGGACTCACTTGATTACATCGAAAGTCATTGCATCTAGCCAAAAAAAAAAATCTGGCTAGGTAACAATTTAACCAATGTTAAAATGATCTGGATAATAAACACCTTTATGTAAAGTGGAAAGAAGAAGAAAAACCAGCCAATGTCACAAAAGCCACTGTAGAAATCTAGTCATCTGGCAGCACAAGTTAGCATATTCAAGTATATTCAGGGCCTGAAATTAGGCAACAGAACTTTATAGAAACATAGCTGTAGTCAAACAAAACAAATCAATCCTTTTGTTTTTCTTCCCTATGCTTGTTACAAGGGAGATTTTCCAGGGAGACACAGGGAGAGTTAGTGACAGATTTTAAAAAGAGAAAAAGAAAATAGTATCAGTAAAACATTAAAATATACTCAGAATAAAATAAAAAGTTCAGAATGGGACACAAACAGGAAATAATAATGGCTACTGTGTTCAATTTAATACACACTTTAAAGGAACTGTTCATAATGTAAGTTTACAGTTTCATACACAGTGCTTTTCTGTATACTAGAATATTCATGTTTATTGATGATTGAAAGATTCACAGTAAAAAAGAAAATGTAAATACAATAACTCCACTTAAAAGAAATCAGTTTGGTCCCAGGATCCTAGAAAGAGAGGGAATGGCCATAGGCTGAGAGACAGGTGAAAGAAGGGTAAGGGAAGTATTGAGCCCTTGCCCTCTCCCTTTAGACAAAATCAGAAAACAAAACAAAACAAAACAAAACAAAAAACCTCTTCACTTTCCTGAAGCAACCTGAATTTGATTCTACTATTGCTCTTGTAACTACCATCCAGTTTCTCTTCCCTTTCTAGTTAATTTTTTTAATTATTTATATTGGTTTCTTTAACTACTTACCACCTGGCATCTACATGCATATAACTGTCTAGGGTTACCATTGACCCTCTCCTAGCCAATGACTTTCTCAGTTCTTATCCTTCTTGATACTGGGTTGGACATCAAGAGCCAATAAACATTTATTAAGTGCCCTTAATGTGCCTCACACTGTGCTAAGTGCTGATGATACAAGTGGAAATCAATTAAAAACAAAGCTAGTCCCTGCCCTCAGGGAACTTAAAATTTATTATTAGAAGAAAATGTAGCAAAGAAAGCTGAAAACCTAATGGGAGAAGGTACCCCACACCAGCATCTTGGAGAAGCTCAATGAAGAGATCCAAAGAAATCTAAAAGTAGTGTAGCTGGTGGGAAATGGGGAGAACACTGTGATGAACCTCTTCCTTAAAGAGCCCCTGACACTGTCCTCCAGTCAGAGGGTCCAGTAAGAGGGGCAGAGAGTACTGATGAGATGTGAGTATCAGGTGGATTCAGTCAACTGACCATAACCATCCTCCCTGAAACTTTTTCTTCCCTAAGTATCTGTGGCAATGTTTCTGATCTTCTTCCTCTCTAGCCATTTCATTTGACAGATTATTTCTTCTCTCCTGACTATCAAAGGTACATATCACCCAAGTCTGTGATAGCTGTCAACTACTAATTTGCACTTATATTTGTGATCTTTATTTGATGTCATTTATAATCACTCTCTTCAACATTTTGAGGATAGTAACCATGTCTTCTAGTCTTCTATTTTTATTTTCAGGAAAGTATAGGATGGTCACTGGTCCCACTATAGACACAAGGCATACAGAGGCAGAAAGTTTAACTTAGCTGTTTTCTCTACTGCAGAGGCCAGAGGAATATTCAAGGCTGTTAAAAACCGTATTTAGAAAAATTGTCAATCCCATGCTCCACAACCCAACCCTATCTTCTTGCAGGCCTAGGAACCTGTTGAGAAAGTCTGTAGAATGAGAATTAAGCACAAACCACAAAATATTACCAGCACCTCTGGCCACCAGTGCAAAGGATGACTTGGGAAGGAACCATGTGAGAGTTTTCCCATTCTAAATATGTTCCCAAGTTGCAGGTGACATGACAGCTCCACAAAAATGTTTCATTTATTTGAGATACTTTCTTGTCACTAGCACATATTTCCCTGAACTTCTTTAAAGAATTTTAATAATTGTGAATCCTCCCATGTAATTCACCACATACAATGCTTACTACAAAAAGATATATATGTGTGTGTTTACTATAGAATGGATGAGATGTTTATAGGATGGTAAAGATTTTGGTGGGCTACGATCCTCCTGAAAGAAGCATGTAAACATCTTGGAGATGGAAGAGGTACATGAGTCTATTTACCAGAACCACTGGCTTTTGCAAAATGTCTTGAGACAGGAAAGAAGGTACAAAAAGACTGGGTTACCTTTAGTGTAGAGTCTGAGAACCTATAATCAAGAGGCAATATTTAGTAGTAGCTGAGGCTTGGAGTCGGAATTAGTGAGATGTGGGTTCACATCTCACTGAGATACTTACTAAGTACAAGTCATTTAATCTCTTTGGGTCACAGTTTTCTCATCAGGGGAGTTAGGTAGCCTGATTGGACTCAATGACTTCTATGGTTCCATCCAGCTCTAAACCTATGATTTTATCATCTGGGTTACAATTCAGGCTCTACCTTATTATCTGTGTGACAAAAGGCAAATTTCTTCACTTTGGGGCCTCAGTTTCCTCATGTTTAAGAGGATTGGACCAGATAATCTCCAAAGTACCTAAGGATGTAAACACCACAGTCCCTGTTACAGTTGCATCTGCATGGCTGTAGTAAATGGTAAAAATATTGATAAAGACCAATGCAAAAGATTCCACACTATGGTGCTGCCTATCAAGATCTACACATTGGAGTGTTGGACGTCCACAAAGAGGAGAGACTTGAAGTCCCTCAATATGCAGTGGAAAGAAAAATATGCAGAATCTTCCCACAGATTTTTTTGAAGGTCAGAGATGATAGATCTGTAGTTTATAATGTGCAGGACAGGTGAGTTACTTAGCAAGGAAGACAGATAATACAGATTGAATCCCATGGGAGCACAAGTGGTCAAGTAAAAGGCACCACACATGGAAAGATGAGTCAATGGTCCAGTTCTTTAGTCAAAAATAAACACAGGAGGGGCAGCTAGGTGGCGAAGTAGATAAAGAACCCATCCTGGATTCAGGAGTACCTGATTTCAAATCTGGCCTCAGACACTTGACACTTACTAGTTGTGTGACCCTGGGCAAGTCACTTAACCCCCATTGCCCCACCAAAAAAAAATTAAAAAATAAACATAGGAGCACAAGATCATCAGTTCTGAATTTAGGCAGATTTATGTTCTTTTAGAGTCATGTAATAACACATTCAAATGAGTGAATCATCAAATGAATCAACAGAAGTTGTCACTTAATGGTTTTAGTTCTTAGCTTGGAGTTTTAACCCTCAAGAGATTAATTTTCTCATCAAAAGTGTACCTTAAAATTCAGGTATTTTGCAACTATATTAGTGGTAATATGCCACAAATGAGTAGCAAGGCATCTGCTAAGTTGTACAGTGGACAGAGCACTGGGCATGGAGTCAGGAAAATCTGACTTCAAGTCCTGAACCTTGGGCAAGTCAATTAACCTCTATCTGGCTCAGTTTCCTGAACTATAAAGTGGTGGTAATAATAGCACCTACTTCACAGAGGTGTTGTGAGGATTAAATGAGACAATATTTGTTAAGTATTTAGCATAGTGTGGAGCACATAGTAGCCACTTAAAATGCTTAGTAAATCCTTCCTTTTGTTTTCACTCCCAGAAATTCAAAATGGCAGTTCTCTGCTCAAGAGATCACATATTTAATGTGTAATTTTGTAAACCATGTTTATATTTTAGTAGCCTTTACTCAAACTCTCCTGGAAGGTGAATAATTCTTTTTTTCTTCCCATCCTATACCCCAATTATCCTAGTTTTTCTGAGGAATAATAATATGGATTTGATGGGGGGGTAATTGTTCTAGACAAATTGAAATGGATTTGAGATGACAATTAGAGGTGCTTTTCAAGGACAAGCAAAATATAGAAAGTATTGTAAGTTTCAAAAAGAATTTAAATTATATATTTAAAATATATCATTTTTAAGTTGTATTTTGCCTTTTGATTTATATCAAAACCATTTAAAAACATTCTCCAATCCCTCCCTTACCTTGTAACAAAGGCCACCCTTGCTTGGGTTTTAATCCAGATCTATGTTCTAGCCACTACTTAACATTGCTTCTTGAATATGAGTGCTTTGACTCCAAATCCTATACTCTTTCCACTACACCAAAACTAACCTACCTTACTTTTCATCCTCTATTCAGTTTTTGTTTATTCTGGGCGAAAACATTAGTGATGTTGATAAGATTCCATTCCCTCATCCCTAAAGTTTTTAACACTGACAAAAATACAATCCTTCTGGATATTTTCTGCCCTCTTGGATTTTGTAACAGAACTTCTCCCTTGGTTAACTACCTGTGTGAACACTTCTTTTTTTTGCCTTTCTGCATTTGCATCCATATCTTTACACCCTAGCATGGATGGCCTTCAACATTTGTCTGGGCCATCTTCTCTTTCAAAGTCCTCCCTCTTGGTGAGCTTACAAACTCCCATAATGAAACTTCATAATCCCTATTCAGATGACCTGTTTATTCAGATCTAATCTCTCTCTTTAACTCTAGTCCCTTGTTATCAATTGTCTGTTGGATATATATCCAAATGGAAGTCCCATGGTTGTCTAAACCAAATTTGTCCAAAATTCATCATCTTCCCATCCAAACTTCTCTATTTTTGCTAAGGTCATGACCGCCTTTCTGGTCACTCATGGCCACAAATTTTGTGTCATAGATCCATGAGATAGATATATGAATACATACATAGAATACAATACATATATACATTCATGCTTATGACACACAAAGTATTTATTGTTTCCTATGTGCTAGGCATTCTTTTAAGTATGAAAGATACAAATACAAAAAAAGCAAGAAAATCCATACCCTTTGGCAGCCTTTTCCATATTCCTTTTCTGTCACTCTTTGGGGGACTTGTAACTTTAATACTTGGAGGGAGTGTTAGAGGTATTCCAGTCTATAGTATTCCATGACTCTGTAACCATACAGAATAACCAGATGAATGCAAACATTTAAAAGATGATTCTTTGTTTCAGGGAGATGCTTGGGGACATTGAAATAAGCACTTTGCAATTTCCCAAAGGTTATCCATCCAGTCTGATATCCTTCTTCTAGTCAATTTGGGTCCCAACTTGGACACTGTCCAAAATTTTAGGTACACATGGAATAGCTCTATGGGTTTGAATATAGCCCTGTATAACTCTTTATAAAAACATATAGTTAAATTGGTCTAAGTACAGATTATTTTTAGAACTAACATTCCAGCAAATTATTTTAACTTAGATCCCTCTAGTGGTCCTTTTTGCAAATACCACTTAGATACCAATTATTATACTAAGCTGTTCAGTGACATTTCCAAATCAATGGGTGTCGTGAGAAATTAGAAGACACTTATATTACATGATTATTAAGCATTTCTATAAAAATCATAACTTGCTGAAGGCCTTTCAGTCCTTTCCATGAATTTGTCTTCTCAATAACTCTTCCAAGTAGGTCATTAATATCTCTGTTTAACAGAGAGGGAATGAAAGGGGTATAACAATTTGCCAAAGGTTACCCAGTTAAGTCATTAGCAGAGAAAGGATTAGAATTGAAGGCTGCCTGAATCCCAGTTCTTTGCTTAGTTCACCACAGCTACTTGACTTTCATGTTATTACAGAATTTTATATCTTTTTTTTTTCATTTCTAGAACACACCACAAGATATGTAATAAATGCCCAGACACAAAAGACCAAATCTGTTTGACTTCCACATACAACCAGTGGATATTTTTTTTACACGGAGCAATGAGGGTTAAGTGACTTGTCCAAGGTCACACAGTTAGTAAGTGTCAAGTGTATGAGGCCGGATTTGAACTCAGGTCCTCCTGAATGCCAGTGCTCTATCCACTGAGCCACCTAGCTGTCCCGGATATTTTTTTAAAAAAAAGATGTCCAGACATGTGGCTGTAGAGGGTAAAAGCATCACCACTGGATGGCCATCAGACTTTCCAAATGAACTATGTGTAGGAAAAGGCAGATGCCTAGTGAGTAAGGGAGAGATTAGACTACCTCTAGGGAAGGAAAGAACAGAAGGTGGCAATTAGAAACAAGAATAAGATAGAAAGAAGTAAAAACTGAATTCTGAGAATGAGGAGAGAATGTTGAAAAGGAGTTAGGGGCTGGTGAAGAATTTCAAATATAATTCTAAAAAGATTGGTGAAGCATTATTTCAAGGAAGATCTGCTGAGATTTTTTTTCAATTTGAAAATTTTATGTTATATTTCTTTTGCTTAGGTATTACATCATAGAATTATTTTAAGTTTTAGAGAGAAAAAGAACCTAATAGACTAACCATTCCATTAAAAAGATAAAACTTTGGGGGCAGCTAGGTAGCACAGTGGATAAAGCACTGTGGAGGACTTGAGTTCAAATCCAGCCTCAGACACTTGACACTTACTAGCTGTGTGACTCTGGGCAAGTCACTTAGCCCTCATTGCCCCCAAAATAAATAAATAAATAAATAGAAAATTTTTAAAAATAATTTTTTTAAAAATAAAACTTTTCAAAAATTTAAAAAACAAAACTTTTCTTTTACAGCATTTCTTTTAAATACCACAGTTCCCTACATATCCTAATCCATCCTCATTAGAAGTCTTATCTATGTCAAATTTTTTTAAATGTTAAACAAAACCAACCACCACCTCTATGAGATTAATAAGGTAAACTTTTGTTAGGTTTACTTCAAAGCAAGATACAATATAATTAGGTTACAATGGTTTTGTAATAGTTTGATCCCAATATGCTAAAAGATAGTCCTCGGTATTTCTCCTCCTGGCTTTGTGATCTTGGTAAGTTACTTAAACTCTCGGAGATTTCATTTTCAGATCTATAAAATGGAATATGAAATACCTACCTCAGGCTCCTCATGGGATTATTCTGAAGAATGAATGAACTACTGCATGGGAGAATGTGTATAATGTAAAGTGGCACACAAGTCTCAGGTGTTAGGAGATGAAAAAGAAATGTGGGTAGAATAACAGGACCTGAGGACATCTGTTTGATGTTAATCACTTTGCCTCTTTGAGATTCAGTTCTTTATTTATAAAATGAGGAATTTGGACTAGATGGCATCTCAGGTCCCTTCTGTCTCCAAATATAATCTATGGTGCTAGAAAAGCAAATTCATCACATTCAGAACCCAGATCTTTCTGCTGTTCAGGCCAGTGTTCTATCCACTATATCAGCAGTGTCAAACTCAAACAGAAATGGGGAGGGCACTAATATATACATAAGGATTTGGGGGGCTTCATATTTATTTAGTTTTTAAATGTAATATTGTCTATATTTTATTGTATTTTATTTATTTTGTTGTGTTCCCTAATTACATTTTAACCTGGTTCAGACCACACTCAGGAGTGTCATAGGTCACATGTGTACTTGACACAGATGTGTAAGGTATTTGACATAGCACTATGCTGGTATTCCTCATGGAATATGTTCCTGCAGAGCAGAGGATTAGGATATTACTCCCATTATACCCTTCCAGTCCTCAGACACATTGAAGACATCTGACAACACTGTTGAATATGTCATGCGAAATAGCATGGGAGCAAGCACACGGCCTTGTTTCATTTCTTTGGTGACTGGAAAAGTGCAAGAGCATCATCCATCATCCATAACCTAGGCAAGCATGCCATCATGAAATTGATATACAATACTGATGAACTTCCCTGGGCAACCAAATTTGGAAAAAATTTTCTATAAGCCCTCACAACTGACAGTAATCAAAGACCTTGATCAGATCAGTGAAAATTGTGTATAAACCTCTGTTCTTCTGGCATTTTTCCTGGAGTTGTCAAGCATCAAACACCTCATTAACCATTCTTCAGCCCTTTCTGAAGCCACACTGCCTCTCAGATAGATGACCATCTTCCAGATGAAGGATCAGCCTAATACGGAGGACTCTGGCAAGAATCTTGCTAGCAATGACTAATAGAGAGATTTCCCTTCCCCCATGATTGTAACAGGACAATCTATTTCCTTATAAAGATGGACAATGGAGATATCCTTGAACTCCCAAGGGATACCTTCCTCTTGCCATATAACCCACAAAATTTCAGTTAGCTTTTGAATGAACAGTGGATGCCCACCTTCTAAATCTAAGATGGAATAGAATCAGCACCAGGTGCTTTGTCACAGGAGATGAGCCTAATGGCATTCAAAACCTCTTCTTTAGTTGGAAATTTGGCTAGAGAGGTATTGATTTCAACCTGAGGTAAATGGCCAGTGGCTTCAGCATTGATTGATGACATCCTACTAAGAACTCTATTGAAGTTTTCAGCCCATCTCTCTAGTATCACTTCCTTATCACTAACCAATGTGGCTCTATCAGCACTGAGTAGTTGAAATGTAACTCTCTAAGCTTTGCTTGTACTTTACTTTTGATGGAGTTAAATGCTGCCTTCTTAGAGACAGATGATCTATCCTGCTGGTAAACCCTGTGGAGATCACATTTTTAATTTAGCAGCATCTGAATTTCCCCATCATTTTCATCAAACCAGTCTTGATGGTTGTGAGGGTTCTGACGCAAATAAATAAATGCAGTGCTTGGTGTCTTTGATGTCTAACCAAGCTCTAAGCACTCCACAGCACCTGCTTCAGCTGCCTTCATGGACATTGGAACAAATTGTTCTCATCTAACCATTCCACCAGGGGAAGTCATCACATGCTTGAGGCAGACACCTCCCTAACTCATTGAAGGGTCTGAGATCCCTCAGTTATCCTCAACCTATTTTAGCCCATTTGCCAAAATGGTTTACCAGGGTGTGGCTGCTGCACGTGCTACAGCTTCTTGAAGCCACAGGTGAGAATTAGGTGGATCAGGTAGACACCAAAGGTGGAAAGCAGCTCTGAAAAGGGCTCAGAAGCCCTTACATCAGGGGTACTGGTCTTCCCTGAAGATACCCTACAAAGCTCTCAAAAACAGGATAACTAGAGACAATCTAAGAGGTATATGTGTATGTATATATATATATATATATACACACACACACACATATATACATACACAATACATATCTATATACATGACTATATATATGTCTGTATATACATTATATATACATGTGTATCTGTATATACATTATATATACATGTGTATATGTATATATATATATGTGTGTGTGTATGTGTGTATATATATGTATAATAGGTATCCCAGAAGAATATAATGGGGAAAAATACTTTAATACCACCATACAGGAAATAATAGAAGAGAACTGCCTAAAACTTCTGAACACAGAAAATGAAATACCAATTGAAATAATTCATAAATCACCTCCAGAATAAAAAAACCTAGGTTAAAAATTCTGAGACACATAATAATTAAATTTAATAATTCAATTCAGAAACAAGTTCAACAAGCCATCAGGAGAAAAACTATTAAGTACAAATTGAAAGAAATTCAAATAACACGAGACTCTTCTATTCCTACTAGAAAATGTAAGAGGGAATGGAATAGTGTGTTCTGAAGAGCAATAGAAACCATCATGTTGCTGAGAGTGACCTACTCTGTAAATCTGAGCCAAAATATAAGTGAAAAAAAAATAAATGTTCAATACTCAAGAGATACTTGTAGCATTTTTTGAAAGAAAAACAGAACTGAAGAGATTATTTGCTTCCACCCCAAACAACAAAATTTAGGAGTGAAAACATGCAGAAGCAAGGATAATAACAGCAACAGAGTAACAGCAGAGAGTCAAGTAAGAACTGTCTTTCTAAATGTCGACAGGGAGACAGAGGTGAAAGTAGAATCCCTGTGGAGGTAGCAGTGAAGACGAAAGATTGAGGCATTATGGGCAGAAGCTATAATGCCCTATCTACAGGTGAATCAATGTGTTGTTGTTTTTTGCTATGTTTGGAACTACATTACAACATGGGAGGACACATGAAAGAGGAATGGGAGTAGTGCAGAAGGAAGATTGGAATGTGTGATGTGCTCAGGTCTAATCTAGGGCTAGTCATGAGGGGAAGATGACCCTTGTTGTTTCAGAAAGAGAAGAGCTTCCAGGGGACAAGAAGAAGAGGGAATCTACTTGATTAAATGGGGGGGGGGAGGAAGAAAGAATTATATAACCAAATAAAAGCTGGAAAGAAAAAGGAACTAGTAAGCAGAGCCCCAAAAGAAAAGGGGTAACGAACAAGAGGAGGGAATCAGATGACATGGCAGACAGTCAGTGGGAATACGGTCACCTTTAAAAAAGACTAAGGTAAAGTAACTATTAGAACACAGAACTAGTTTTAGAGCAAAAGAGAGGAAAATCATAACTTAAAAATTAATATTAGAGACAGATGGAGGAAAATATAAATTTAACTCTCATTACTTTAAATGTGAATAGATTAAACAATCCAATGAAACAAAAATGAATGACAGATTTGCTAAGAATACAAAACTACAATATGTTGCTCATAAGAAATACATTTAAAAAACAAAGACATACATAAAATAAAATGAAGAAGATAGAAAAAAATTGCTATGTATCAAGTGAATCCAAAAAGGCAAAAGTGTAATAATGCTCTATGACAAAGCAAAAACAATTACCCCCAAAAAAAATAATAAAATAGGATAAACAAGGAAAATAAAACATGCTGAAAGTAAACAGACAACAAAATAATATCAGTAACAAACTTGAACACTTCAAATGCTTTAGTATCCAAATTCATATAGGAAACATTCTCTGAGCTAAAAGAAAATACAGACAGCAACACAAGAGTGAGAGGAGACTTCAAGAGCTCTCTCTCAGTTTTTCATTAATCTAAGATAAAGATAAACAAAAGGGAAAATATGGAACTGAATAAATCACTAGAAAAAAACTAGAGTAAAAAGATTTATGGCATCTTTTAAATGGGAAAGCAAAAGAATATACATATTTCTCAGCACCATATGGAACTTTTACAAAAATTGACTATGTGCTAGAGTACAGAGAAAATTTAAACAAATATAAAAAGGTAGAAATAGTTAATACATCCTTTATAGAACATAATCCAATAAAAATATAAATTGATTCAGGGACCACAAACAAAAAATACAGGTCCAAATGGAGACTTAACAATGAAATCCTAAATAATAAGTGGGTCAAAGAATAAATGATAGAAATGGTTAATAATTATATAAAATAAAATTATAATGATGAAGAATATACCATAATTCCTGGGAATCAGCTAAAATAGTCCTCAAGGGGAAAAATGCTTATCCCTACACACACAAATTAGCTAAATAGAAAAGATTGATGAACTGAAAATACATTTTACAAAATCAGAAAGCTAGCAAAGGAAGAAATCTAAAAAGTACACAAAAGAGGAAATATTAAAAATTAGAGGAGTAAGATGTAAATTGAAAACAAAAAAACACATAGAAATGATTAATAAAACTAAGCTGGTTCTTTGAAGACCCATAAAACTAATAAACTCTTAGCTAATCTTATTAAAAATGCAGCAGAAAATCAAATCAATGAAATAACAAATGAAAAATGTGAAATTATAGCAAAACTAGAAGACATACTAAAGAATAAGCATAAGATATTATGCAGTTATATGTTAACAAGGTGAGACTACAAAAGAAATAGAGGTATATAAAGTGCTGGACCTGGATTCAGGAGGACCTGAGTTCAAATCCAGCCTTAGACACTTGACACTTACTAGCTGTGTGACCCTGGGCAAGTCACTTAACCCTCATTGCCCTGCAAAAAAAAAAAGAAAGAAAGAAAGAAAGAAAGAAAGAAAGAAAGAAAGAAAGAAAGAAAGAAAAGAAAAAAAGAAAAAGAAATAGAGGTATACCTTCTAAAATGTAAAAACAAAACAAAACAAACCACGCACAAACACACACACACACACAAAAAGACCACCACCATACCCTGAATTAAGCGGTTTATCCATGGTCAAATAGCTAATATATGTCAGAGGTACAACCTAAAATTAGGTCTTTCTGAATCAAAGCCCTCTAGTAAATAACGAAGTATGAAGTTCCATGCATTTAGATGAAGGAGGAATCACTTTCAGAGTATGATGGTGGGGCCAGGCGGGGCAGGATGGAATGGAAAATACTAAATTTGGAGTCAGAAGAACAGTAGAATATAATAAATTTCTTGATGTCAAGGACTGTTGGATTTGGATTTTTTTTGTACTTATATACTCAGCACCTAACATA
Organism: Dromiciops gliroides; assembly: GCF_019393635.1. Classification (NCBI taxonomy): domain Eukaryota; kingdom Metazoa; phylum Chordata; class Mammalia; order Microbiotheria; family Microbiotheriidae; genus Dromiciops; species Dromiciops gliroides. The sequence goes on along the minus strand of NC_057863.1, from coordinate 526,995,080 downwards.
TTGTCCTGTACATGAAAATAACTTAATAAATGCAAGTTGCTTTCAATTGAATTGCGTCACAACTTTAACAGTGTGTGATCCTGAAGTCACTACATCTCTCTGGGTCTATTCTCTCATTTACATATTGATGGGGTTGAATTAGATAATCTTCAGCTCTAAGTTTTATGCTGTGATATGGAAAATAAGGGCATCAAAGTCTAATTGGACAAGAATGAGAAGGATGGCATTTAACAGATACAGTAGAGAGAGAGGGCATTATAAGTTTCAGAAAGATGAGAACGAGCAAAGGTATAGCCAAAAAAAGGAAGGGAGAGAGGGAATGAGGGAGGGAGGGGAGGAGGAAGGAAGGAAGGAAGGAAGGAAGAGGGAGGGAGGGAGAGATGAAAGAAAGAAAGAAAAAGAAAGAAAGAAAGAAAAGAGTATAGATGCGTTGCATGGAGGAACAACATAGTTTTTAATCAGTTTTGTATAGAGAATAGAGGACATGGAGGGAATAGTGTGAAACATAGATTAAAGTTCAGTCATAGAGTTTTGATTGTCACTGCTAAAATTGTCATTTTAATTTCTCCCTAGCTCACTTTGATTCTGAATGACATTTAATTTCAAGGCTACCAAACTTTGAGACTTTCAGCTGAAGAACTGTTGGTTTTTTTCAACCAAAGAATGTTTGTAGCTCTAGGACTGTCACCAAATCCCCTCAAAAAAAAAATCCCACAGGGACAGAAAAGTAGTGGAGAAAGGGAACCTTTTTTGTTGCTGTTATTCAGCTCAGTAAATCTGTGTATTTGTAGAGCCAGCAGGACCTCTCTCTAGTCTTTGAACTATGACTCTCAGCCTTACATCCTGTGAATACCATTTCCAGGGCCATTTTCCAAAAGAAAAGAGAGCCAGTAGGGTCTGAACTTGCTGTTGCAGTTGGCCTCATGAGGGAAGTATGGACATTCTAATCCAACTATCCAAATCTCAGACCTTTTCTTGAGTATCAAACCCTTTCTAAATACATACTTTGGAACTTTACCCATTTCCCACCCACTTAACTCTATCCACTCCAATCCTGCCTTCCTCCTGAAGAAGTAAAAATGTATTACTTGAAGTGTTCTTTTTTCCCCTAAAACAATATAAGTGGAGATATTTTCCAACAATGCCATTGGTTTTCAATGCTGCCACATTCACCATGTGCTTCTCCACTGAACTGGTAGAGAGCTGTGAGCGAAATAATAATAAAAACATAAATCAACCCTATCTCTAAAGTAGCTGGATTAGACAGGTGGTCTCATACAGCAAAAGGAAAAAAATGGATTTTGTTCAAGTTCAAGTTCACTCTACTTGTTATTTTCTGGAGTCTGTTTACTTTTTGGTTTCTTTGACCAGTAAAATTATAGTTCTAAAAAGTCAGGAAAGTCAAGTCACTTCATCCTTCAACCAATAATGCTGATACTTTCCACTTCTCCAAAAATTCTAGTTTGAAATATAGAATCAGTGACAGTTGAGATAGAAAAGACGTATCCAATCACCTAGCCAAAACCATTCTCTGTTTTTAATTCCCATTTCCCTCATTCTTTTTCTCTTCCCTTCATTTTTCATACCCTAGCCAAGTCTTCTTTTATTTCTTTGTGCATCACCACTTGACTGACTTTTAAATTGCTTTTTCCTAGAAATACTCCATCCTTCATAGAGCCAGTCAGCCTATACCCCATGGCTCTTATTGATCCACTTGCAGGATTTTGACAGTGATCAAGTTTAGTGGTGACTGGTTTCTCTTCGGTTCTGGCTAGAGGTGTGTGTTGTTGTTGTTGTTGTTTTAAATCTAAAAGAAATTTCTGTAAAATGTATAGACGTTAGATAAACATCTCACTCAAAGGTTGAAAAATAATTTGCCTCTGGATTCCCAGGACCTCTAATTTGCATAGCCCCTGATCACTAAACAATTCCCACTAGGCTTTACAATTTCCTTGGGTTATAATAATGTGCAAATCAATTGTTGTACCAGGCACCTGTCTTATTTCAGCAGATGGAAAAATTATCTAGTGTCTTTTCTCCCTGTGGAAGCTGACAGCATTGTTAGACAGTTAAAAATCAATTAGGATAATAGACTACTAGAATTTTTAGACCTGAAAGGGAAGCCCTTTGGTATTTATCTAGTTCAATACCCTCATTTTATAGATAAGGAAACTTGAGGGTCTGAGTGAAGTCATGTGATCATGGATCTAAAGCTGACAGGAACTTCTGAAGTGATCTAGCCCAAGAATATCCCCGGCCATCAATTTTACAATAGGAAAACAAGTATTTTTTGGTGGCCAAAGTAGCTAACAATACAATCAGGCATTGCTGTGAACAGATAGACATAAGAAAGACAGAAATGAGGATCACTTGGGTGAAGAAAAATAGTCTTGACCCATTAGTTTACCAATCTAAATTAGTTATTGAAGTCTTTGATGAAAAAGAAAAGGAAAAGTTCTAAGGCTAAGGCCTTAGACACTCTATCTGGCCTTAAATAGGTAGGGTAGCTATGATTAAAGAAGAGTGAACCAAGAGAGGTTCTGATTTTCGCCATTATATACCCAAGCTGACTGAAGCTGAGATGGTTTGGATGGCCTAAAGAAAGGAGCATGGAGCACCTCTGCAGAGATTACTCACCTCCTGGCTACCACAGCAGCTTTCAGTTTATACTATAGTACTAGCAAAGTGACATGCCCAAGATGGCACAACCTTCTATGTGAAGTCTAATCTGATCCCTTCAACTACTAGAATCCTCCCTCTCAAACTACATTTTAACCAGTTTGCATTTATTCTAGGCCCATTTATTGCATATTTTTATGTCCTTGTTGTTGCCATTAGAATGTCAGTTCCTTGTGAATCGGCATAATTTCTTTCATGGTGTTATTAATCCCAGTGTCTGGCATATAGAAGCTGTTTAATAAATGCTTGTTGTGGGTGCAGCTAGATGACACAGTAGATAAAGCACCAGCCCTGGATTCAGGAGGACCCGAATTCAAATCCGACCTGAAACACTTGACACTTACTAGCTGTGTGACCCTGGGCAAGTCACTTAACCTTCATTACCCTGGGGGGGGGGTGGAGCTTGTTGGTTGATTAATTAACATCACCAGAAAAAAAATCAGTTGTCCTGCAACATTGAAGGTGTGAGTAGTATTTCTACATATATCTACAGTAGTACTTCTACATATAGTTTGTCCCATTATGTGTATTGCCTCTGCATGCTCATTGTTCCAAGTGATGAAGTGTATATTTGTGGAAATGTTCCCCAGATGTATAGAGGGAAAGGTTTATCATAAGCCTTGTTTCTCTGGTTATGTCATGAAATATCTCTGCTTTTAACTAAGTATGTCCTCTGGATGCCTAGAAAAATAAATAAATACAATGATTGGGGGGAGTAGGGTTGTGAGCAATCATTTTGCATGTATATGGATCCACAGAATACCTTAAATCTGGGTAGCTGTTTTGGAAGCCCTATATATAAAAGAAGGGTGCCTTAGGCTCTCCGTATTGATGAGGAACTGAGACCCATAAAGATTAAGTGACTTAAGAAAACACAATTGGTAAGTATCAGAGGCAGAATCTGAACCCAGGTATTCTGGTTCTAGAGTCAATGTTCTCTCTATTGTACCACACTGCCTTTCTTGCCTACATTAGGGAAACTATTTCACATAAAAGAAGACTGAGACACACATAGGCTAGTTAAATTAGCAAGCCACATAATCAGTGGCAGCTAGGATTGGGTCACAGGGCCATAACATCTAGAACTAGAAGAGATCTTAGCAGTTTGAAATGCCCTCATTTTATAGCTGAGGAAACTGAGGCCTAGAGAGCTAAAGTGACTGTAAGTCCCAACTTCCACAAGAAGCCTTTACCAACCCTTCTTAATCCTACTGGCTTCCTTCTATTAATTATTTCCTATTTATCCTGTATATAACTTGCTTATTGATATATGTTTGTTGTCTCCCCCATTAGATTGTGAACTCCTTAAGGGCAAGGACTGTCTTTTGACACTTCTTTGTATCCACGAAGCTTAACACAGCTCCTGGCACATAGTAGGCTCTTTTAAAAAGCTTACTGATTGATTGGTAATATTCAAAGTGCTTTGCAAACTTTAAAGTACTATATAAGTGACATATTGTTGTTATTATTATAAGGAAGAAGAGGATTGCTGACAACTTCCTGGGAAAGGTGTCACATATTAAAATGCCCAGATTATTAGAGTGGGAACTACACACAAAATTAGTGAAAAGAAACCTCAACCAAGTTCATCACGTCATTGGGGCTGAAGAATTCATTGAGGTTTCTATGAGCATTGATAACAGGAATCTCTCTGTTGCCCATAACCTAAGTGAATAGCAGGGTAGGACAAGCTTGATTTATTTCCAACCAATACAAATCATTTTAGAGATTCATAAACTCCTTTCTATCTCTCTTCCACTGTCTCTCCACCACCTCCTATCCTCCATGCATATCTTTCTATCGCCACCTTCTGGATCTTTTCCTCTCATGCTGATGCTAACCTTTCTCCATTCCCCAAGCACACACACTTTGTTTTCCTTTTCTTTCTCTCAGTTTTTCTGTATTCTATTATGACTTTCATTTAACTAGCCATAATATGTAATTATATTTTGATCATTTGATGTATTTGTTAGATGCATTTTATACTTCCTATTCAATAAAAAAAAAACAAGCTGAACATTTTATGTCTTGCTCTCAAAAAAAAAAGTGCTTTTTACTTGTCTGCCACCTACTTAGATTTTCCTTCCTGTAGGTCAGTGCCCATTATTCTGAGAAAACTGGTTCTTAACTGCTGGCATATAGAGAGAGAATCTACTTCTCACTGGAAGCTGCTATCAGTAGAATGACTTATTAAGGTGAATATATTGTATCAGGTCAGGAATTCCATAGTAAGTACCATAGAATAGTTCAACTAAATGGGACCTTGAGAGATCCCATATCTGCCTGAAAAAGTATAAAGTTAATAAATGAATGAAACATTTATTCAACACTTACTATGTGCCAAGCATTGTATGAATAGTGATAATAGCTAACATTCATATAGTGTTTACTATGAGCCAGGCATTTGCTAAGCAATTTAACATTATTTTATCATTTGATACTTACAACAGCCTTGGGAGGTATGTATTATTATTAATCCCATTTTACAGTTAAGGAAATTGATGTAAACCAGTTAAGTGAATTGTCCAGAGCCACACAGTTAGTAAGCATCTAAAACTGGATTTAAACTTGAGTATTCCTGAATCCACGTCTGGTGCTCTATCAACTGTGCCACCTCATTGCCCAAGTGTCCTGAAGTAGTCGCCAAAACTGGGACAGGTAAAACTAAATGTGTGTGGTCACCCTACCTGTCCCCTGCGTGAGGAAAGCTAACTAGGACAACAATTTAACAGTTTAGATATTAAACATTTATTAAAATATACTAGAGGTTAACAAAGAGAGAGCAAGTGTCTCTGAAAGAATAGGAAAACCTAAACCACCCTAGAGAGGTCAGAGTGCCACCTCTCACGAGATTCCAACCACCAACTGACAAAACCAACTGCCCCACACACTGCTTCAATCTGATTGGTTGAGAGTGGTCTCATGTTGATGTGAGGTAACTTCAGGACACTGAACCTTAGAAAGGTCAACCCATGCTCTCACAGCAGGGGGCCCCTCATGATACTATTCTCACAACTGATTGTTGCATATTAGGTATTTAATAAATATTGATTGACTGAAGTGGAAGTGATGGGGTTGAGAGAGACCATGTTATCTTAAAAGTTCAAGATTCCTAAGAATGAGGGTGCTTGGCATAGTCAGATATATAAAGTTTAGGGAAATAAATTTCATAAATGTCAGAGATGATGAATATAACCTAGAGAAGGATGGGAAACTTGGGTCTGCACTGTGTGATAATGAAGAGTTCTTTAATTGGCTGCTGATCTAGGAGAAATGATGATTCAAGGGATGCTTAAAAAAAGTAAACTACTGGACCATCCTGGGCTCTTTTCCTTTATGGCTCTGGTCTGAGAGGTGGGAGAAGAGACAGCTGCCCTGACTTCTACTATAAGGCCTTAAGTACATATTCTGTCTAGCCAAACCTAAGCCTAGAAAGGGTTTTCCCTGTTCTTCTTCTATGTTTCCTTTCCTTGATTAGATGACCTTGTGAGTTCAAAAGGTCATTATCCACTAATACTGGTGGTGGCAGTAGCCTCATTGTGCTTGTTGGGCTTCAGTATCCTCAGGAGAGGGCAAGCCGAAGACAAGGACACCATGGCAACTACTCCAGTGCCTTTGGACAGAATTACCACCACCAAGAGTGGGGCTGATCCTGGTTTGTTTTTTACTAGCAGAGGTGGTCTGACTTAGCTAAAGTGAAATGCAAAATGACTAATTGTACATTGCAGGAACCATAGCCAATGTCAGGGTTAAAACTGTCCCTGGGATATTGGGGTGGATGGTTTAATGAGCTTAAAGAAGAAAAAGGACTTGAAATCCCCTTTAGCAATGAACTTGGTCTAGCCACCCCATGAGCTGGATACAGCAGAAGATGGATGTACCCTAGCCCCTGAAAGTCTCACCAGCAGTTACTCTGTGCCAGACTTCTGTCTTATTTGTCAAGGAGAAGGATCTTCAGAGTAGAAGTATATGCAAGAGAATTGAATTCTAAAATAGAGGAAATAGTAACTGAACACCTATCTGCTATTAATGACTTTAAGTCTTTGGACCTGAATGAATTACATATATCAGGAGTCATGGAAAGAATTTGCAGATGTGATCACTAATCTTTAAGGAATTATAGAATAGAATAAATACAAGAAAATAGGAGGCACACAATTATAGCTTCAGTTTTTACGGTCCTCTTAGGATTGACTCATTCATCCTCTTATAGGTTCTATTCAAAGTGTATACATAGCCTGAGGAATTTAATTTAGCTATCAGACACATACTTATTAAGTTTGGTAGTGTCTGATGGCAGATTAGGGACAATGTTTTATAGCTGCATCACATCTGGAACTAAGAATGGTGCCAAGGACCAACTAGACACACTGAAAACAAAAAGCCTCGAGATCCTATAATGCTCTGACCCTGAGTCCTCTCCCTTCCATTCCACCCAAGCATGTTCTGGGAAAATCAAACCACCACTAACTCCCCTTGGACCCTGACAGAAACAGCTTAGAACCCCAAATAGCCTCGGGAATAAAAGTATCCTCCAAACTGTCAGACCTGTGTCTAGCCCCTGCAGCCATCATTGAGGGAAACAGTCATTGCAGAGAAGATCCCACCTTCCCCATCATCCCATCATTGCTTGTCATTTCTTATGGCACAATAATATTCCATCACCATAATCATTCCATCATCACAGATTATTTAGCCATTCCCCAATTGACGGGCATCCCTTTGGTTTCCAATTCTTAGCCACCACAAAAAGAGCTGTTATAAATATTTTTGTGCAAATAGGTCTTTTTTACTTTTGGGGATTGTCTTTGGGATATAAACCTATCAGTGGTATTGCTGGATCAAAGGGTATGCACAGTTTGATAGCCCTTTGGGCATAATTCCAAATTCCTCACCAGAACTGTTAGATCAGTTCACAACTCCATGAACAGTCCCAGTTTTCCCACATCCCCTCCAACAAACAATATTTTCCTTTTTTGTTATATTTGCCACTCTGATAGGTGTGATTTGTGATACCTCAAGAGTTGTTTTATTTTGCATTTTTGATAAGCACTGATTTAGAGGTTTTTTCATATGACTATAGATAGTTTTGATTTCTTTTTCATTCTTTAGACTTTGTTTCTTCATGCCTCATGGAGTCATTAGTTTCCAATTGCCCAATTCTAATTTTTAGGAAATTATTTTCCCCCGTGAGCTTTTGTACCTCTCCCCCCCCCCAATTTGGCCAATTCTCCTTTTTAAGTAATTCTTTTCTTCAATTATTTTTGTGCATATTTTACCATTTGACCAATTCTGGTTTTTTAAATGTTATTTTCTTTGTGTGTCTCTTTTTACCAATCTTTTAATTATCTTTTGGTACTTTTCTTCCATCACTCTCATTTCCCCTCAGTTTTCCTCTACCATATATTTTTTTTTCCATTCTTCCAGAATTCTTGTTTGGACTCATGTCCAATTCACATTTTTCTTTGAGGCTTTACTTGTACCTGTTTTCACACTGTTGTCTTCTGAGTTTAGTTCTTGGTTTTCTATGGTGTCATAGGAGTTTTTATGGTCAAGTTCCTTTTTGTTGTTGTTGTTGTTGTTTACTCATTTTCCAGTCTATTTCTTGACTTTAAATTTTCTTTTAAAGTTGGGCTCTGCTCATCTAGTGAGGGGAGCAAGGCACTGTCCCAAACTTAAGGCTTTTTTTGTTGCTGTTTTCAGAGCTGGTTGTGGGGCTCTATAAGCTTTCAGTACTTCCAAGTGGGAATAATCTAGGGAGAGGTGAGGTCATTGCTTTCCTGGTATGTTCTGATCCTTACCCAGAAAGGGCCCTTGATCCCTTGAAGCTACAAAGCATTAGCACCCCTCTGCCTTGGAACTGAAACCAGGGCCCTCACTCCCTTATGACTGACCACAAGCACTCTGCTCCATCTTGGAACTGTGACCCAGAACTAAGTATAGGCAATAGACTTACCAAACAGTACCAGGCCCTGCACTCAATGCCAGCAAGGGTGCCCTGTGATTTCTTTCTAACCAATTGTCCTACCCCTTACCATCTCTGGGATGAGAATTCAGAATCTACTGCTGCTGCTGCTGCTGCTTTCATATCTACCACAAAGAAGCAACCCTGGTTCTGCCACAGAGTATGCTCTAGGCTGTCCCATACCCCAATGTCACAAACCTCTCCTGCCAACTTCTCAAGTTGTCTTAAACTCCAAAAATGTTTCCCCTTGACCTTTTTTTTGGCTCTCTCTCTAGAATTCTATTTGAATGATTATTTTAAAGATGTTTGGAAGACAATATTAGGAGAGTTGGACTGAGTTGTTGCCTCTACTCTGCATCTTTCTCTTTATCTCTAGTAAAACTAAAGGTTTTACCTACTTCTGGATCCACTATTATTCCTTACTACTTCACTTGGATTTTCTAGAGCATAATCGACAACTGAAAGCAGAAATTACTGGAAAACTTCAGCAGTTAAACACTAACTCCCCTTACCCTGCTCACCAATTAAAAATCTAAATCCAGACTATTAGGTAAATAATGAGATCAATAAAATTGCCACTATTTATAATAGTACCTTTCAAAGGAGCTTATGATGCTTCAGCAGAAAGGCAATCCAGTAGCAAGGGGAAACAAAGAAAGAAAAGATTTATTTAAATATACATATATATACTTTCCCTATAATAAAAAACAGAGGTATCAAATAGGGAAATCTAATTTCTCTACCAGAGAAGAAGGTCACCTTATGTTGTCGGCTTTCTGGAAGGCTTGATCATTTTATTTTAAATTGACCCTTTACTCCATTAAGTACAAACTCTTTTGCCCACAATAAAGTGAATTTAACCTGGTTTCTCATTAAACTGTCTTATAACATTTTAAATTGAAAAATCATTCTAGGGGAAATTAGAAATGTGCACTTAGAAAGAAGACTGTGAAAGAAAATTAAAACAGCCCTTGTAACTTTTATCAAAAGGTCTGAAGAGCTATTCCCAAGGAGAGCTGCTGCAAAATCAAGAAAAAATCCTGCCTTTATATCTCATCCATAAGGACTAATCTATACCAGTCACTTTCATATTTCCTTTCATTTAAATGGGGTGAATGTGGGAGCAGTTAGGTGATGCAGTGGATAAAGCACTGGCCCTGGAGTCAGGAGGACCTGAGTTCAAATCCAGTCTCAGATACTTGATACTTACTAGCTGTGTGACACTGCACAAGTCACTTAACCCTCGTTGCCCTGAAAAACAAACAAACAAAAAAATGGGATGGATGTGACTCTGGATTTTTTAAAAGCAACTCCTGATTTGATACTCCCAAATTCTAGAAGCATCAGTGATAGGAAACAAACTCATCACAGGTTGGGAGTGAATGTCTGGAGAATGATGGTGATGACAACTACAAAAACTGATATTTGCATGACCCTTTAAGGTTTGTAAGGAACTTTATTTATACTACCTTATTTGTGATTTACCACTTTTTGAGTTAGGTACTACAGGTCTTATGCCCTGTATACTTTACCAATGAGGAAACCGAGTTTTGAGAGGTTGAGAGGTTGATTGACTTGCCCATGGAATGCATAGCTGTTAAATACTGGAACACAAGTTTTTCTGTCTCCAAGTCTAGTACTCTAATCACTGAGAGGCCATTCATAAATAAACACTCAAAAACATTAATTATACACTGCCAGATTTTGGGGATATAAATACAAAAGTGAAACAGTTCCTGCATTCTATCTGTCTGTCTATCTATCTATCTATATCATCTATATCATCTATGTCCATACTGCTATATAGCATACACAAATTATATGCAAGATAAATTTGAGAGGAAGACACTAGTAGCTGGGGTAGGGAATTAAGTGGAATTAGGAATGGCTTCATGCCAAACAAAATTTCCCTTCTCTCCCTAAAACTCACCTAGCTTTATTACTTTCTAGTTTGACATAATAACTCTTCCTTCTCTAACCTATATGCTAATATGCATGACTGATAAACCAAATCAATTTCTGCTACATAGTAACTAGAACACATTGGATATTTAATAAATGCTAATAATGATTTTAGAATGAATTCTTTCAGAGATTGGGCTGTGAAGCAGTTTGGTCTTAATTTTAGATTTATCTAATGAAGTACCTGGCTAAGAACTTCACCTTAGCATGCTTACCAAATCAAACAACAAACATTTATTAGGCACCTACTACATGCCAGCCATTGCACTGCATGCTAGAAGTTAAAAAAAGAAAAAGAAAAAGAAACAATTCCTGACCTTAAGGAATAGAAGAAAACATGAATACCTGCGTTGAATTCTTTTCTTTTTTTAAAAAAAAGGCATTCTTGATCAGCTACCATACTTTGTTAGTTGCCTTGACAAGCAACTGCACAAAAAAAAAAAAGTCAGGAGACTAGCAGATCTATCTTTTTGAAGTTTGCTCCAGTGATAAGTGGCTATTTAAGATTATTTAATGAAGCACCTGGGAGACTGTTGTCATATAGGTAATCTTCCCAAGCTAAGGCCCAAATTCTGATGATGTCTCTAAGCACTGTTTACTGGAGCCACTGTGAGTCAGTTTCCACAAAAATTTGGGGCATATTCCTAAGATCTGATGACTGCCATCCTTGAAAAGGAAGCTGTGCTTCAGTAGTCTCTACATGCTTTAGAAGGAGAGTTGATATGATAGACTTAGCGCTTTTCAGCAATAAAATGATCCAAGACAATGCAAAAAGACTAATGATGGAAAATGCTCTCCATTTCCAGAAAAAGAACTGAAAGACTGAATGCAGATTGAAGCATACTATTTTCAATTTTGTTGTTGTTTCTTCTTTTTTGTGTTTTTTTCCTTCATTCTGATTCTTCTCTCACAATATGACTAATGTGGAAATATGTTTAGCATAATTATAATAAATAACCTATATCGAATTGCTTGCTGGCTTTGGAAGGGGGAAAAGGAAGAGGAGAAAAATTTGGGATTCAAAATCTTACATAAATGAATGTTGAAAACTACATGTAATTGGGAAAAAATAAAATACTATAAAAATAAAAAGAAGAGTTGATTTGGGCCAGAAGAGAACACTATGCACTGAGAAGCCTTCTAGCTCATACAATAATCAGGCATTTCTATAGATCTCTTTCTACTTGATCACGATCAACACCTAAATATTAAAGGCAATTCACACATAAAACAAGGTAGAAAGGAAGATTCTGTGATAAGAATGAAAAGATCTGATTTGCTAGCCTCACTCTGAGACCTCTAAATCTGATCTGGACATCTGAACATAATGCAAAAGATTCAAAGTTTAGAGCCTATGTGACTGGAAGAATGGTAGTACAATTGACATAGATGGGGAATCTGAATGAAGGAGGTGTCCAGAATTCTAACTACCTAATCTAGACCATCAAAACCATGGTGGGTATGCGTTTGTCACTTTTATATTTTATATTTTTCTTTATTTCTATCCAAGTTGACATAGATGATACTCTTATAGTGTTAATACTATAGCTTTTTAATAGGACTTTCTATTGCTCCTAGTATGTCCTTTGAAAATCTGCAATCCTTGAATACTTGAGGCAGCTAGGTGGTATAGTGGATTGAGAGCTGGGCCTGGAGTCAGAAAGACATAGTAAGCTATCTGCTAGTTGTTTGACCCTGGACAAGTCATTTAATCTGTTTGTCTCGTTTTCTTCAAATGTAAAATGGGAATAATAGCAGCTATCTCACAAAATCGTTGTAACAAATGAGATATTTGTAACATGATGGGTGCTATATAAATGTTTGTTCCCCTTACTTTCCTTTCTCTACTTTTGATGATTAAGATATTGGGAGAATTCATCAATGTGGTTAAAATCTACCTTCTCAGATTGGGAACCCCCTCTACCAAAGCAGGTCACAACCTGACTATGCTTTAGCAGGTACACCTAGGGCAGGGGTTCTTTTTTTAAAAATAAAAGTATTTTATTATTTTCCAGTTACATGTAGAGATAGTTTTCAACATTTGTTGTTGTTGTTTTTTGTTTTTGTTTTGTTTTGTTTTTTTGGCACAGGGCAATGAGGGTTAAGTGACTTGCCCAGGGTCACACAGCTAGTAAGTGTCAAGTGTTTGAATCCATATTTGAAATCAGGTCCTCCTGAATCCAGGGCCAGTGCTTTTGCCACTGTGCTACGTAGCTGCCCCCTCAATATTTGTTTTTATAAGATTTCAAATTTTTCTCCCTCCCTCTCCTCCCTCTCCTCCCTCCCCCCTCCCCTAGACAGCAGGTAATCTGATATAGGGTTTTTATATATATATAAACTTTAAACATATTTCTGAATTAGTCGTGTTATAAGAGAAGAATCAGAGCAAAAAGAATAAACCTCAAAAAAGAAAAAACAACAGCACCAAAAACAAAAGAAATAGTATGGTTCAATCAGCATCCATATTCCACAGTTCTTTTTTTTTCCTGGATTTGGAGAGCCTTTTCCATCATGAGTCCCCAGGAACTTTCTTGTACCGTTGGATTGATGAGAAGAATCTAGTCTATCACAGTTGATCAACACATAATGTTGATGATACTGTGTACAATGTTCTTCTGGTTCTGCTCATCTCACTCATCATAAGTTCATGCAAGTCCTTCCAGGTTTCTCTGAACTCCTCCTGGTCATCGTTTCTTACAGTACAATAGAATTCCATTACATTCATATACCACAACTTGTTCAGCTATTCCCCAATTGATGGGCAGCCCCTCAATTTCCAATTCCTTGCCACCACAAAAAGAGCAGCTATAAATATTTTTGTACATGTGGGTCCTTTTCCCTTTTCCATGATCTCTTTGAGAAAAAGACCCAAAAGTGGTATTGCTGGGTCAAAGGGTATGGAGAGCTTTATCGCCCTTTGGGCATAATTCCAAATTGCTCTCCAGAATGGTTGGATCAGTTCACAGGTCCACCAACAATGCATTAGTGTTCCAATTTTTCCACAGCTTCTCCAACATTGATTATTTTCCTTTTTTGTCATATTAGCTAATCTGATATGTGTCAGATGGTACCTCAGAGTTGTTTTAATTTGCATTTCTCTAATAAATAGTTATTTAGAGCATTTTTCAAATGGCAATAGATAGCTTTGATTTCTTCATCAGAAAACTGCCTGTTCATATCCTTTGACCATTTCTCAATTGCGGAATGACTTGGATTGTTATAAATTTGATTTAGTTCCCTGATATACTTTAGAAATACCTTTATCAGAAGTACTGGCCATTAAAAATTGTTTCTCAGATTTCTTCTTCCCTTCTAATTTTGGATGTATTGCTTCTGTTTCTACAAAAACTTTTTAATTTAATGTAATCAAAATCATCCATTTTGCATTTCATAATATTCTCTATCTCTTGTTTGGTCATAAACCGTTCTCCTTTACAAAGATCTGAAAGGTAGACTATTCCTTCCTCTCCTAATTTACCTATGGTATCACCTTTTATGTCTAAATCATATACCCATTTTGACCTTATTTTAGTATAAGGTGAAAGATGTTGGTCTATGCCTAATTTCTGCCATACTATCTTCCAGTTTTCCCAGCAGTTTTTGTCAAATACTGAATTCCTATCCCAGAAGCTGGAGTCTTTGGGTTTATCATACACCACATTGCTAATGTAATTTACTGTGTCTCCTGTGCCTAGCCTATTCCACTGATCCTCCACTCTATTTCTTAGCCAGTACCAAATAGTTCTGATGACTGCTGCTTTATAGTAGAGCTTCAGATTTGGTACAGTTAACCCACCTTCCTGTGCATTTTTTTCATTATTTCCCTTGATATTCTTGACCTTTTGTTTTTCCAGATGAATTTTGTTATTATTTTTTCTAGCTCTATAAAATAATTTTTAGGTAGTCTGATTGGTATGGCACTGAATAAGTACATGGTAGAATTGTCATTTTTATTATATTAGCTCAGCCTATCCAGGAGCAATTGATATTTTTCCAATTTTTTAGATCTGATTTGATTTGTGTGAAAAGTGTTTTGTAATTGTGTTCATAGAGTTCCTGGGTTTGTCTTGGCAAGTAGACTCCCAAGTATTTTATATTTTCTACCAATACTTTAAATGGAATTTCTCTTTCTATCTCTTGCTGCTGGACTTTGTTGGTCATGGATAGAAATGCTGATGATTTATGTGGATTTATTTTATATCCTGCTACTTTGCTAAAGTTGTTAATTGTTTCAAGTAATTTTTGAGTTGATTTTCTAGGATTCTCTAAGTATATCATATCATCTGCAAAGAGTGATAGTTTTGTTTCCTCCTTGCCTATTCTAATTCCGTTAATTCCTTTTTCTTCTCTGATTGTTAAAGCTAACATTTCTGGTACAATAAGACAGGTGATAATGGACATCCCTGTTTCACCCCTGATCTTATGCTGATGGTTTTAGGTAGATACTGCTTATTATTTTAAGGAAAGCTCCACCTATTCCTAAGCTCTTTAGTGTTTTTATTAGGAATGGGTGCTGTATTTTGCCAAAAGCTTTCTCTGCATCTATTGAGATAATCATATGATTTTGATTAGTTTTCTTATTGATATAGTTCATTATGTTAATAGTTTTACTAATGTCGAACCAGCTCCCAATGTTGTACCAGTGTGGGGGTTCTTAATCTAGGGTCCACAGACCCCAAAGCATCTATAGAGATTTTAGGTAATGGTCTATGATTTTTAAAAACATTTTTATAACTATTTCAATATAATTTTCTTTGTAATCATGTGTATTTTATTTTATGCATTCAAAACATTCTTTTGAATCCATGGGCTTCACCAGACTGCCAAAGGAGTCTATAACACAAAAAAAAGTAAAGAACTCCTGGCTCAGGGAGTTTCTGGAAACTCAGAGAGGCTAAGTTACTAATTTGGGGTTACTTCAGCTTGTATTTTTCAGAGATGAGAGTTTGACCTATCAAGATGAAGTCTTCCTGACTTCAAGAGCTATGAGGAGCATAGTACGTGAAATATACACATTAAGAAACTTTTCAGATATTACCCAATGCACAGAAGACTCAAGCAGTTATCCATAAAACCTAGAATTTGGAGTCATCGTTGTGTTTAATAAACAGGTGCCTTATGCTGGAGAAGTAATTGGGATTAGGAACAATAGCAATAATTTTTTGAAATTTGCATAAAATACACATCCAGGGGATGAGTATCCCAAAATAACCCACTGAGATGTGAGCCTGTGTATATATGGGATGCTACATGTGGAAATGAGTGCCCCGGTGCTCAGTTCCTTGATTACACATTCAGAGAGATATGCACAGTTTATTTGATTGAGAAAATCTACGTGAATGGGAACATTAAGACAAGCACATTTAGGGTCTTTTATTCAGATCTCCAATGGCTCATTCTACTAAATGTATGCTATTTACCCCCATTCTTCTTTTTAAGTCATTAGCTGAAGAAAACAACTTAAAATACTTTGTTAAAATAGCATTAAGGGTGATGTTTATAATGTAAATTGAAAGTAATATGTGGAAATATTCGCATATTAGATAAATGCACACAAATATAAATGTGTATTATGTGTGAGTGACCTTTATATCATTGCACTGTGAAAAATAATTTTATAGTATTATGCTATAATGAAGTTTTTGTTTTGTTTTCTTTTGTTTTCAGCCTCTGAGAGGGAAAAAGGCAAAATATTATGCTGGAACTGAAGAGAAATAAATGTCTTCTCATCTTCCCTAGATGATCTTATCCTCAGAATCAGGAACACTTGGATTCAAATCACTCAGTCAGTAAGCATTTATTAACCAACTAATGTGCCAGGCATTGTGATAAGTGCTGGGTATATCAAGAAAAACAAAAGACAGACTCTGATCTGAGCTCACAGTCTAATAGTAAAGACAACATGTAAACAACTATATACAAATAAGATATAAATGGGGTAAACTGGAGACAATAGAAAGAAGGTTAGTAAATACTATTTCTGAAGGAAATTGTTTATATTTTGTTGTTGAGTGCTTTTCAGTCATGGCCAACTCTTCATGACCCCTTTTGGGGTTTTCTTGGTAAAGATACTGGAGTGGTTTGCCATTTCCTTCTCCAGCTCATTTTATAGATGAAGAAACTGAGGCAAACAGGCTTAAGTGACTTGCCCAGGGTCACAAAGCTAGTAAATGTCTTAAGGCTGATATTGAACTCACTTCCTTCTGACTACAGGCCCAGAATTCTATGCATTGCACCACCTAGCAAGGGTAAATCATTAAACCCTTTTAGTGTTCCAGGTAATTCTCTTCAACTCTAAGTTGTGAATGAATTGCTAAGCTATATTATGTAGTCTCAATACCAAGGGATCTTAGAATCAGACCTTGTTATTTCTGATTCACCAGAACTACTATAAACTACAGGACTGGAATGAAATAGAAAGGATCACCCAGAAATTGGACTCTTAACTCAATACAAAAGTCCCCTAGGTTGTAGGAAAAGTTCACTTAGAAGAGGCTTAATAGGACAAATAAAAAGTTCCTTTATCATATTTTCTGTTTGCTGAATGGGAAATTGCTATTAATAAATTTCAAACATTTATATAGCAATTTAAAGTTTGCAAAGCACTCTACATATAATTATCTAATTTGAGTGTTAATGCAACCAATGAGTTAGGAAGTAATAGTATTACAGCTATCTACAGATAAAGAAATTGAAGTTTCTGAAGTTAAATATGGCAGGATTTGTACCCAGTTCTTCTTTATTCCAAGTGCAGGACTACTCAATCTACTATATCATGAGAAAATTCTAGGATGCTCTGCATCTTACCTTACTTACCTTACTTTACTTGCATACTTACTTACATACTTAGCTTAATTGCTTTCTTCCTGTTGTTACAAGTTCCCCTTTTCACAGAAGAGGTGGAGAGGAATGTGAGTACATAGTAAATACAGCTCAAGCCTTAAAGACTGCTTTCCATGCCTATCCTTGAAGAAAA
This sequence comes from Dromiciops gliroides, assembly GCF_019393635.1. Lineage (NCBI taxonomy): Eukaryota > Metazoa > Chordata > Mammalia > Microbiotheria > Microbiotheriidae > Dromiciops > Dromiciops gliroides. Next base: position 526,977,498 of record NC_057863.1, on the reverse strand, counting down.
TGTCCTCTCTTCTTTTGACTATCTTCTTCTATACCACAGGGTTCAAGCAATCTCTAAAAATTCTTTATAATATTTCAGACGTAAGCTGTTGGCAAGAGGCACTTGTTTTAACTAGAAAGATGAGACCCATCTAAAGATTTTTAAGAAATCTTTTGAGCATCAAATAATCTCAGACTTTAAAGCTGGAATCACCTCAGTAAGAAAGGTATATTGCTGCTACACATACCTGGTGGTTTGAAAAGAACTCTGAACCTGGAAAGCTTCTGCAACTGGAAAGCTGTGTGACCTTGTACAATCACTCAACCTTTCTGGTTCTCAGTTTCCTCCTCTGAAAGATAAAGACTTTCAATTAGATGATCTGTAAGATTTCTCTCAAATTTATTGCAAGATTCCTTTTAGCCTGATATCATATATATATGTGTGTGTGTGTGTGTGTGTGTGTATATATATATGTATACATACATACATACATATATGTGTGTGTACATATACATATATATATTCTATCAACATGCTTGGTGCAGGGACTACAAAGATAGACAGAAACAGGTTGCTTCCTAGCAGCAGTTTACATTCTACTAGGTTGGGGGTGGTTGGTAAGAGAGATATAAATTGTAAAATCTGCAATCAATCAATAAGCATGTTTTATATGCCTATTATGTGCCAGGCACAGTGCTAAGAGAAGGTAAGTAGAAGAGCCAAAGGGCATTAACAACCCAGGAGATTAAAGAAAGCTTTCTAGAGAGGGTGGCACATGAGCTAAATAAACCCTGAAGGAAGATAAAAGATTCTGAGAGACAGAGACACATTCCAGGCAAGAAGCAGCTTTTGCACATTCATGGAGGTAGGAAGTGAAATTAGCATATTGAATTCAGGAAAAAGATCACAGTCCTGTTTGGCTAAAACACTGAGTTCATGAAGGTGAGAAATATGAAGAAAAGGTTGGCAGACGGTGAAAGGCCTTGAATACCAAGTTTCTTCTTGCCTTGCTCATTGTAGGTTGTTTAAACAACCAATTTTGGCCACTTAGCAAGCTGGATTAATTTATATCTATTAAAAAATAGAAACACATATACATCTCTGTATATATGTATATATGTGTATATACATATACCTATAGGGTTTTTTGTGGGGGGTTGTTTGTTTGGTTTTTTTTGTGAGGCAATTGGGGTTAAGTGACTTGCCCAGGGTCACACAGCTAGTAAGTGTTAAGTGTCTGAGGCTGGATTTGAACTCAGGTCCTCCTGACCCCAGGGCTGGTTCTCTATCCACTGTGCCACCTAGCTGCCCCATATACATATAGTTTTAAAAAACAATTTCTATTCTCTTTGTGACTATTGAATAACTTTATAATTAGCAATAAATACAATTATTTGATACATTCAAAGCATGTATTCAAGGGAGTCAGCCTTCACCAGTGTATTCCTAGTGTCTTTCTTTTTACAGAAATCTCTCTAAAACAGGCATTCTGATGTTCCCTGAGAGTTACAAAGTATAACAATGAACCTTTGTAGTTCAGGCCTCCAGAGATTTGCCTCTGTCTGCTTTTGCATCTACTACCCTTCAAATGTCCTCCTTCACAAGAAGTCAGGGAAGTCGTGTGATGACAATTTAAGGTTGCTTTTAGCTAGCTTGTACTTAAGTCTTCCAATTGAACTGTTATTCAATCAGGTAATGATGTTGTAATCTGCCATCTCCCCATACCTTATGAAAACTAACTATATATGAAAGGTGAACAAGTATAAAAGATCTTTGTGATCCTTCTAGGTCAAGTTTAGAGCATGAAATTGGGGCAAATTTAGCTTGATAGACTGGAACTTCTTGACCTCTTTGGGTAAATTCAGGGATTTATGTTTATAAAAAGCAGTGTTAATTTGAAGACTGCTTCTTTGCAAGGGGATGGGGGGATGGAATGAGCTGCCTCTGAAGGACAGAAAAAAGGAAGGAAACAAGTATTTATTAATCACTTACTATATGCTAAGCACTTAACAAATACATTATTTTACCCTCATAACAGTTCTGGGAAGTATTATTATCTGATTTGATCTTCACAACAACCCAGGGAAGGCAGGTATTATCTGCCTTTTACAGATAAGGAATCTAAGGGAAACAGAGGTTAAGTTACTTGCCTGGGGTCAAATAACAAGTAAGATTCTGAGGCCAATTTTGAACTCAAGTCTTCCTGACTCTAGACCCAATGCTATAGTGGATTCCCCTTCAGTGGATGTCCTTTGTCACAGATGCTACAATGAGGATTCTTTTTCATGGATGGAAAGCCAAATAGGTCCATTCCAACTCTGAGATTTTTGACTTATTAACTGTATGACTCAGTTTCCCAAGATTTATTGCAATACTGTGAGTGACTACAGGGAGAGCATCATGGAAGTATCTCTCGAATAGGGAAAAAAAGATAATTATATTTATAGTATGGATAAACTGATTATCAGTCTCATTATAATCTCCACATTAGGGAGGTACAGGGGAGGGCTTATCCTAATTTGGAGTTCCTGGGGTCCTAAGCCAACCCCTGAGGCAGGTACTTTTTACTGTGGAGGTGTGTTTTGGGGGTTTACACATCATAAGGTGAATCTGAGGACAAATTTGGCCTTTTCTGTGCATGTCTCTTTTTGATTTCCATGTCTAGTTTCAAAATATCTTCATTTATTATTTATTTCCAGTTTGAATTTCTATGCTTTGTCAGTGTATCATTGTGTATCATTGCTATAGTTAAGGTCTCTATGACCTGTCTCTGTATGTTCTTGTTATGGGTGCTGATTAACGTGGGTAGGGAGAAACTAGGCCCTGACTTGTATTAAGGAAGACTCAAGTCTTAAGCTGTCCATTAACTGGGGTCTGAATCTCTCTTAGAGATCAGCTTGGGTCTTAGGTGTTTATGTAAACCCCTTTTTTGCCTCCTATATCATTTTATTCAATCTTATACAAAATGACTAATATGGTAATATTTTACATATTTGCACATATATAGCCTATATCTGATTGCATGCCACCTCAGGGAGGGGTGAAGGGAGGTAGGGAAGTGATGTGGGATGGATTTAGGATCAAATTAATTGTGAGTGATCCCAAAAGAATTACAAAACTCAGTGACTCAGTTTGCCAAGTTTTATTGCAATACTGTGAGTGAACACAGGGAAAGAACCAGAAAAAGTGGAAAGGTATCTCTCAAATAAGAAAATACAGTTATATTTCATTTTTGATACTAGTAATTTGATGTTCTTTCCTTTTTTGATCAAATTAATCAATGGTTTATCTATTTAATTGGGTTTTTTCCATAAAGCCAGCTTCTAGTTTTATTTACTAATTCAATGTTTTTCTTACTTTCATTTTTATTAACCTCTCCTTTTATTTTCAAGATTTCCAATTTGGCATTTAATTGAGGATTTTTAATTTGTTCATTTCCTAGGGGGTTTTTTTTAGTAGCATGCCCAATTCATTCATCTGCTTTTTCTCTATTTTATTGATGTAAGCAGTTAGGGATATACATTTTCCCCTTAAGTACCACGTTGGCTACATCCTATAAATTTTGATATGTTATCTCATCATTGTCATTTTCTTTATTGAAATCATCTATTGTTTCTATGATTTGTTCTTTGACCCACTTATTTTTTAGGATCAAATTATTCAATTTCCAATTGATTTTTAATTTCTCTTCAATTTAACATTATTGAATGTAATTTTTATTGCATTGTATATTGTATTTATTGCATTGTGATCTGAAAAGGATTATTATTTCTGCTTTTCTGCATTTGGTTGTAAGGTTTTTATGACCTAATATATGGTCAATTTTTGTATAGGTCCCATGACAAGGTGTATTTCTATTCCCATTCAATTTTCTCCAGAGCTATCCTATCTAACTTCCAGAATTTTATTCATTTCCTTAACTTCTTTTTTTTAATTTTTTTTTAGATTTATCTAATTCTGAAAGGGAAAGATTAAGATTCCCCCACTAAGATAGTTTTATTATTTATTTCCTCCTGTAACTCATTCAACTTCTCCTTCAAAAATTTAGATGTTATACCATCTGGTGCATATATGTTGAGTATTGATATGACTTCATTATCTCTGGTACGTTTCAGAAAGATACAGTTTCCTTCTTTATCTTTTGCTTTATCTGAAATCATGATTGTTACCCCTGCTTTTTTTTTTTGCCTGAGCTAAAGCAGAATAGATTTTGTTACAGCCCCTTACCTTTACCCTGTATGTATCTCTCTGCTTCAAATGTGTTTCTTGTAAACAACATATTGTAGGATTTGGGTAATGTCCAGGCATTATTTTTATCATGGCTTTCAAGTAGTCCTATAATTCTTATATTATCTCACCTGGATTTATTTTCTAGGTCAATTGTTTTTCCAATGAGAAATTATACATTTTTTCATTGTTTTTTTTTACTTTTTTTTAATTTTGTTTTATCATATCTTGATGTCTTATAGAGTCATTTAGTTTCCATTTATTGAATTCTAATTTTTAAAGCATTATTTTATTTAGTTATCTTTTGTACTTCTATTTCCATTAGGCTAATTTTGTTTTGGGGGGAGTTATTCTCAGTAAATTTTTGTATATCTTTCCCCATGCTATTGATTCTCTATGTTTGTGCTGAGGCAGAACTTGGGTTTTTCACCCCTGCTGGGAACCAGAAGGTAGACTTGAGTAGCAGTGGCCCAGGTCGGGGAGGGGCACATGCTTTTCGAAGCTGACAATCACAGCATACAAAGTTTTGCTGTCTGGTTGATTAGCAAGTTGGTCTGGGGTTAGCTACAGACAAGGGAACAGGCCAGGTGAGTGAAGAACCTGCCTTTCATTAAATCATACCACCTGGAACCCACTGACATTTGGGTCAATGCAGCCTAGAAACAGTACCTCACTTTAAGGAGCTAAAAGTCAAGTAAAAGAAAGGCAAGATGAGCAGACAGAGAAAAGTGAGGACCATAGAAAGTTTCTTTAGTGACAAGGAATATCAAGGTGCACCCTCAAAGGAGGATGTCAATGTCAGGGCTCCTACATCCAAAGCTTCCAAGAAAAATATGAATTGGTCTCAGAAGATAGAGGTTCTCAAAAAGGACTTTGAAGATAAAGTTAGAGAAGTAGAGGGAAAAAATGGAAAGAGAAATGAGGGTGATGCAGGAAAAACATGAGAAAAAGTCAACAACTTAAAAAACCAAATGGAAAAGGAGATACAAAAACTCTCTGATGAAAATAATTGCCTAAGAATTAGGATTGAACAAATGGAAGCTAAATGACTTTATGAGAAAACAAGACACAATAAAGCAAATCCAAATTAATGAAAAAAACGAGGGCAATGTGAAATATCTTCCTGGAAAAACTGCTGACCTGGAAAATAGATCCAGGAGAGAGAATTTGGACGACCTGAAAACCATGATAAAAATAAAAGCTTAGACATCATCTTCCAAGAAATTGCCGAGGAAAATTGCCCATATATTCTAGAAGCAGAAGGTAAAATAGAAATTGAAAGAATCCACTGATCACCTCCACAAAGAGATCCAAAAAAGGAAAATGCCCAGAAATATTATAGCCAAATTCCAGAGCTCCCAGGTCAAGGAGAAAATATCGCAAGCAGCAAGAATGAAACAATTTAAGTACTGCAGAGCCCCAGTCAGGATAGCACAAGATCTAGGAGCTTCTACATTAAAGGACCAGAGGGCATGAAATATGATATTCCAGAGAGCAAAGGAATTGGGATTACAATCAAGAATCACCTAGCCAGCAAAACTGATCATAATCATTCAGAGGAAAAAATTGGACTTCAATGAAAAAGAGGACTTTCAGGCATTTGTGATGAAAAGACCTGAACTGAATGGAAAATTTGACTTTCAAATGCAAGACCCTAGAGAATAATAAAAAGTTATAGTTAGGTGACATGTCTGGGGTCGTGCAGTGGTTGAGTGTCTTGTATCTGAGGCCAGATTGGGGTTGGGGTCCTCCTGGGTCCAGGGTGGATGCTTTGTCCACTGTGTCACCTAGCTGCCCCATGATGACATCTTTAGGGTTAAATTGAGGGGTGAGAGGAATGCACTGGGACAGGGGTAAGTGGAAAGGTACCATGGAGTGAAATCCTACATGAAAGAAACAGGAAAGGGCTTATAGAGTAGGGGAAGAAATGGGGGAGAAGCAGGGCATTAAATGAACTTTACACTGATCAGAATAGGCTCAAAGTCCTTAATCTCATCAGAGTTGGCTCAATGAGGGATTAAAACACACGCCCAATTGGGTGAAGTAATCTCTTTAAAATGGGCAGTAAATAAACCTAATACTCATCAAAATTGGATCAAAGACCTTAATCTCATCATAATTGGCTCAAGGAGGAAATAACATACACAGTAATCTATCTAACCCTGCAGGAAAATAGATGGGGAAGTGGATAAAGGAGGGGCAAAAGAAGGGAGGGCAGATTTGGGGAGGAGACAGTCAGAAGCAAATCCCTTTTGGAGAGGGATAGAGTGAAAGAAGATAGATAATAGAATAAATATCATCCGGAATGAAATAGGATGCAGGGAAACAGTTAATAGTAATTGTGAAAAAGAGAAAAGGGGGAGAGGGCGGAGCCAAGATGGCAGAGAGGAATCAGCAAGAGCCCGAGAATCTGCCTGAGCTCTCCTTCTGTTCCCTCAAAAAGAACATTAAATCAAGCCTCTGGACAGATTGGGAAACCACAGAACCTGCAAAGAGACAGAGATACAGTCTTCCAACTAGAGATAATTTAGAAGACTTCAGGAAAAGGTTGGTCTGACTCGGGCAAAAGGGAGGCACAGTGCAGGGCAGCAGCCCAACGCTGAGGGGGTCGGGGCAAGTCAGCAGGAGCTGCGGGCCACAGCCGAACAACTGAGGCCCCTGGAACCTGGCTCAAAAATCTGGTAGCCTAGTAGGACAGTGGAAAAACCTACCTGCACCAGCCAAAAGGGCAAGTTGGCAGCTGCAGGGCCACAAACAGGACAGGCGCGACTAGGACAACTGAACTAGCACACTTAGACAGGAAGTGCAGGGGGGCGAACTGCACACACTATAAAGACGTCAGAGTAAAAAGCCGGTCACATAGCACCTATATTCCTGCACAAGAAGCCCAAAACAGGGACCCTGGTGCCCCCAGAGCAGACCTCAACTTAAAAAATAAATAAATAAGCTGCAATAATGAGCAAGAAGGAAAAAAGAGCCCTCTCCATTGAGAGCTTCTGTATCAATAGGGAAGAAAGAAGCAAAGACAAACTCAGATGAGGACAATACCCTCATATGGCCTACGTGTGAAGCCTCACGAGGGAAGGTGAAATTGTCTCAAGAACAAAAAGCCTTCCTGGAAGAGCTCAAAAAGGACTTTAAAAATCAATTGAGGGGGGCGGCTAGGTGGCACAGTGGATAAAGCACTGGCCCTGGATTCAAGAGTACCTGAGTTCAAATCTGGCCTCAGACACTTGACACTTACTAGCTGCGTGACCCTGGGCAAGTCACTTAACCACCACTGCCCCACCAAAAAAAAAAAATCAATTGAGAGAGGTAGAAGAAAAAATGGAGAGAGAAATGGAAGCAAAACAAGAAAACTATGAAAAAAGAATCAGCAGCTTGGAAAAGGAAGCACAAAGATTGACTGCAGAAAACAATTCCTTAAAAAATTCATCTGGCCAAATGGAAAAATGGTGCATAATTTCACTGAAGAAAACAATGCCTTAAAAAATTCATTTGGCCAAATGGAAAAAAAGGTGCATAATCTCATTGAAGAAAACAATGCCTTAAAAAATTCATCTGGCCAAATGGAAAAAAAGGTGCATAATCTCACTGAAGAAAACAATGCCTTAAAAATTACAATCAGACAGTTGGAAGATAAGGAATCCATGAGACACCAGGAATTAGTCAAGCAGAATCAAAAGAATGAAAAAATAGAAGAAAATGTGAAATACCTCATTGGAAAGACAACTGATCTGGAAAACAGATCCAGGAGAGACAATTTGAGAATTAGTGGACTGCCTGAAATCCATGACCAGAAAAAGAATCTAGACACCATATTCCAGGAAATTATTAAGGAGAACTGCCTTGATATCATAGAATCAGAGGATAAAATCATCATTGAAAGAATCCACCGATCACCTCCTGAAAGAGACCCCAAAAGGAGAACTCCAAGGAATATTGTAGCCAAATTCCAGAATTATCAGGTGAAGGAGAAAATACTCCAAGCAGCCCAAAAGAAGCAATTTAAATATCATGGTGCCACAGTGAGGATTGCTCAGGACCTGGCAGCTTCAACATTAAAGGACTGCAAGGCTTGGAATATGATATTCCGGAAGGCAAAGGAGCTTGGATTGCAGCCAAGAATCTATTACCCAGCAAAAATGTGCATTCTCATTCAGGGGAAAAGATGGGTATTCAATGACATTAGGGACTTTCAATGTTTCCTGAGGAAAAGACCAGAATTGAAAAGAAAATTTGATCTTAACATACAAGACTCAAGAGAAGTTTAAAAAGGTAAACAGAGGGAAAAAATTACTTAATTAGGTTAAACTGTTTAAATCCCTACACAGGAAGATAATACTCATAACTCTTAAGAACTATAAATGTATTTGGGCAAAAAGAAGGATTTTACACAGAGGGTATAAATATAAATTGTCTTTGATGTGATGATACCAAGAAAATTAAGGGGTTAAAAAGGGAATCTATGGGGAGGAGAGGAAAGGGGAGGTGGAATGGGATGAATTATATCATATGAAGAGGTGGAAAAAAACCTATTACAATAGAGGGAAAGAAAGGAGGGATGAACCTTGTTTCAACCCTACTCTCATTAGATTTGATTAAAAAAGGGATTAACATATACGTTCATTGGGATAAAGAAACTTAGCTCATTCTTTAGGGAAGCAAAAGGGGAAGGGAAAGAGGGGACTGATAGAAGGGAGGACAAAAGCAAGGGAGAAAAGGGTAAAGAAAAGAGAGGGGAGTGATAAAAAGGGAGGGCAGATTGGGGGAGGCAGGGGTAAGAAGTAAAATGTCGGTGAGGAGGAATAGGGGGAAAGAAAGAGGAAAAAATACAAAGGAGGTAAATAGAATGGAGGGGAATAGACAGTTAGTAATAATAACTGTAAATGTGAATGGGATGAACTCCACTATAAAACAGAAGCGAATTGCAGAGTGGATTAAAAACCAGAATCCTACAATATGCTGTTTACAAGAAACACATTTGAAGCAGAGAGATACACACAGAGTAAAGGTAAAAGGCTGGAGCAGAATATATTATACTTCAGCTAAAGTAAAAAGAGCAGGGGTAGCAATCCTTATCTCAGACAAAGCGCAGGCTAAAATAGATCTCATTAAAAGAGATAAGGAAGGAAATTACATCTTGCTTAAAGGTACTATAGATAATGAAGTAATATCAATATTGAATATGTATGTGCCAAGTGGTATAGCATCCAAGTTCTTAGAGAGGAAGTTAAATGAATTACAAGAGGAATTAGACAGTAATACTATACTAGTGGGGGATATGAATCTCCCCCTCTCAGAATTAAATAAATCTAGTAAAAAATTAAATAAGAAAGAAGTGAAAGAGTTGAATAAATTACTAGAAAAGTTAGACATGATAGATGTCTGGAGAAAACTGAATGGGGATAGAAAGGAATATACCTTTTTCTCAGCAGTACATGGCACATTTTCAAAAACTGACCATGTATTAGGGCTCAAAAACATCACAGTCAAATGTAGAAAGGCAGAAATAGTAAATGCATCCTTCTCAGATCATGATGCAATAAAAATTACATGTAAGAAAGAGCCATGGAAAAGTAGAATGAAAATCAATTGGAAACTAAATAATTTCATTCTAAAGAATGAATGGGCCAAACAAGAAATCATAGAAACAATCAATAACTTTATCCAAGAGAATGACAATAATGAGACGACATACCAAAATCTATGGGATGCAGCCAAAGCAGTGCTTAGGGGAAAATTTATAGCTCTAAATGCTTCCATGAATAAAAAAGAGAAAGAGGAGATTAATGAATTGGGCATGCAACTTAAAAAGCTAGAAAAAGAACAAATTAGGAATCCCCAATTAGATACTAAACTAGAGATCCTGAAAATTAAAGGAGAAATTAATAAGATTAAAAGCAAAAAAAAACTATAGAATTAATCAATAAAACTAAGAGCTGGTTTTGTGAAAAAACCAATAAAATAGATAAAATATTGGTTAATTTGATTTAAAAAAAGAAGAAAACCAAATTACCAGTATCAAAAATGAAAAGGGTGATATTACCACCAGTGAAGTGGAAATTAAATCAATAATTAGGAATTATTTTGCCCAACTGTATGCCAATAAATTTGACAATCTAAATGAAATGGATGAATATTTACAAAAATACAAACTGCCCAGATTAATTGAAGAGGAAACAAAATCCTTAAATAAACCCATATCAGAAAAAGAAATTGAACAAGCCATTAATGAACTCCTTAAGAAAAAATCCCCAGGGCCCGATGGGTTTACAGGTGAATTTTACCAAACATTTAAAGAACAATTAATTCCAATATTATACAAATTATTTGGAAAAATAGGTGAAGGAGTTCTACAAATTCGTTTTATGACAGAAATGTGGTGGTGATAGCAAAACCAGGCAAAGCAAAATCAGAGAACGAAAATTATAGACTAATTTCCCTAATGAATATTGATGCTAAAATCTTAAATAAGATATTAGCAAGGCGATTACAGCAAGTGATCACCAGGATAATACACTATGACCAGGTGGGATTTATACCAGGAATGCAGGGCTGGTTCAAGATTAGGAAAATTATTAACATAATCAATCACATCAATAAGAAAACCAACCAAAATCATATGATTATCTCAATATATGCAGAGAAAGCTTTTGACAAAATACAGCACCCATTCCTAATAAAAACACTAGAGAGCTTAGGAATAGGGGGAGCTTTCCTTAAAATAATAAATAGTATATACCTAAAGCCATAAGCAAGCATTATATGCAATGGAGATAAATTAGAGGCCTTCCCAATAAGATCAGGGTGAAACAGGGATGTCCATTATCACCCCAATTATTTAATACTGTACTAGAAATGTTAGCTTTAGCAATCAGAGAAGTAAAAGGAATTAAAAGAATTAGAATAGGCAAGGAGGAAACAAAACTATCACTCTTTGCAGATGGTATGATGGTATACTTAGAGAATCCTAGAGAATCAATTCAAAAATTACTTGAAACAATTAAAAACTTTAGCAAAGTAGCAGGATATAAAATAAATTCACATAAATCATCAGCGTTTCTATACATGACCAACAAAGTCCAGCACCAAGAGACAGAAAGAGAAATTCCATTTAAAGTAATGGTAGATAATATAAAATACTTGGGAGTCTACTTGCCAAAACAAACCCAGGAACTCTATGAACATAACTACCAAACAATCTTCACAAAAATCAAATCAGATCTAAATAATTGGAAAGATATCGATTGCTCATGGATAGACAGAGCTAATATAGTAAAAATGACAATACTACCTAAATTTATAGTAAATTTACTACCTAAATTTACTTATTCAGTGCCATACCAATCAGACTACCTAAAAATTATTTTATAGAGCTAGAAAAAATAATAACAAAATTCATCTGGAAAAACAAAAAATCAAGAATATCAAGGGAAATAATGAAAAAAAATTCGCAGGCAGGTGGGTTAGCAGTACCAAATCTGGAGCTCTATTATAAAGTGGCAGTCATCAAAACTATCTGGTACTGGCTAAGAAATAGAGTGGAGGATCAATGGAATAGGCTAGGCACAGGAAACACAGTAGTAAATGACATTAGTAATGTAGTGTTTGATAAACCCAAAGACTCCAGCTTCTGGCATAGGAACTCAGTATTTGACAAAAACTGCTGGGAAAACTGGAAGATAGTATGGCAGAAATTAGGCATAGACCAACATCTTTCACCCTATATTAAAATAAGGCCAAAATGGGTATATGATTTAGACATAAAAGGTGATACCATAGGTAAATTAGGAGAGTAAGGAATAGTCTACCTTTCAGATCTTTGGAAAGGAAAACAGTTTATGACCAAACAAGAGATAGAGAATATTATAAAATGAAAAATGGATGATTTGGATTACATTAAATTTAAAAAATTTTGTACAAACAGAAGCAATGCATCCAAAATTAGAAGGGAGGCAGAAAGCTGGGAAACAATTTTTGTGTCCAGTACTTCTGATAAAGGCCTCATTTCTAAAATATATAGGGAACTAAATCAAATTTATAAGAATCCAAGTCATTCCTCAACTGAGAAATGGTCAAAGGATATGAACAGGCAGTTTTCTGATGAAAAAATGCTCTAAATCTCTAATGATTAGAGAGATGCAAATTAAAACAACTCTTAGGTACCACCTGTAAACTATCAGATTAGCTAAAATTACAAAAAAGGAAAATAAGAAATGTTGGAGAAGCTGTGGAAAAATTGGAACACTAATCCATTGTTGGTGGACCTGTGAACTGATCCAACCATTCTGGAGAGCAATTTGGAATTATGCCCAAAGGGCTATAAAGCTGTGCATACCCTTTGACCCAGCAATACCACTTTTGGGTCTTTTTCCCAAAGAGATCATGGAAAGGGGAGAAGGACCCACATGTACAAAAATATTTATAGCTGCTCTTTACGTGGTGGCAAGGAATTGGAAGTTGAGGGGATGCCCATCAATTGGGGAATGGCTGAACAAGTTGTGGTATATGAATGTAATGGAAGACTATTGTGCTGTAGGAAATGATGAGCAGGAGGAATTCAGAGAAACCTGGAGGGTCTTGCGTGAGCTGATGATGAGTGAGATGACCAGAACCAGAAGAACATTGTACACAGTATCATCAACATTATGTGTTGATCTACTGTGATGGACTATATTCTTCTTACCAATGCAATGGTACAGAAGAGTTCCAGGGAATTCATGATAGAAGAGGATCTCCAAATCTAAGAAAAAAAAAAAACACTGTGGAGTACAGATGCTGAATGAACCATACTATTTCTTTCGTCTTTGGTGCTATTGTTTTTCTATTTTGAGGTTTTTCATCATTGCTCTGATTTTTCTTTTATAACATGACTAATGCAGAAATATGTTTAATGTTATTATGTATATATATATATATATATATATATATATATATATATATATATATATATATATATATATATATATATATATATATATATAACCTATATCAGATTACCTGCTGTCTAGGGGAGGGGGAGGGAGAAAAATTTGAAATTGGAAAGCTTGTATAAAGAAAAGTTGAGAACTATCTTTACATGTAACAGGAAAAAAAATACTTTATTAGAATCACTAGAAAAAAAGAGAAAAGGGGGGAAATTGTACAAAAAATATTTATAGCAATTCTTTGTGGTGGCTAAGGGGAATTTCTGAAGAAGCTGTGGTATATGATTGTAATGGAATATTATTTTAACAAATGGCAAGCAGGATGATTCCAGAAAAACCTGGAAAGACTCATATGAACTGATGTAGTTAAGTGAGCAGAACTGGAAGGACATTGTGCACAGTGACAGCAGTATTCTTCTATGAGCAATTATGAATGACTTAACTACTCTCAGTAATACAATGATCCAAGAAAATTCCAAGGGACTAATGATGAAGCATACTATCCACTCCTAGAGAAAGAACTGATATTGATTGAACACAGACTTAAAAAAAAGGAGCACTTGTGGATTTTACCTATATGACCTTTATCAGATTGGTTGCTGTCTTGTTGGGGGGAGAGGAAAGGGAGAGAAGAAGAAAAATTTGGAACTCTAAATCTTATGAAAATTAATGTTGAAAATTACCTTTACATGTAACTGAAAAAAATAAAATAAATGTTTGTTGTAAAGAAAAAAAAAGAGAGAGAGACACTTGTACTAGATGGAGAAAAACAAAAAACAAAAACGGGCTTCTCTGTTAGCTGGCCCTGGAGGAATAATTTTGTTGCAAATCTGCCCAAGGGTTGGGACCCAACTGCTGGGTTGCAACAGAATCACTCTGCTAGCAGGCCCTGGAGGAGCAATGTTGTTGCAGATCAGCCAAGGGTTGCAGCCCCAGCTGCTGGTTTGCTATGGAAAAAGAATCTCTCTACTGATAGGGCCCAGGGGAGGGATCTCACTATTGGCCAGTGAGGCTTCAGTACTGGTCAGCAGTGGGGTCAAGTCCTTTCTGGTTGTTTGTGCTGGGGGTGGGGTGATGGTGAGGGTCCCTGCTATGTTGCCTAGACTGCCCACTTGCCTAGGGGGCTGCTATTGTGCAGGAGGCCAAGGCCTCACTGGTGGATTGATTACCCCAGGCTCAGAGCCCTGCTTCAGGCTCCCTGCTGTTTGCACTGCTGCTTCCACTGTTGCTGCTCTTGGATCTCCACCCTACCACCCAGGTAACAGAGACCTTTCTTGCCAGGATGGTAAGCTGCTTCCCTGTTCATGGAATGATTCAGAGGCAGTTTTCTATTGGTTTACAGGAGAAATTTGGGAGAGCTTCAGAGGGATCCTTCCTCACTCTACCATCTTGTCACCAGAACGTAGGATTTCAATATTATATATAAATCACTTATGAATTTTTACATTATTTTGGTATAATGTTGTGAAATGTGTTCTTTATCTAGTTTCTGAGGGGCAGCTAGGTGGCATAGTAGATAGAGCAATGGCCCTGGAGTCAGGAGGACCTGAGGCCAAATCTGGCCTCAGTCACTTGATACTAGCTGTGTGACCCTGGGCAAGTCACTTAACCCCAATTGGAAGAAGAAGAAAGAAGAAGAAAGAAGAAGAAGATCTAGTTTCTGCCAAAATATTTTCCAGTTTACCCAACAATTTTTATCAAATAGTGAATTTTTGCCCCATAAGATTAGATTTGGGGGTTTATTAAATAATTATTTAATGATGATTGCTATCATCATGTATCAGTTTTGACATCATTTTCTTCTGATTTTGTGTTTAGTCTTCCTTGTCACCATTGTCACTTTATATGGTAAGATTCTTTTTTGTTTGCTTATTTTTCTAGCCTGTTTCTTGATTTTGTACTTTATATTAAAGTTGGGCTTTTTCCCCAGTGGAGTGCCAGTGGAGTGGTGCTGCTGTCCCAAGCTTCAGGCTTTTTATACTGCTGTTTTCAGAGCTAGTTTTATGGGTTTGGAAGTTTTTAGTTCTTCCAGGGTGGTATAATCGAGGGAAAAGTGTGGTCACTCTATTCCTGGTCTTTACTCAGGAAGGCCTCTGGATTCCTCTGGGGCTCTGCTCCCTTGGGACTGAAAGCAATACTGCTCCTCACAGCAGTATCTTCTGCATAGCTGCTAAAGTGATTTTCTTAAAGTATACATCTAACCATGTCATTCCCATACTTAATAAATTCCAGTAGTTCCTTATTATCCTTAGGATTTAGATGTAAAGTTCTTTAGCACTTAAAGCTCTTAACAACCTGTCCTTAATTTCTAGCTTTATCTCTCCCTTCATACACTCTGTGGTATTGTAACACTGGCCTTCTTATAAATAACTTTTTTTTTTAAGTAGCATTTGGACTTATTTTTCTTTCTAATTAACAAGCATTTATTTTCTCTCCTTCCTACATTCCCCTTCCCATAAGGGGAAAAAGAAAAACAAAATCTTTGCAAAAAAAAAATTTAGTCAAGAAAAATAAATTCCCACATTGGATTCACATATCCAAAAACTTCTACTTTTCATGCCTGACTTTATTCTTATTGGCTCTCCAACCTGGAATGCTCTTCTGCCTTGACTCTGATTGACTCTGTCTCTTAAGATCCCTAATTTCCCTCAAGGCTCAGCTCAAGTACAACCTTCTATATAAGCCCTTTCTTGATCTCATCCAGGTCCTACTGCCTCCCCCACCTCCCACCCCCTCAAAAAACCCTCATATGTATACACCCACACACACACATATGAGAGGGGTGTGTGTGTATGTATATAATATATATGTATATACATGTGTGTATGCATATACCAATATACATATATTTTTCTCTCCCTTTCCCCCACAGAATGTAAGCTTCTTGAGAACAGAGATTAAAGTTACCCTTTCCACATCTCAGGGCTTAGGAGTGTAGTACCCCTGCAACCTATAAAATCCAATTTAAATTTTTTGGCCCTCCCTTCATACCAGAGAAGAAGTCTGAATT
Source organism: Dromiciops gliroides (assembly GCF_019393635.1). Lineage (NCBI taxonomy): Eukaryota > Metazoa > Chordata > Mammalia > Microbiotheria > Microbiotheriidae > Dromiciops > Dromiciops gliroides. The sequence goes on along the minus strand of NC_057863.1, from coordinate 526,961,352 downwards.
TTTTCTTTTTCTTTTATGAGGTGTTTATAGCACCTTATGGTAAAATTTGGGTTAAGTATTAGTCATAGGCTATAAGTAGCTCAATGTTAAGTAAAAATGCTGTATGAAAAATAAAAAATATGAAATCAATATGAATTTTTTTAAAAAGGAAACAAATGTGAGGAGAGTAATACTGAACATATTGCATGTATAACAAAAAAAAACATAAAAAACACCAACATTGAGTAGTGTGTGTAGTGTACCTTAAATGTCTAGATTACCCCCTGATTGAGAGGCTAAATAAAGATGTTGTGTTAGGTGGCCTATATACGACTTCAATGCCTTCAGTGTGGAATTCATGGGGATCTGGGTGGCAGATTGTCTAGAAACAATATCACCATAAAGGGTAATCCTTTATTAGCAAGGGATTTTCTAATATCTGGTACAAAACATTGATGGAATTGTTGAATTTCTTATGCTGAACCGCAATAGAGTACAACTGTGGTGGGTAAAGTCACAATGTGGAAGTAAAAACTATATTTCATTTTTGTCTAGCATTAGTTCCTAGTATAGCCTTGTAAATCATAGATGTTTAGTAAATAATTATTGTTTGACATAGTATAAAACTATTAGGGAGTCTAGAAAGCTAAGTAGTAATCTTGACCGTCACTTACTAGCCCTTTGACCCTGGTCAATTCATTCAACATTTCTGAACTTCAGTTTGCTTCTTTACAAGAGGGGATCTATAAGACAATCTATCTAGATTTTTAAAGCCAGTGTTTTCTAAATTCTATTTTCCATAATGCAAATAGGAGTTCTGTTAAGAAATGTCAATGCTTGAAGGATTTCACTTTAAAAGATTAATCATCATGATATACAAAAATGCCATGTGTAATAATTTTTCAGTATGAAAATAAATTTAATTCTGTTTTAAGATTTCCCCACCCACCTTTATCCTAAAAGTACTGCATGTCCTCAGTCTCCGTAGATCAGCATTTATAGATTCCATCAACATAATGCAAGAGTGGGCTATGGGCAAATTATTTTGAGAAATGTCATCCTAAATAATTCTGTACACTCAGTATGGTATGATGAGAAAATACAAAGACACAGGAAATGTAGTGCTTGTACAACTGCTTACTGTACTGTTGGAGAAAGGAGATGTACCCATAAAAAAGTTAAAACAAAATAATCTATAAAGTCTACACATCCTTTAAGTGATGGGGGGGTCATTGTCCTTACTACTTTTTATCATCTATTTATCCATCTATATCTAGGTGGCACAGTGGATAAAGCACCAGCCCTGGATCCAGAAAGTCCTGAGTTCAAATCTGGCCTCAGACATTTGACACTTACTAGCTGTGTGACCCTGGGCAAGTCACTTAACCCTCATTTCCCAGAAAAAATAATAGAGCAGAAGAAAGACCCTGTTGTATTTGAATTTGTAAGAAAAAAAAAAAAAACAAGCAGGACTTCTTGTGTCAAGATGGCCAAGTGAGGAAGCAAGCCTATGTAACTCTCCCAAACTTCCCTCTAAACCAATAGAAAACTGCCTCTGAATCATTCCAGTGGCAGGGAAGCAACCTACCAGACTGGCAGGAAAGGTCTGTCTTAAAGGAGCAGAAGCAGCTTCTGAGCTCATGGCAGGAGACCTGAAGCAGGGCTCTGAGCCTGGGGCAAATGACCACCAAGGGTCTGCCCACCTGCAAACCAGCAGCTCCCTGGGCAGGTAAACAGGCTGGACAGCATAGCAGAGACCCTTATCAGGCAACCTACAGCTAGAAGAGACCACCAGGGAGGTCCTGACCCCACTGCTGATCAAGATGTCCCACTCAGGACTGGTCAACAGAAAAGGTCCCACCCCTGTGACCTCCCAGCAGAGAGAGACTGTCTGGACAAACCAGTATCAGGGACTCCAACCCTCAGCAGATCAAAACAAAATTACCCTTCTAGGGCCTGCTAGCAGAGGGACTAGGTTACCTTAGCAACCGAACAGCAGGGGGCTCTAAACTTCTGGTAGATCTGCAACAAAAGTACTCCTCCGGGGCCTGCTAGCAGAAAAGCCCTGTTAACAGAGGAACCCAGCAAAAAAGCACCACCCCTAGGGCAAACCAGCTACAAGATCCCTCCTCAAGGGCCAGCTACCAGAAAGACTTTAACTTTTGCAACCCAGCACCAGGACACCAACCCTAGAGAAGGTTAGCCCACACCCAGGAGAGACCAAAAGACAGGACTAACCCCCCAATATCAATCAGAAGGGAAGCTTACTCTACAGAGAAAGCAAGAAGCAAAGTCCTGAAGCCCAGTGAAAGTCAACAGTAAGACCCAGAGTCTCAGAACAAAAACTTGGGACAGTGTAGGAACAGAGTCCAACTCTCACATTAAGGCACAAAAATGAGCAAAAAGAAAAAACGCTTGACTTCTGACTGTTACTATGGTGATAGGGAAAATCAAGGCAGAAACACAGAGAACAATAGTAACAAATGGCTACAGGTGAAGCTTCAAAGAAAAATGTAAATTGATCTCAGGCCCAAAAAAGAGCTTTAAAAGGACTTTAAAAAGCAAATTAGAGAAGTAGAAGAAAAATTGGGGAAAGAATTAAAAGTAATGCAAGAGAACCATGAAAAAGAAATACAAAAATTTACTCAAGAAAATAACTCCCTGAAAACAAATTTAGACAAATGGAAAAGGAAGTACAACTAGAATTGAACAAATGGAAACTAATAACTGTATGAGATGCCAAGATAAATAAAACAAAATTTTTAAAGAAATGTGAAATGTGAAATTATCATTGGAAAAACAACTGAACTAGAAAATGAATCCAGGACAGATAATATAAGAATTATTGGACTACTTCAAAGCCAGGATAAAAAAAAAAGCCTGGATAATATCTCTCAAGAAATAATCAAAGAAAACTGCCCTGATATATTAGAAACACAGGGGAAAATAGAAATTAAAAGAATCCACTGACCACTACCTGAAAGAGATCCCAAAATGAAAACTCCCTGGAACATCATAGCCAAATTTCAAAGCTCACAGATAAAGGAAAAAGTATTGAATGCAGCCAAAAAGAAACAATTCAAATACAATGGAGCTACAGTCAGAATTACACAGGATTTGGTAGCTTTCACATTAAAGAACCACAGGGCTTGGAATATTATATACAAGAAGGCAAAGGAGTTAGGTTTATAACCAAGAATAACCTACCATGGTGGAGCCAAGATGGGGGAGCAAAGACATTAAATGCACAAATCTCCTGATACAATTTCCCCAAAAACAGCAATAAAAGAACCCCTGGAGCAGAAAAACCTACAAAGACAGGCAGAGGTTATTTTTCCAGCCAAAGACAGATTAAAGGGGATCATGCTGGACTGTGAGCAAAGTCCAAGCCCATAACCATGCAGACACAGATGCCAGGCATGCTGTACCAGAGGAACTTACCCCTGAGCCTCCAAATCAGCTGCAGCACCAGCATCTACTGGAACTAAGCTTACAGTCAGGTGAGAGGGCTGAAGGGCCTGGGGGTGGGGAGGAAATACAGGGGTGTCTGTGGGACCTAAAGAGGAATTTGGCTATCCCACCCCAGCAGGGAACCAGGAAAAATTTGTAACCAGTGGGAGGCCCAGGGAGGGGAGGGGTGCAGGTTCGTTGAAGCACACAAACCACAGCACACAAAGTTATGCTGGCTGGTTAATTAGCAAGTTGGCTTGAGGTTATCTTCATACCAGAGAACAGGCCAGGTGAGAGAAAAACCTCAGGGTCCCCATATCCAAAGCTTCCAAGAAAATTATGAAATGGTCTCAGGCCATGGAAGAGCTCAAAAGGGACTTTGATGAGAAAGTAGGAGAGATAAAAGGAAGATTTAGAGAGGTGGAGGAAAGACTGGAAAGAGAAATAAGAGTGATGCAGGAGAATCATGAGAAAAAACTCAACAGCTTGAAAAGCCAAATGGAAAAGAAGATACAAAAGCTCTCTGAAGAAAATTATTGCCTAAGAATTAGGATTGAACAAATGGAAGCTAGTGACCTTATGAGAAACCAAGACACAGTAAAGCAAATCCAAATGAATAAAAAAAAGAGAGAGCAATATGAAATATCTCCTTGGAAAAAAGCTGACCTGGAAAATAAATCCAGGAGAGATAATTTGAAAATCATTGGACTACCTGAAAACCATGACCAAAATAAGGGTTTAGACAGCATCTTCCAAGAGACTGTCAGGGAAAATTGCCCTGATATTCTAGAAGCAGAATGTAAAATAGAAATTGAAAGAATCTACTGATCACCTCCTGAAAGATATCCCAAAAGGAAAACCTCCAGGAATATTATAGGCAAATTCCAGAGCTCTCAAGTCAAGGAGACAAATATTGCAAGCAGCTAGAAAAAAGGAATTCAAATACTGTGGACCTATAATAAGGCTAAAACAAGATCTAGAAGCATCTACATTAAAGGACCAGAGGGCATGGAATATGATATTCCAGAGGGCAATGGAACTGGGACTACAGCCAAGAATCACATACCTGGGAAAACTGATTATAATCTTTCAGAGGAAAAAATGGGACTTCAATGAAGTCCATTTGTGATGAAAAGACCTGAACTGAATACAAAATTTGACTTTCAAATACAAGACCCTAGAGAAGCATAAAAAGGTAAACAGGAAAAAGAAATCATGAGGTATATTAAAAGATTAAACTGTTTACATTCCTACATGGAAAGATAATACTTCGAACTCATAAGAACTTTCTCAGTATTAGGGTAGCTGAAAGTAATACACTTAGAGGGATGATATCTGTAAAGCATTTATTTTTTGTTCATCCTTGTTCTTTGTGGGGCAAGCAGGGTGGGGTGTCTTATGTCTGGGTGCTGGATTTGGGCTCAGGGCCTTTGTCCACTATGCTACCTAGCTAATCCATGATGACATCTTTAAAATAGGGTTGAGGGGTGGGAAGAATGCAATGGGGGATGGGGAAGGGTAGAGGTGGACTGGGGAAAGGTAGCTCACATGAAGGAAAAAAATATAACCTACCCAGCAAAATTGAATATATACTTTCAGGGGGCGGAAATAGATATTTAATAAACTAGAGGACTTTCAAGGATTTCTGATTAAAAGGCCAGAGTTGAATAAAGAATTTGACCTCCAAATACAAGACTAAAGAGAAACATAAAAAGATAGAAACAAGAAATAAAAACTGTAAGAAACTCAATGGGGGGGGGTGCAGAGCCAAGATTGAGGAGGAAAGGCAGTGACTTGCCTGAGCTCTCCCTAGGACCCCTCCACATACCTTCAAATAATGCCATAAAATAATTCCTGGAGCAGAACCCACAAAAAGATGGGGTGAAATAACTTTGTAGCCAAAGACAACTTAGAAGGTCGGTAGGAAAGGTCTCTTTTACTGGGGTGAGAGTGGAGCACAGACCAACACAGGCTGCACCTGCAGAGAACCAACCTCAGCACAGACCCAGCCACAGCCGCAGCAAACCAGGAGAAGGCCTCAGGGTCTCTGAATCAGCTACAGCAGTAACTGCTTCTGGATCTCAGCCCACAGACAGTAAGGGGGTCAAACAATTGACCTGAAGGAGATTATTCCTTTGGTAGCACTGAGGCAGGACTTTGTTTTTTGGCCCATACTCGGATCCAGGTCACATTCTTAGGTGGCAGTACCAGGCAGCGGAGGAGCAGAAGCACACTGGAGCTTGCAGCCATAGTGGAGAGGGAGAAAAGCAGGTCTGTGGTTGCTTGCTGACCAGAACACAGGCCAGAAGAGTGGTAAACATACCTCTCCTTAAATCATACCACCTTTGAAGAACTAAAACCTTACACTTTTCCTAGAAGTATCTCTGAAAACAGCTGTATAAACTCCCTGAAGCTTGGAACAGTGTGCCCTCCATCATAGAAGCAGTATTCCAGTTTAATAAAGAGTTAAAAGTCCAAAAATAGGCTGGGAAAATGAGCAAACTTAAAAAAATGCTGACCCTAGAAAGTTTCTTTGGTGAAGAGGAAAATCAAAATACACACTCAAAAGAAGATAACAAAGTCAAAACTCCTACATCCAAAGCTTCCAAGAAAAATATGAAATGGTCTCAGGCCATAGAATGGTTCAAAAAGAATTTCAAAAATAAAGTAAGAAAGGTAGAGGAAAAAATGGAAAGAGAAATGAGAATGATACAAGAATGATGGGGAGTCAGTGAACCTTACTCTCATCAAAATTGGCTCAAAGAGGGAATAACATACACACTCAGTTGGGTATAGTAATCTATCTTACCCTGCAGGAAAGTAGGAGGGGAAGGGGATAAAGGGGGAAGGTGATAGAAAGGAGGGCATATTGGGGGAGGGGGCAGTCAGAAGGAAAATACTTTTGAGGATGGAAACAGTGAAAGGAGATAGAGAATAGAGTAAATAACATTGGGAGGCAGTAGGATGGAGGGAAATTCAGTTAGCAATAGTAACTGTGAAGTGATGAGCAGGATGCTCTCAGAAAAACCTGGAAAGACTTACAGGAACTGATGCAAGGTAATAATATATACTGTATACAAAGTGACAAATATTGTAAGATGATCAGCTATGAATAACTTGGCTATTCTTAGCAATACAGTGATCCAAGAATAGAGGAATGAAAGAACTATAATAACGGAGGGGTAGATGGGGGTGGGGGTGGGCAAAGATGAAATCTTATTCTCATCAAAGTTGGCTCAAAGATGAAATAATAAACACATTCAGTTGGATATAGAAATTTATCTTATCCATAAGGAAGTTTAAAAAGAGAAAGGGATAATAGAAGGGGAAGGGGGGCTGATACAAGGGAGAGGATATTGGAGAAAGCAGTGATCATAAATAAAACACTTGTAAGGAGGGAAGAAAGGTTGAGGGGTAAGAGTGGGGGGGGGACAAACAAGTGAAAAATAGCATGGAGAGAAATATACAGTTAGTTATCATAACTATAAATGTGAATGGGATGAACTCACCCATTAAACAGAAGTAGATTGCAGAATGGATTAAAAATCAAAATCCTATAATATGTTGTCTACAAGAAACACATTTGAAGTAGAAATATACATATAGGGTAAAGGTAAGGGGTTGTAACAGAATCTATTATGCTTCAGCTGAAGCAAAAAGAGCAATCATGAGTTCAGGTAAAGAAACAAAAGCAAAAATAGATATAACTAAAAGAGATAAAGAAGGAAACTATATCTTGCTGTAAGGTACCATAGACAATGAAGTCATATCAATACTAAACATATATGCACCAAGTGGTGAGAAGTTGAATGGGTTACAGGAGGAAATAGATAATAAAACTATTCTAGTAGGAGACCTTAACCTTAACCTTCCCCTCTCAGAACTGGATAAATCTAACCAAAAAATAAACAAGAAAGAAATTAATGAAATGAATATAATTCTTGAAAAGTTAGATATGATAGATCTCTGGAGAAAATTGAATGGGAATAGAAAGGAATATACCTTCTCAGCAGTACATGGGACCTACACAAAAACTGACCATGTACTAGGGCATAAAAAACTGACAAGCAGATGCAGAAAAACAGAAATAGCAAACATGTCCTTTTCAGATCACAATGCAATAAAAATTACATTCAATAATGGACAATTAAAAGAGAGATTAAAACCAGTTGGAAATTAAATAATCTGATCCTAGAAAACAAGTGGGTCAAAGAACAAATCATAGAAATAATCAATTATTTCAGTAAACAAAATGACAATGATGAGACAATATATCAAAATTTATGAAATCAACCAAAGTGGTACTTAAGGGGAAAATGTATATCCCTAACTGCTTACATCAATAAAATAGAGAAAAAGCAGATGGATGAATTAGGCATGCAACTAAAAAAACTAGAAAATGAACAAATTAAAAATCCCCAACTAAACACCAAATTGGAAGTCCTGGAAATCAAAGGTGAGATTAATAAAATTGAAAGTAAGAAAACCATTGAATTGATAAATAGAAGCTGGTTTTATGAAAAAAAAACAATAAAATGGATAAACCATTAGTTAATGTGATAAAAAAGGGAAAGAAGAAAACCAAATTACTGGTATGAAAAATGAAAGGGGTGAATTCACTATCAATGAAGAGGGAATTAAGACAATTTTTAGAACTATTTTGCCCAATTCTATGCCAATAAATTTGTCAATCTAAATGAAGTGGATGAATATCTACAAAAATGTAAATTACCCAGATTAACAGAAGAAGAAATAAAATATTTCGTTTTTGTTTTGGTTTTTGGTTTTTTTGCAGGGCAATGGGGGTTAAGTGACTTGCCCAGGGTCACACAGCTAGTAAAGTGTCAAGTGTCTGAGGCCGGATTTGAACTCAGGAACTCCTGAATCCAGAGCCAGTGCTTTATCCACTGCGCCACCTAGCTGCCCCCTGAAATAAAATATTTCAATAACCCAATCTTAGAAAAAGAAATTAAACAATCCATCAATGAGCTTCCTAAGAAAAAAATCCCCAGGACCAGATGGATTCACAACTAAATTCTACCAAACATTTTTTAAAAATTAATCCCAATGCTATATAAATTATTTGAAAAAATAAGTGAAGGAGTCCTAACAAATTCCTTTTTGAGACAAATATGGTGCTGATACCCAAACGAGAAGAGCCAAAACAGAGAAAGAAAATTATAGACCAATTTCACTAATGAATATTGATGCAAAAATTTTAAATAAAATATTAGCAAAAAGATTACAGCAACACATTAAAAGGATCATACACTATGACCAGTTAGGATATATACCAGGAATGCAGGTTTGGTTTAATGTTAGGAAAATTATCAGAATAATTGACCATACCAATAACAAAAGCAAGAGAAATCATATTATTATCTCAACATACACAGAAAAAGGCCTTTGACAAAATACAGCACCCATTCCTATTAAAAACACTAGAGAGCATGGTAATAAAAGGAGCTTACCTTAAAATAAGTAGTATTTATCTAAAACCATCAGAAAGCATTATCTATCATGGGGATAAGCTAGGAGGCTTCCCAGTAAAATCAGGAGATGTTGGTGAAGTTGTGAAAAGATCCAACCATTCTGGAGAGCAAATTGGAACTATGCCCTAAGGGCTACAGAATTGTGCATACCCTTTGATCCAACAAAACTGCTAGGTTTATATTCCAATCAGTGAAGCAGGGATGACCATTATCACCTCTGTTATTTGCTATATCAATAAGAGAAGAAAAAGAAATTAAAGGAATTAGAATAGGTAATGAGGAAACAAAACTATCACTCTTTGCAGATGATAGGATGTTATACTTACAAAATCCTAGAGAATCACCTGAAAAGCTTCTTGAAATTAATAACAACTTTAGCAAAGTTGCAGGATACAAAATAAACCTAAATAAATCATCAACATTTCTATATATTAACAAAAAAGTCCAGCAACAACAGAGAGAAAGAGAAAGAAATCCCATTTAAAATAACTGTGGCCAATTTAAAATACCTGGGAGTCTAACTGCCAGGACAAACCCAGGAACTATATGACCAGAACTACAAAACACTTTTTACAGAAATAAAGTAAGAACTAAATAACTGGAAAAATATTAATTGGCTCATGGGTATACTGAGCTGATATAATAAAAATGACAATCCTAAGTTTATTTATTTAGTGCTATATCAATCAAACTATCAAAAAATATTTTATAGATCTAGAAAGTTGATCTAGAAAAACAAAAGTTCAAGGATATCATGAAAATCAATGAAAAAAATACAAAAGAAGGTTGTCTAGCAGTACCAGATCTTGAACTGTATTATAAAGCAGTAATTATCAAAATAATCTGATACTAGCTAAGAAATAGAGAGTTGGATCAGTGGAATAGAATAGGTACAAATTACACTACAGTAAATGACTACAGTAATCTAGTATATTATAAACCCAAAGATCCAAGCTTTTGGAACAAAAACTCATTCTTTGACAAAAACTGCTGGGAAAACTGGAAAACAGTATGGCAGAAACTAGGTATAGACCAATATCTCACATTGTATACTAAAATAAGGTCAAAATGGGTATATGATTTACAAATAAAGAATGATACCATAAGCAAATTAAGAGAGTATGGAATCAGGGGCAGCTAGGTGGCACAGTGGATAAAGCACTGGCCCTGGATTCAGGAAAACCTGAGTTCAAACTGGCTTCAGACACTTGACACTTACTAGCTGTGTGACCCTGGGCAAGTCACTTAACCCTCATTGCCTGACAAAAAAAAGAGAGAGAGAAAGAGAGAGAGAGAGAGAGAGAGAGAGAGAGAGAGAGAGAGAGAGAGAGAGAGAGAGAGAGAGAGAGAGAGTATGGAATCATTTATCTATCAGATTTATGGGCAGTAGAAGAATTTACAACCAAGGAAGATATAGACAGTAAAACAAAATGTAAAATAGATCATTTTGATTATATAAAATTAGAATATTTTTGGACAAAAAAACTAATGTGACCAAGATTACAAGGGAAGCAGAAAACTGGAAAAGAATTTTTGAAACAAATATCTATGTGTAACGATTGGAATAACGCCACCTGCTGGAGACTTACTGTAGAAGAGTTCTGCCCATGAAGCGAAGGTCTTTGAGGGCAAGACCAGGAGTCTTTTCTTTGGCATCAGGAAGTGACGCGGACTAGTGGGAGGAGGAAGGAAGAGACTGGCGCTCGGTCTCGGGCTCTTTCCGGAGGACGCTAGTGGAGAGGGGAGCTAGAAATGTGCTCTCCCTTTAATAGATAGGAATCTAGGCCTTTCTCTCTCTCTTTACCAAATTCTTATTCTCCTTAATAAATGCTTAAAAGTCTAACTCTTGCTAAAGCTTATAATTTATTGGCGACCACTCATTAGATATTTTAGACAGTTTAGCTAGAATTTTAGCCTTAACATATGAGTCAAATTTATAAAATACAAGTCATTCCCCAATTGATAAATGGTCAGAGGATATGAAAAGGCAGCTTTTAGACAAAGAAATCAAAGCTATCTATAAGCACATGAATAAATGCTCTAGATCACTAATGATCAGAGAAATGCAAATTAAAACAACTCTGAGGTATCACCTCACACCTATCAGAATGTCAAATATAACAAAAATGGAAAATATTGGATGTTGGAGGGGATGTGGGAAAGGTGGGACACTAATCCACTGTTGGTGAAGTTGTGAAAAGATCCAACCATTCTGGAGAACAAATCGGAACTATGCCCAAAGGGCTATAAAACTGTGCATACCCTTTGATCCAACAAAACTGCTAGGTTTATATTCCAAAGACATCCCCCAAAAGAGAAAAAGACATATTTGTACAAAAATATTTATAGCAGCTCTTTCTGTGGTGACTAGGAATTGGAAATCAAAGGAATGCCCATCAGTTGGGGATTGGCTAAACAAGCTGTGGTATATGATGGTATTATTTTGATATAAGAAATGACAAGCAGGATGATTTCAGAAAGGCCTGGAAAGACTTGTATGAACTGATGTATAGCAAAATGAGCATAACCAAAAGAACATTGTGCACAGACACAGCAATATCCTTTGTTGAAGAACTGTGAAATTCTTAACTATTTTTAAGAATACAATGTTCCTCGGGGCAGCTAGGTGGCGCAGTGGATAGAGCACCGGCCCTGGAGTCAGGAGTACCTGAGTTCAAATCCGGCCTGAGACACTTACTAGCTGTGTGACCCTGGGCAAGTCACTTAACCCCAATTGCCTCATTAAAAAAAAAAAATACAATGATCCTAGACAATCCCAAAGGACTATTGATGAAACATACTATCCACCTCCAAAGAAAGTACTGATATTGATGGAACACAGACTGAAGCATGTTATTTTTCACTCTTTAATTTTTTCTTTTATTTAATTTTTCTTATACAAAATGACTAATATAGTAATGTTTTACATAATCGTAGTACATGTATAATCCAAGGAAGGGGGAGGGGAGGGAGGGAACGAGAGATAAAAATGGGAACCCAAAAGAATAAATAAAAATGTTTATTACTTTAAAAAAAAGAAAGAGAAAAAACCCAAGTATAGAAGGAAAATGCTTTTGAATTGTCTTCTCTGGAAGTTTTAGTTTTAGTTGTTTTTCTTTGCTTTACACTTCATCCCCATCCATCACTCTATAATCTAGTGACACTAGCCTCCTTGCTATTCCTCATACTTCACACTTCATCTTCTGATTGTGAGTCTTTTCAATGGCAGTCCTCCATGCTCCGCATGTCCCATAACTTTCTGGCTTCCCCAGCTTCTTTTAAGACTCAGCTAAAATCCCACTTCCTGCAGAAGGCCTTTCCCCACTGCCCAGACAACTAGTGCCTTTCTTCAGAGATTGCCTTCCATTTACACTCCATCTACCTTGAACTTACATAATTATTTACATTTCGTCCCAATTAGAATGTGAGCTCCTTGAGGGTAGGGGCCTTGTTTTTACCTTTGTATCCTCAGTGTTTAGTATGGAACACAGTAATTAATAAATGCTTGTTGACTCATAGTCTCTCTCTCTCAGTGTCCAAGGCAACTTTACAAGAGCATAAATAACAAACAATTGCTAATGTATACTAATAGAGAAATTTCCACATAAGTGTGTCTACCCACTAATGAAATCATAGATCCAGACCAAACAACAAGTTGAGGTTATAATTCACTTTAAACTTCCTAAGAATTCCAGCAAAGCTCCATTTGGACAGAAATCTCTCAACTTTGCCTGTGGCTTTTCTAAACTTTCTTTTCACTGTGAATAAAAGAATCAGAAGAACAGAAGTGATTATTTTGAAGGGTAAGCATAGCTGTCTTGAATCTTGTGTCTGATGGCATGATAAACAAAAGCAAGAGATTCTCTTGGAGAATAAGCTATTTACCAATTTATTTCACCCTTACAGGTAAACTAAATAGTATGTTACAAGTGCATAATTATGGGATAAAGCACAGTCTAATGGAAAGAAAACTGGAAGAGTACTAACTTGGCAATAGCTAATGATGCTAGACAAGGAATTTCATCTCTCTGGGTCTCTCTCCTCATCTGTAAAAGAAAACGGTTACACTAAAACGTCTATAAGGCCCTTTTTAGCCCTCTGAATCAATTATAGAACTTTCCTCTTTAAAAAAAAATGTACTTTCCATGCAAGTGCATTTTCAGGAACAACTCTTACACCAGCGACAAACAACCAAGTCAAGCTCATCTCTAATAAGATGGGAATATGTTTAATCTCCACTGCTAGGCACATCCACAGTATAAAAGAGGAATGAATAACATGAAAGACATGAGATTTGTTTTTTACTATGAGGGAAAGTGATGAATTCAGTAAATATAGAATGTCCCAGAAGTTTTAGGTTATAAGCTGTGCTGAAAACTTAAGATATTTGGGACACTCTACATTTATTAAGCAATTGTTATGTATAAGACACTGTCCTAAACTCCAGGGATTTAAAAAAGGGACTATATTTTGCAAAAGAGTTATAATCTATTAACAGGGATAGTCAGTACATCATAACTATGATATAAGGTAAAGGAAGAAATATAAAACAGAGGCCCAGGCAAAATTCAATGGAAATTTTGAGGAGAGAGGATCAGAGAAGAATTTTAAAAGAACATAGCTTCTGGGTTGGGTCCTGAAGGGAGAGAGAGAGATAAAGGGAGTAGAAATCTAGGCATAAGGGATAGACAAAGGAGGAAAAAATGAGAATCAGGGACAGGGCCATTCAGTTTGTCTGGAACATAGAGTATGTGAAGGTGAGTAGTATAAGACAGATAAGATAAAAAGGAGTCAGAATGAGGAACAGGAGCTTATCCTTTCTGGGAGGATGGCAATGGAAAGTCAACAAAGATACAGAGGACTGGTATGATCCCAGCTATGTTTTAGGAAGGTTCTTCCTCATGCAGCACCATGAAGGATGGATGAAAGGACAGGCTAGAGAAATAAGGACCAGGTAGGACATTATAGTTTAGATGAGAAGAAATGAGGGCCTGAAAAAGTGTAGTTGCCATGGCAAATAGGAGGAAATGGATGTGAGAAATATTACAGAGCAAAGATCAAAAGGACTTTACAGGGGACAGCTAAGTGGCGCAGTGGATAAAGCACTGGCCCTGGATTCAGGAGGACCTGAATTCAAATTTGGCCTCAGACACTTGATACTTCCTAGCTGTGTGACCCTGGACAAGGCACTTGACCTTCATTGCCCTGCATGGAAAAAAAAAAAAAAGACTTTACAACTATCTTTATATCTGTTTCAAGTGGTATTAAAGACTTCATTGACTAGGAAAGCCTTAGTCTACTACTAATCAAATTTTAAGCTTTATTTCAGAACAGCACACACTGAAATCTGGTTGATAACATTTAGTTGAATTTTGAAGATGAGAAAAATAAGGCCCAAAGAAGTGAAATTCTCATGCGAGAAATCACAGAAAGGAAGTGGCAGGATAAAGTTGAGCCCATGTCTTCTGCCATTTAACATGGTGTGCGCTTTGCTTTGTATCTAAACTGCTATTATGCTAATTCTTTCATTGTCAACATCTGAAACTTAGCCTGGCAGCATAGGGAAAGTGTATAAGACGAAGATTCAGAAGATTCTAATCGTAGATTTGTCAAATCCTAGTCATGAGACTCTAAGCAAGTGATTTAATTCATTTGAGCCTCAATTTCCTCATTAGTAAAGTAAAATTAATGATTTCTGTTTGTCTCACATGGTGAGTGTGAGGACCAAATGAAACACATAAAAACACTTGGAAAACTGTAAAATATTATTCAAATATAAATTTGTTTATAAGCATTTATTAAGTACTTACTACATGCCAGATATTGGGGGGGGGTTAATATATATTTAACTGGACTAGTGATTTCATCAGAATTCCAAGTATTTCTTCCACCACTGCAGACTGGTACCTTCTCTATAACTTAAGGGTGTTAAAGGCATACCAGAGCACTGAAAGATTAAGTGATTTCCCCAGGGTTGCAAAGTTAATGTGTGTCAGAGGGAGGACTTGAACCCAGGTCTTCCTTACTTAGAGACCAGCTCTCTATCAATTTTGCCATGCTACTTCTCATAAATAAAACCTATTAAGAATGATGATAATGAACAATTTGCTGAAATTCTTGAACTTTATTTATTTAGAAATTTTCCCTACCTTACATGTAAAAACAAACTGTAATATCGATTTTTAAAATTTTGTGTTCCAAATTCTCTTCCTCCTTCAATAAACATTTATTAGGTACCTAATGTGTGTCAGGCACTGCACTAAGTGCTAGAGATACAGAAAGAAGCAAAAGACAGTCCCTGCTGCCCTCAAGGAGATTATAATCTAATGGGGGAGAGAACATTCAAATAGATCTATACAAAGCAAGCTATGTACAGTATAAATAGAAAATAATAAAAGAGAGAAAGCACAATCCCAGTGCTTTCCCAGGAATTGGAGAAGGCTTCCTATAGAAGGTAGAATTTTAGTTGGGACTTAAAGGAAATAAGGGAGGTCACTAGAGTGGTGGAGAGAGAGCATCCCAGGCATGGTAGATAGCCAGAGAGAATGCCTGGAGCTGAGAGAGTGATTTGTTCATGAAACAGTCATGGAAGGAATGATTATTAATAACCATTGATTTGGGGAGATCCAATGTTCTCCCCAGATAGCAGATAGGGTTAACATTCTCTTCAATCTAGGTATTGCTACCCCACCCAACCTTACCAGGAACTTAATCTAAAGTAAAATTCCAGGCTCATTGTGTTCTGCTCAGGCTTAGGTGGGGGATATAGATCCTTTATCTAGATCTCCCAGAGGCTGGGGGTTATTTAGAAGTAAATGAAATTATCAAAGGTACATAACCCCCTATTAGAACAGGTGAACCTCTCATAGTAATATTCATTCTCTCATTAATTGTTAACCAGAGTTGATTGCTACCCTCAGGAACACCCATTCTTCCAAGGGCATATAAACTGTGGTCCAAGAGAGATGACCAAGTAACCATTCATTTTATTAATAAAATGCTAGCATTATTAATAAAATGATTAACTACCCAGAAAGTATGTCTCTCAAATTTTTTAAACATCATCGCAAGGCAGCCAGTATCACTGAATAAAATAGTGCATGTCAGGGAGTAAAGTGTAAAAAAACTGGAAGCGTGTGGAGGGAGAAGAAGGGGAGGTTATGAAGGGCTTTGAATGCCAAACAGCATTTTGTATTTCCTCCTGAAGGCAACAGGAAGCTACTGGAGTTTATTAAGAATAGGGGAGAAAAGGGGCAGCTAGATGGTGCAGTGGATAAGGCATGGGCCTTGGATTCAGGAGGACCTGAGTTCAAATCTGGATTCAGACACTTGACACTTATTAGCTGTGTGACCCTGGGCAAGTCACTTAACCCTCATTGTCAAGAAGAAGGAAGAAGGGAGAAGAAGGGGGGAGGAGGGAGGAGGAGGAGGAAGGAGAGAAAGAGGAGGGGGAGGAGGGGGAGGAGAAGGAGAAGGAGGAGGGGGGAGGAGGAGGGAACATAGATTGATGTGATTTAGACCTGGACCTGCATTTTAGGAAAATCACTTTAATGTCTGAACAGCAGGCTATTACAATAGCCTAGGCATGAGGTGGTGAGGGACTGCACTGAAGTGGAGAGAAATTTTTTTGAGATTTTTATTTGAGAGATGTTACAAAGATGAAATTAACAAGCCTTGTGAACAGACTGAATATGAGAAGTGAAGGATAACTCCTAGATTAATCTGAGGGACTGGGAAGATGATGCTCCTCTCTACAGTAGTATGGAAGAGGGGAAGTGGGGACGGGGGAGGTGTAAAGATAATGAGGTCTGTTTTGAACATACTGAGTTTAAGATGTCTACTGGACATCTAATTTGAGATGTCTGAAAGGCAGTTGGAGATGCAAGACTGTATTTCAGCAGAGAAAATTTCAGGTCAGGACTACACGTCTTATAGAAGAGGAAGCTGAAGTTGAGAGAGGTTAGGTGATGGGCACAGGATCAGAGATACCAAGTGTCTGAATGCAGTCTTCCTGACTCTAGGTCCCTCATCCTATTCAATGTTCCATGCTTCCTCCCCATAAATCCACAACTCAAAGAAACTGGAAGACAAACCTGATATGGTAGTGATGGCTACAACTGTTTTTCCACATTCTCCAGATGGATATTAAAACTGTGAGTCTTCTACTGCAGTGAAAACCTAACACAATTATCTGTGACTCTGTATCCCTGAAGTCTTATTACTGCAAGGCAGTCCTCCTGAGGCTGGCTTTGAAAATCACTTAAAGTAACAGACAGTTCTGGGATTTACTGATTTATCTGATTAAGAACCTAAGCAGACCCAAGTTTTCATAAACCTGTTTTAGAGTCTACAAAAGCAGCAACCAATGTGCCTCAGGGCATAGTTCTGTGGACTTGATTCTCATCAATAAGGATGACATAGCTATAACATTAAGAGAATCAGGCTGTTCTGGAAGTCACATCACCTTGACCAAAGTCCCAGTTCTGAACTTTACTTAACTGTGTGAGCCTTCCAACTCACTTAACCTCTCTAGCTTTAGCTACCCATCTTTAAAATAGGATAACACTTATATTAGCCACTTTTCACAGTTATAAGAAAAGTAAATCTTAAAGTGTTACATAAATTTGAGCTATTATAATATTATTTTATTGCAAGTATATCAGTAAAAGATTTTATAAGCCTAAATGCACATATTAAATATTTGAAATGTTACCATGTAGAATAGACTCTTTTAAAACTAATTACATTTTAACTGAAGAGAAGCAACTTAGGCAAACGTTTTTATAAATTTAAAATAACATAAGGATAGTTATGGCCAAAAAGTAAATGAATTTTTTAGCCTAGAACTATCTCCAATTGCCTGGCACATAATGTCAATCAATCTGTAAGCATTTGTCAAGTACTTGTTATGCATCTGGTTCTAGTGGCACAAAAATAAAAAATTAAATAATCTCTGTTCTCAAGAATCTTACATTATATCTAGGGAGAAAAGCACATACAAGTCTATACAAAATAAGCATAAAATAAATACAAGATAGTTACTAATAATAACAACTAACATTTTATATGGAATTTTAAAGCTTACAAAGTGCTTTACATATTCATTACATGATATATGAGATGGTTAAGGAAGGAGGGCACCTGCATTTGGGGGGAATAAGAAAAGGTTTCATTTAGATGTTGTAGCTTGAACTATATACCAAAGGAAGCCAGGGATTCTATAAAACTAAGTGAGAAGGGAGTACAATCCAGGCATGTGGATGGTCAATGTAAAGGCTAAAAGATGGGAGATGCAGTGATAGGTATGAGAAACAGAGGGAAGGCTAGCTGGGCTAAACTATAGGGTATGTAGAGCAGAGTAATAGATGATGAGAATTTAAAGATAGGTGAGGGCAATCGGTGTAGTGTTTTAAAAGCTAAACAGAGGAGTAATTTTATTTTAGGGACAACAATGGCCACTTGATTTTATCTAGTTAAGTGAATAACACAGTCACAAATGTACTGACAGAAGAACATGTCCAGTCTTACCCATCTTTTAAAAACCCTCATTAGACAACCTTGAGTTATTTCTATATTTCTTGGTAAATTTCTAATCTAATAATCTTATTATGTGCCAGAAATTGTGCAAAGTGCTTGGTATACAATTATTAAGAAACCATTCCCTGCCTTCAAAGAGCTAACAATCTAAACAGGGGAGACAAAACACAAAAGGAGGAAGTAAAATGAGGGGGACAAAGGATGGAAGACCAAGGTGTATCTTGTTCCATGGAGCTGAAACCAGGCAGGACCTCAAAATAGAATGAGTTGAGACCTGTTTGAGCCCTCTATAAAGGAGGGCTTTCCAAAAATATATATTTATTTTAAATTTATGGAATAAAACAAGGATTCCTATGACATAGAACAATAGAGATGATTATACATGAAACGGTAAATCTAATATGCACAACTTACTATTCCTTTCAAATATACAACAAAATTATCATACAATTCCCCCACCTCCCGCCATGGCTACCATTAGACATAAATAGATGTGTATATATGTGTGTATATAAAAATATATGTAAAATATATAAATATATACCTATTTGTGTCTAATTTTGGTGTATATATATATATAATTTGTGTCTATATATATGTAAATTTTTCTATCATATGTCTATTTATCAATGTTCTTTCTCTGGATGCTGATAGTATCTTCATACTTTCTTTATGGTTAATTTGGGTATTTATAATAGACAAAATAACATTCACTCAGAGTTGTTCTTTTTTTTTTATTTTTGGCTGGGCAATGAGGGTTAAGTGACTTGCCCAGGGTCCCACAGCTAGTAAGTATCAAGCATCTGAAGCCAGATTTGAACTCAGATAGGTCCTCCTGAATGCAAGGCTGGTGCTTTATCTACTGTGCCACCTAGCTGCCCCCAAAGTTGTTCTTAATACAATATTGCTGTCACTGTATACAGTGTTCTCTTCATTCTGCTCATTTCACTTTTCATTATTTCATGCAAGTCACTAGGAGGAGTTTGGTACTCTACTCTATAGCCCTCAGCGAAGTAAGCGGCACCACACCAGATATGTTCACTTTAAAAACTAACTCAGCGTCTGGCTCTCCAGAACACTTATCCCTTGTGTGTGTATTTCTCTTCCTGTCCCTGCCCCAACCCCCATCACCCTGCATGGAACTTCCCCAAATGGAGGTTTAGGGAACAATTCACCAATCAGAAGGGGAGACCATAGGGGTGGAGTCATTGCCAGCTTGGCAAGGCCATTGGAGTAGAGCTGCCAAGGTAGTCTGAAAAAGGAGTGGTCATGGACTAGGTCAGACATAGGCTAGAGACGGTTAACTAAAACATTCCTCTTGTCAGGTATGACCCAACAGTCCTCATGTAATTGTCCCAAAGTCCTTTGTCACTTATCTTACTCAAAGTTTCATAATATAAGGTTTGAAAACCCTGAAAATAAACATATGTAACTGTTGGACAGCAATGCCTTGCAGTCATCCCTATCTTCAGTCATGGCTTTTGCCTCTGAGACTGTTCTCTCTCCAGTCTTTTCAGTATAATCTGTGTCTGTTTCTTCTCAAGTTGAGTTGATCAGCTTTTCACATGCAAAAACATTATTATTCTGCCCCTTTTGGCAACCAAAATGTCCACATAATAAGAGGGAAGTACACTATGGGCTGCTAGGTGGCACAGTAGATAGAGCTCTGGGCCTGGAGTCCGAATCCAGCCTTAGACACTTATTAGTTGTGTAACCCTGGGCAAATCATTTAAACCAGTTTGCCTGAGTTCCTCATCTATAAAATGAGCTGGAGGAAGAAAGGACAAACTACTCCAGTGTCTTTGCCAAGAAAACACAAAATGAGATCACAAAGAGTCAGACACAACTGAAAATGACTGAACAACAACAATAACAACAACTATTAACACTAAAATACAAAGGACAAATACATACTGACAAACAGTTAAAATATGAACTAGTAGCTCCTCATTCCTATTATTCTCTCTGGGGAAACAGGGATGCCTCCCAGGAGACTTGTAATGATGTAAAATAGTTAAGCAACACATTCAAGATCCTAATCTTTTTAGTTAGCCAGGGCCCCAACACATATAGTATCAATAGGAATAATGGGGACAAATTTAAAGCACACTGGCACAAACCTCTTCTTCCCTCAAATGACTACTGGCTGTGTTTGACTAGAGAATGTATCTATGCTCCCCAAATGGCACCAAGAAATATCTCTCTCCTGTCTCTGTCTCTCTCTGTCTCTCTCTGATATAGGTGCAGAGATCACATCCCACAAAGTTGTTCTAGCCATTTATCACTATAACTGACTCCTTACAGGCTTCCACTAACACAGCCAACCAATCCTAGGTTACTCAGATTATGTTTAGGAGGCCCTGAAAATCTCAGTATGATGAGCAAGGAAGGAAAAGTTAGTATTTACAAGAATGTACTGGGGCAGCTAGGTGGCACAGTGGATAGAGCACAGGTCCTGGATTCAGGAGGACCTGAGTTCAAAATCAGCCTGACACGGGACACTTACTAGCTGTGTGACCCTGGGCAAGTCACTTAACCCCAACTACCTCACCAAAAATTAATAATAATAAAAGAAAAGAATATACTTAAAAATAAACATTTGAGGGGGGGCAATGAGGGTTAAGTGACTTGCCCAGGGTCACATAGCTAGTGTCAAATGTTTGAGGTCAAATTTGTACTCAGGTCCTCTTGAATCCAGGGCTGGTTGGTACTTTATCCACTGTACCACCTAACTGCCCAAGGATGTACTTCTAATAACGGTCTTTAAATTCCATTAATGGTGTGGGAGGAGCAGTGGAGTGAATGAACCTTAAACTCATCAGAACTGGTTCAAAGAGGAAATAACATACCCACTCAAACGGGTATAGCAATGGATCTTGACCTTCAGGAAAGTGGGAGGGGAAAGGAAATGAGGGGGGAGGGGTGAAGGAAGGAAGGACAGATTGGGGGAGGGGCAATTGGAAATAAAACACTTTTGAGGAGGGATAGGGTAAAAGAAGATAGGAAATGGAGTGAACATCATGGGGAGTGAAAAGGATAGAGGAAAACACAGTTAGCAATAGTAACTCAGAAAAAAAATTTGAAGCAGAGGCAAGAACAATGTAAAATAAGGATGATGATGATGATTATGGTACTTACTTTGTTGGGCAATTGTGAAGAAAATTCTTTGTCAGGTGTAAGATACTATATAGATGTTGGCTATAATTGTTGCAATAATCAACCTCACTGGATGTTTTGTAAGGAAATCTCCCTTTAAAGTACTATATAAATGTAGTCTACTATTAAAAATGAGCAGGATGCAATCAGAAAAAATCTGGAAAGACTTACATGAGCTGAAGCAAAGTGAAATGTACTGTATACAAAATAACAGCAATATTATAGGATTATCTGCTAGGAATGACTTAGTTATTCTCAGCAATGTCATGATCCAAGATAACTGAAGGACTTATGAAAAAATGCAATTCATCTACAGAGAAAGAACTGATGGTATCTGAATACAGATGGAAGTATATTTTGTTGTGGTTGTTAGTTCCTATTTCTAAAGTGTTTTTTGTCTGATACGTTTTCCATAATTACACATGTATAGCTTATGTTAAATTGCTTGAGTTCTTAAGGGGGGTGGTAGGGAAGGAGGAAGAGAATTTGGAACACAAAGTTACAAAAATTGATGTTACAATTCGTTTTTACATGTAAGGTGGGGAAAATTCTAAATTAATTAATTCATTTTTAAAAAACAACTTCATTAATGGTCCTTCATAGAAGAGAGCAGGAGGGCTGGAGAGCAGGGACCAGTTGGGAAGATATGTTTCTGGTCACCAAGATAACACTTAAAAGGTTATGTACCAAGATAACACTTTTTAAAAGGTTATGTATTTTAGGAGAAGGGGAAGAATATGATTAAAAGGAATGTTTTACATAATTTATACTTAAAGTTTAGTTGTCAATTTTTTAAAAAAGTAATTGCTTAATTTAGTGTTTGAATAAAATAACATCATTTATTATCAAGTTATAAATGTTCATCTTTTAAAAATAAAATAAAATCAGTAGGTGGCAGCATAACGAAATGTGCTATGCACCCCCATTTTCAAAATTTAATAATGACAGCATCATTATCTACTACAATGTTGCTCTGATACCTTGTCATATTACTGAGGCAACCTTGAATTCTCAGTATCTATGACCATAAAGCTAAAGTTCTGGCAAGTACTTCCAAGATGGAAAGATTTGACATATAGATTGGACATAGCCTAAGTATTCTCCTCAGTAAATTCAAAAAAGTTCACCCACCAAGTGAGCTATCAGGTGAGGATTCCCTCCCCCACCCCCAACAGATGATGAAATTCTCTAGAAGATCTAGGTTTGAATTCCTGCTCTGCCACCTACCACCTGTAAAGCTTTGCTAAGTCATTTTAGCTCTTTTGGATTCAGTTCCCTCATTTGTAAAATGATAGGGGGTAAGGGCTGGAAAGATCCCTTCTACCTCTAAGCCTGTGCTCTTAGGATCTCAATAAGGCACTTAGAAGGTATAGTATTGGTAGCTACACTGATCAGAGAACAGCAATCCTATTAAGATATACTACATCTAGGGCAAGTAATCACTGCTGACAAATTTATAGAATTTAACACATCTAGAACTCATTTGAATTTGGTAAATTTGAATTTGGTAAACAAAATATTTTTATACTAAATAGCATTAGGACTCATGATCAGAAGTACATTATGAGGTACCCATTAAACTTAAATCTATGTGGTTTTCTTGATTATGATAACTATGAATGTTGCTCTAGGAGATAAATCTTCCTCTTGCCTTAAATCAAGATCAATGTAATGGAGTGTTTAAAAAGGTTTTTTTTTAATCTATTTGGAATAAATCAACTACTTTTCATCATGTAAAAACTGCATGATTACTCTGAACATAAAGTACCACGTTATAGCAGATTGGTATCTTCCAAATTAAGTGAACTTTCTGAGAGTCATATATAATTTTTTTTCATGAAGAAGGAGGAATTTATTAAGTGCTATATGTCATTCTTTTCTGAGTACTTAGAATAAAAATAAAAAAATAAAGACAATATATTGGGTAAGTGGTGGCCAGGAAAGACTATTTTTGGATTGGAAAGTTACAGAGATGATTGAAGCTATAGGACAATAGATCAACACACCTTTCCAGGAGTAATGATAGTTGTTTTGATAACGGCTCCCAAATTGGAAAGGAGGGAGCCAAGGATACATGTACAACTATACACATACAGCTCTTTCAATGTGACAGCAAAGGAGTAATCTGGGAAATAAAGTAACTCAAGGCTGAAGACAGGCCTAGATATAATGGGCTATGTTAAGAATACTCATGAGGACACCAGGGCATGGATTCTGATCTTGCAAGAAAGTGGAAGGCTGGGAGGCTGAAGAGTAAAACAATGAGACTGTATGATTATGTCCAAATAATTGTCCTGGGCATAAGCCATCCTGATTAGTTAGTACAAACTCATCTAACCTACTATATTTAGCTGGCTCTAGGAACTACTGTATATCCTTCCTTCCTCCTGGCATTGTCCTCCCTTCTATCCACCTGGAATAGCATCCTCCTGCCTCCTGACTGGATCCTAAGAGACCATGCTCTTCTCTTTGAAACTCCACCCTGTAATTGAATTGCCATGATTTGTGAATACAAGCACATTCATGTAATTCACTATTATCTATTCACTATTATCACTGCCCCTTGACCAAGAACTTTACATTCTGTCCATTCCTCAATCCCACAATTTTTACATCTGCTCAGGTGCCATGAGAATGAGGGATAACAAATTAATAACCTAAGTGTTGCAGTGGTATCCACAAGGTATAAAAGGAAACAAAAGTAGCTCACTAGCACAATGAGATCCTCTATGGAGGACATACAGAAATATATATTTAAGAATCATAAAGGACAAGAAGGTATGGATGGATAGCAATCTCTGTTGGTGGAGGAGTGCCAACATTATTGAGATCATAAATTCATAAAAGTACTGAAACATCTGCTTTTGATAAAATAAAATCTACTTGATAAGATGACAAACAGCCTTGTTCCATGAAGTAGACATATATGGATTCATAAACTCTACTTATAGAAGAGCATACTAATATCCAACACTATGTCATGTTCACAAATAAAGTGCCAACAAGTTCTCTCTGTGGTCTTTATTCACTCAATAATCATTTATATTAAGTAAATATGGAAACCAGCAGGGATGAAGCCAAGATGGAGATGTAAAGGCAGGGACTCCCCTGATCTCTCCCAAATTCTTCTCCAAACTACTTTAAAATAATGTCTCAAAATGAATTATGGAGCAGCAGAACCAACAAAAAGATATGGTAAAAAAAAAAAATTTCCAGCCCAAAACAACTTAGAAGATCATGAGGAAATGTCTGTCTGAGGAAGAGTGGAATGCTGTCCAGCACAGGTTGTACAACAACCAGCCAGCATCAGGCATTGGGGGCGACAATCAGTAACTGCAACTTTATGAGCTCTCAGCTCACAGATGGTAAAGGAGCGAGAGAACTTGTCAGACAGTTTACAAGGAATTCTTTGATGGCACTCTGTTGCCAGGACTCTGTTGTATTTCCTATATGGGGCTCCAGGTCTCAGGCCCAGGGTGAGGAGAAGCACAAGCACACTAGCTTATTCAGGCAAAGTGGAGTGGGGACCCCAGTCATAGTTCTAAAGTGAAAAGGAGTGCTTTTGGTCACTCACAAACCAGACCACAGGCCAAGAAAGCAGTAACTGCACCTAACCTTAAATCATATTACCTTGGAAGAACTGAAAATTTACAGAACCCCAGAACTAGCTCTGAAAACAGCTGCACAAAAAAACTAAAGCCTGGGACACTATCCTCCTCCACTCCTGGAGTAGAGTCCAACTTTAATATAAAATTAAAGGTCAAGAAATAGGCTGGGAAAACGAGCAAACAACAATTTTAGCAAATTTCTCTGATAAAGATCTCATTGCTCATATATATGGAGAACTAAATCAAATTTATAAGAATACAAGTTATTTCCCAAATGATAAATGGTCAAAGGATATGAATAGGCAGTTTTCAGTTGAAGTAATCAAAGCTACCTATAGTCATATGAAAAAAAATACTCTAAATCACTAATGATTAGAAAAATGTAAATTAAAACAACTCTTGAGGTACCACCTCACACTTATCAGATTGGCTAATATGTCAGAAAAGGAAAATGACAAATGTTGATGGGGATGTGGGAAAATTGGGATATTAAGGTACTATTGTTAGAGTTATGAACTGATCCAAGCATTCTGGAAAGCAATTTGGAACTATGCCCAAAAAGCTATAAAACCGTGCTTGCCCTTTGACCCAGAAATTCCACACTGGGCCTGTTTCATAAAGGAAAAAAAATTTAAAAACAAAAAAG
This sequence comes from Dromiciops gliroides, assembly GCF_019393635.1. Lineage (NCBI taxonomy): Eukaryota > Metazoa > Chordata > Mammalia > Microbiotheria > Microbiotheriidae > Dromiciops > Dromiciops gliroides. The sequence goes on along the minus strand of NC_057863.1, from coordinate 526,935,484 downwards.
GAAAGGGACCTGTATGTACAAATGTTTATGGCCTATCTTTTAGTGGTGGCAAAAAATTAGAAATTGAAAGGATGCCCATCAACTGGGATGAACAAGTTGTTGCATATGATTGTGATGGAATGCTATTGTGCTATAAGAAATAATGAGAAAAATGCCCTCAGAAAAATCTAAAAGGATTCACATGAACTGATATAAAAGGAAGTAAGCAGAACCAGGAGAACAGTGTACATAGCAACAGCAATATTATACAATGATCAACTATGAATGACTTAGCTATTCTCAGCAATAAAATGATCCAAGACAATTCCAAAGGACTTATGATGGTGTGGGGACCAATTTTTAATTGGGGAGTGTCAGCTAAGTGGCTCGCCGCAATACTGGGGCAAGGAAGGAGACTGGCAGCCTCCCTCAAAACAGAAGAGGATTTATTTTGACAAGAACAAACTTAAAAAAAACAAAAAACACAAACAGGATCAGTAGGATCAAGGGAAAGGAAATAAAATGGGGAAAGGGAAATTATACAACCTGAAAAAATACCACTGCCCAGGAATCAGCTGAGAATATGCAACAGAACTCCTGTTGCCTTCCAGAGTCCAGCTAGAATGCCCAATTCTCCTCCCCCACAATCCCAGAAAAACCCCCACACAGCCCCAGCCAATAGGATGGCCGCTCTGACAGTCACATGACTGCCCTCACTAGGCTTCCAGCCATTATAATTTTGCCAGGTTGGTGAGTGGTGATGACGGGAGATGCCAGTGCCACGGCAATGGCTACAACCAGTAGGTGGAACACTGTGCGGTTTGTGGAGCCCCAGGCCAGTGCGCACCAAGGCATAAAAACCTCAAATAACAATTAATTCTTTATGATGGAAAATACTATCCACCTCCAGAGAAAGAACTGATGGTGTCTGAATGCATAGCAAAGAATATTTTTTTTAAACTTTTTTTTTCACATGACTAATATAGAAATAAGTTGTACATGGCTGAACATGTATAACCTATATCAAACTGCCTTCTCAGTGAGGGGGAAGAGAAGAAGGGACAGAGAATTTGGAGTAATTAAAAAAAAACAAAAACTAATGCCGGCAGGGTGGGTAGAAGGATTCTGAATGTGTGTGAGGGTGTGGAGGTCCTGGGTTCAAGACCAGCCTCTCCATTCCTTAAGAACCCTTTGAGCCACTCTGTAGGGGGAAAAAAAAAACTAATGCTAAAAACTTTTCACATGTAAGTTGAAAAGATAAAATATTTAAAATTTAAAAAGCTTGTTGAATGAATATTCTCCATGTCAGGAGGCATTGTATTAGGCACTAGAAATACAAGGACAAAACAATCTTATTTTTGCTCTCAAGAAACTGCAATTTTAAAGACCACTATTTCCATGTACTACCTTAATTTCTGCATGTTGAACATAATAATTTGTTGTTGTTGTTTTGGGGTTTTTTGTTTGTTTGTTTTTTGTGGGGCAATGAGCATTAAGCGACTTGCCCAGGGTCATATAGCTAGTGTCAAGTGTCTGAGGCCAGATTTGAACTCAGGTCCTCCTGAATTCAGGGCCAGTGCTTTATCCACTGCACCACCTAGATGCCCTCTGAACATAATAATTTAATTCAACAGAATTTATGTAGGTTTTACTAAATGCCAGACACTGTGCAGTGTTGAAAAACAAAGATAAAATTAAAGACAATCATGGCCCTAAAGGAGCTACAACTGTCACTAAACTACAACATACCAATATTTTTAAACTATTTTTTCCATAGCTTGTTTATAGTTGTAAACACCAAAAAGGAAAAATAAATATTTGCAAAAATATTTTATCAATTTTGTTATTTTACAATTTATATTTGAAACCGAATTCTTTTTTAAGGTAAATGTGAACTTAAAATATTAAGTCTGCACAACAGGAAAGTTCTATGTTGAAAAATTTAGATTTTTACTTTCTTTAAAATTTAATGTTCTCTTCACATCACCTTCATTTCTGAATATATCCTCGACACAATTAGCCCTTTTCGTAACAAATAATGGAAAAGGAGAAAGACAATTCAGCAACCAAGGCAACAACCTAATCTGACAGCATGTGCAATGTTTTACATGTATAGTCTCAAATCTCTACAATGAGATTTTTCCCCTACATTTGGACTGGATTGGGATCTAAACTTGATCATTATAATATCAGTGTTTAGTTCTGGTTTTGTCACTGCTCTTTCCATTTACATAATTATAGTTATTATGTATGTAATTTTCCTGGTTCTGCTTACTTTATATTCTGAATTGATCTATATCTTCTCTGCTTCTCTGAATTCTTCATATTCATTATTTTTATAGTAATATTTCATTGATTCACGTTCCAAAATTTGTTTGGCCAATCCCAATAAATGGGGTTCTATATTATCTCCAGTTCTTTGCTACTACAAAAAAAGTATAATTATGATAATCACATATATATATACACACACTTACATACATAAAATAATTATATAACTCTATACATATATGCACATGGAAGGATTGTGTATGTGTGTGTGTGTGTGTGTGTGTGTGTGTGTGTGTGTGTGTGTATAAAAATGGTCTATCTTTGATGTTCCTGGGGTATAGTTCTAGCAGTAGAATTTCTGAGTGAGAGTGTGGACAAGTTTTCTGTAGACTTTGATTTTTTTTTTTAAAGCAAATTTCCAGATTGCTTTTTCATAATGGTTGGACCAATTCACAGTTCAACCAGGAACACAACCTCTTCAAAAGTGATTATTTCTATCTTTTATCATCTTTGCTAATTTTCTGTATGTTAATCCAGAAACTACCTCAGAGTTGTTTTCATTTGTATTTCTCTTAGTATCAGCAATTTGAAGCAATCTTTTTTATGAGTCCTTATGGTTTGTAATCCTGAGAAGGATTTACTCATATCCTTTAACCACCTAACTACTGGGAATGGCTGTTAGTCTTAAATATTTTAATTTAGTTCCCTATGTCTTGCATACCCTAACATTAATCAGAGATCTTTGATAAAAAGATTTCCCCCAATCAATAGCTTCTATTTTTATACTAGTTGCATTGATTTTCTTAGCTAAGAATTTTTTCCCCAATTTAATGTCACCAAAATTACCTTTTTTATCTTTTAAGATCATCTCTATTGCTTCTTAGGTTAAGAACTCTTCCTCCTAGCCATACTTATGAAATACATCTAATATAGTTTGATTTTTAATTTTAAATGACTTTTAATATTCAGATCATACTAATTTCTTTTAAATAATAGGTAGGCATTCTCAAAGAATGATCCCATTACCATAAATATTAGCTTTCAGTATATTTCTAGAACATAAGATTAAATTGGGATTGTCTTGGAATTTATCCAAATATCTATATTTAATCCAGAATATATAGTAACTTTTATAATAATTTTTTCTAAATGACCTCTTTTAATTTTAAAATAAAAATATAATCAATGTTTTGATGTTGCAAATTCAGATGACGCAGTGAGTTTTTTACAAGGCAACATAATTTCTTAATATCACTGAATGTAAAATTTTGCAAAGAGCAGGATAAATTTAAACTATTCATAAAGGATAACCAAAAACAGATGGATAAGAGACTCACATTATTCCTGGAGGTTTAATTATTCAAAATCTCAACTTGGAGTATTAAATCCTTGCCCAAAAATGTGCAATCTCTTTACAAGCTAAATGTTTCTCATAAAGCAGAGGTTCTTAAACTTTTTTGGTATCACATATCCCTTAAGCAGCCTAGTAAATTCTACAGACACCTTCCTCAGAATGTTTTTATATACATAAAATAAAATACAGAGAACTGCAAAGGAAACAGTCATATTGAAATACAGTTGAGGGGCAGCTAGGTTGCGTAGTGGATAGAGCACCAGTCCTGGATTCAGGAGGACCTGAGTTCAAATTTGACCTCAGACACTTGACACTTACTAGCTGTGTGACCCTGGGCAAGTCACTTAACCCCAACTGCCTCGCCCCCCCCCAAAAAGAAAAGATATACAATTGATATGTTGGTTTTTTAAGTTCATATAACCCAGGTTAATAAGAGAAAAGTGCAAAGGCATCAATTTCTATCACTTCAGAACCTGATTAGTCACAAGTCAACAAATCCTATATTGGTCAAGTTATTTCAGGATTTGGTGAATAGAATTAGTCAACATCTTCACTGTAAGAATTGAATAACTAGACAGAAATAGTAAAGAAAGGAGAGGCCAACATCAGTCATACCCTCCACATTCTAAGATGCGCAATCAAGGGGTACTTATACTTAGCACATTGGTCCAACCAAATAGCACCTTATGGAGTCAAAGATCAGGAGTGAGGATGCATCTTACAATTACCTTCTGTAGTCTAATTAGACAAAGAGGTATCCATGATGGCAGCACCATTTCTGGTAACAGTACAGTCTTGAAGGAGTCTCCCAATCCTAAACTACAGGTCCCTGTGCTAAGTCCATATTAAAATGCAAGTTCCCTGAGGACTGGGCCTATTTACTTTTTTATTTTGTATCTCTAGTGTCAAATACAATTACCCTAACAAAAGGTATTTGACAAAGTCTTGGTCAGAGAATAGATGAGTGCTGTTGTTTCAGCTTAGGCTCATCACCAGCACAGAAAATGATGACCAAGGTCAGGGGCAAAGGGGTTTCAAGATGGCAGTACATCAAAGAAGTATAGCCCTGAGACTCCAACCAAACCTCTTCCAATCTAGAAAATGCACCAAACTCAATTTTTTTTTAAATTAAAAAATTTATTTAAAGTTTTGAATTTCAAATTCTATTCCTTCTTCCTTCCCTTCCTTCCCCTCCTCTTCCCTCCCCTCCCTTTCCCTGAGATGGTAAGCAATCGGATAGAGATTACATATGTGCAACGATGTAAAACATATCCATATTAATCATTTTGTATAAGACAACTCAAATAAGGGAAAAATGTAAGAAAACTGAAAAACAGTATACTTCAGTCTATGTTCACTCATTATCAGATCCTTCTCTGGAGGTAGATTGTATGCTTTATCATTAGTTCTTTGGTGTTGTCTTGGATCATTGTATTGCTAAGTCATTCACAGATCTTCATCAAACAATATTGCTATTACTGTGTACAACATTCTCCTGGTTCTGTTCACTTCACTGCACCTCAGTTCATGTAAGTCTTCCCAGGTTTTATGAAGTCATCCTGCTTGTCATTTCTTATAGCACAATAATAATCCATTACAATCATATACCATAGCTTATTTAGCCATTCCCCAATTGATGGGCATCCCTTTGATTTGTAAAGAATTAATTGTTATTTGAGGTTTTTATGCCTCGGTATGCACTGGTCCCCACAGATTTCTAATTCTTAGCCACCACAAAAAGAGCTATTTTTCATAAAAATAGGACTTTTTTCTCTTTTTTTTGAATGACCAGGCTCAATTCTGATGGGAAATTTTTCAGAAGTCAGTTGAGTCATTTTTTCAGTCCAGGTCAGCTTACGGAGAGAAGCAGGCATACACTGGGCTCAGATCTTGCCAGAGCAGGCCATATGTAGAGCTTTATACTGCCCAGGCACTGAAAGACAGCTGAGAGAGGACAGGAAGCACCATGACAGGAGGAGAAGCCAGGGAATTCCTTAACTAGAGAAGGGTAAAGGAATGGGAGCCACCTGGAAGCTCTGTCCTCCCATTACTCAGTTCTAGATCAGACTGAGAGGTTGCTAGTAAGCTATAACTGTGTACTGAGCAAGGAACAAGTTAAAAATCAAACAGTAACTGTGTGGCTAAGATTCCAAGAGCAAAACAGGGACTCAACTCTAGCCTCCAGCCCCAGGTAAAAGTGTGTAGAGGAATAACGAGGATAAGAGTCTTATAACAAAAGAAGGCCTGGAGTTCAGTACTTCTGAACTTATAGCACCTCCCATCTCTAATAGTTGATTAGTCTAGCAGCACCCTACTGAAATTCACAACCATGGACAAGCTGACAGACCCAAACCAGGGTCAGGAACTTGCACAGCTCAAAACAAGAAGGCAACAAAGAGACTGCACAGATCACATGATTTTGAAAGCACTGAAAGCTTTTGGGTCCCAGCCTGAGCTATGAAAGAAGCACAAGGATGTGAAATGATAGAAGTTCAGACAAAACATTTCCCTCAAAAGTGCACAGAGCCCACAACTAACAAAATCCAAAGTCAAGAAGCAGACTGGAAAAATTAATTTAAAAAAAAAGAATACCAATACACATATTATGGCTCAACAAAGAAACTCAGAAAAAGAGAATAATTCGAACATTTTAAAGCAGAGTCTTATAGAAAATGCAGCCTGGACAAAAGTCTATCCAGAGTTCCTGGAAGAAATAAAGAGGTGGGTTTTGTTGTTGTTGTGTTTGTTTGTTTTTGTAAAGAGCTAAAATTTATTATAAAAAATAAGTGAGAGTAGTAGAGAGGAAAATGTAAAAAGAAACAAGGGCTATGGAAGAAAGATATGAAAAAAAGAATTAATGGCTTGGTAAAGGAAAACCTTATTAAAGAAAATAACTCCCTAAGAATTAGAATTGACCAAACTGAAGCTAATGCCTCCATGACACATCAAGAAATATTAAAACAAATTTAAAAGGCTGGAAACTCATAGCAAAAACAAGCCCCTCCCTACCCCCAAAAAATAACCTGACCCAGAAAACAGACTGATGAGAAATAATTTAAGAATCACTAAACTACCTAAAAAGCATAAACAACAATGACAAAAAAAGATGACAGAGATCGGTTTCACACAATAAAGAACACTGTCTATATCTGGTAGGGGGTAAAGTAGAAAATTAAAGAATCTACAGGTCACCTCCTGAAAGAAATCCCAGGATGAAAATTCCCAGGAATATTATTGCCGAAATGTAAAGCCCAAGGTTGAAGAAAAATACTGCAAACAGCCAGAAAGAAAGAATTCAATTGCTAAGCAAAGTCAGGATCAGGCAACATTTGTCAGCTACCATTAAAATAGAGTAAATAATTTAGAAGGATAGTCTAGAAGGCAATAGATCTGCTTACAACAAATACTAACTTCCCAAGAAAAACTAACTATAAGCCTATGGAGTGGGGAATGGATTTTTAATGAAATAGAGGGCTTTCAAACATTTGTGATGAAAAGACAAGAGCTGAGAAGAAAATGACAGAGATACAGGAGTCAAGAGAAAGATAAACAGGTAAAGATGAGCAAACAATCATAAGAAACTAAACAAAGTTAAATTGTTTCCATTCCTACATAAGGAGATGATACCAGGTAGTCCTTCAGAACTCTATCTTCATTAGGGATCCTAGAGGGAGTTTGATTAGAAGGATTCTGTAGTGTTCTGATGATGTTCAAAGAAGAATGGAAAGGTTTGGAAAGAGTAATGCTCTGGGAGAGGAAAGGAAGAGATAAGAAGAATGGGGAAAATTATCTTACATAAATGAGATACCCAGGTAAAAGTTTATACAATAAGAAAGGGGAAAGTGGGTTAAATTGAACCTCATTCTTATCTGAACTGGTCAGAGGAAGGAAAAATACACATATACACACACAATAAAGTAAAAAAATATATATATTTAATCCTAAATAGGAAGGAAAGGGGTAAAGGGAAATGGAGAGAAGTGCATAAAGAGGAAAGATCAAGGAAGCAGTAAAACAAACTCTTAAAGAGAAATTGGAAAGCAAAGAGAATAGGATGAAGGGAAATGCATAATTAGTAAAAATAACTATGAATGTGAATGGGATGAATTCACCAAGAAAAGAGAAGCGTTGAAGAGAATTGATTAGAAACCAGAATCCAACAATATGTTGCTTACCAGAAACAAACCTGAAACAAACACCTAGAGTTAGAAAAAGGGGATGGAGAAGAATCTATTATTCTTCAACTAAATTTTGAAAAAGCAGCAGTAGCAATCATGCTCTCAGGTAAAGTAATTGTAAAACCACACCTAATTAAAATAAATAAAAGGGGAATTTATCTTTTGCTAAAAGATACCATGGACAATTAACATCAACACTAAATATACATGCACCAAATGACATAGCATTTCAATTCTTAAAGGAAAAGTTCAATGAGTTACAGAGAAACAGGCAGCAAAGTAGATATAAATAAAGTTAAACAACAAGAAATTTTTTAAAAAGAAATAAAGGAACTTAATATAATTTTAGAAAAGTTAGATATGATAGACCTCTAGAGAATACTGAATGGAACAGAAAGGAATATACCTTTTTTAGCTATAGTTGGTCATTTCACAAAAACTGACCATTTATTTGCATATAAAACCCTCATAAACAAATGCAAAAAAAAGCCAAAATACTAAGTCATCTTTTACTGACCATAATGCAATAAAATTACATTCAATAAAAGTACTTTAAAACAAAGATTAAAAATTAATTGGAATTTAAGTAACACTCCTAAAGAATGGTGGGCCAAAGAACAAATAATGGAATCAATAATTTTATTAAAATAATTTTAACAAGAGACAAAATACCCAATTTTTGAGCAACAGCAATTCTTAGAGAACATTTACCTCAAACACTTTCAATAAATGAGAAAAAGAGAAGATGAAGGAATTTGACATGTAAGTTTTTTTAAGCTTTTAAAACCAACAAATTAAACATCCCAATTAAATACCAACATGAAAATTCTGAAAATCAAAGGAGATTAACAAAACTAAAAGTAAAACAAAACAAAATCCACTGAATAAATAAAACAAGGAAACCACAAAATAGATAAAAAATTAGCTAACTTGATTTAAAAAGACCAAATTATCTATATCAAAAATGGAAAAGATGACTTCACAATAAGAAGAAGAAATAATTTTTCAGGTACCATTTTGTCTATTTGCCAATAAAACTGACAATCTAAATAAAATAGATGAATATTTAAATATACAAATTATTAGATGAATATGAAATATATTAAAGAACTCTAACTTAGGAAAAGAAACTAAGCAAGACATGCATGAACTCACAAGGAAAAAAAGGACAAAGTTGATTTACAAGCAAATTCTACCAAACATTTAAAAAAAAAACCTAATTCCAAAGTTACAAGAATTGAGAAAAAAAACAGGAAAAAAAATGTGTCTTCTTAAATTTCCTCTGTTGAACAAATACAGTCTTAAAACCTAAACGAGGGAGAGTCAAAACAGAAAAAGAAAAGTATAGATCAATATTACTATTGAAACAAAAATTTTAAATAAAATATTAGCAAGTGTCTCAGGGATAATATAACTCCTTGAAGATGTTCCCTTGGGAATGGTAATATTTCTGCTGGGCTCCCCTTTTAGGGCCTTGATTTTGTCTTTCCTTATCACATCCACTCTGTTTCTAATGCCAACCAATACTGGCCACCAATGAACAAATCCAAGTCCTCTGGTCCTGAGAAGTTCATAAGGTTATCCAAAGTGGAAGGTAAGGAGTTGAAACCAAGACAGAGGTGGATGGCACAGCTGAAGCCGAAGCACTCTCCTTGCCTAAGCGATTCCTTCTCAGGTGCTATGCTAAAAGCATCTACCACTAAGCACTTAAACATCTGAATCTTTAAATCCCAACTACCTTCTTGATTTATACAAGCCCCAATAGACATTAGAAAGTCTTTAAACTAATTTGAACAGACTTTTTGTCATACCTAGTTGAAATATCTTAATTAAACAAAGATGTCCAAGCACTATTCACACCTAGCTCACACTTCCTGCATTTGATTGTTTTCACCTGACAAATGTCTATCAGTTACTCAAAACAGTGGTATGGTGATGCAATTGACTGATGCAATCAATTACCATCTTCATATTTAATTTTTAGGTAAATTTTTACTGTTATCTTTTGTTTTTGCTTCACCTACATTTCCCAATATATCTTTCTCCTTTCTTGGTCCCACAGAGGCATCCCTTAAAACATAGGATAGGGGGCAGCTAGATGGCACAGTGGATAGAGCACCATCCCTGGATTCAGGAGGACCTGAGTTCAAATCCGGATTCAGACAATTGACACTGACTAGCTGTGTGACCCTGGGCAAGTCACTTAACCGTCACTGCCCTGCCCTCCCCCCCAAAAAAAATAGGATAAAGAGGAGGTAAAAACATAGTTCACAAAAAAAGTAAATGCTACACTAAAAAAATATATGACAGTCCCCCAACTCTACAAAGAAATGAAGAGGGTATGTTTTCATTTCTCTTTTGGTCAAGTTTGGTCATTACATGAAATTACAGGTCCTGAACCACCCACCCAAATGATCAAAACCATCTGGTATTAGATTGAAAAATAAAAAGGAGATCACCAGAACAGTATACGGTATAAGCAAATCTAGAAGCAAATACATGTAACAGTCTCACATTTAATGAGATGCCCATTTCTCCTCACACCCCAAGAATAAAGTCCTATTCAACCGAAACTGCTAGGAAAGTTGGCAAGATCTGAACCAGCATAATACAATAATACCATAATAATTTTCAAATTAATAAAATATATTAATATTAAAATAATACCATAAAATCATAAAAATCATACCAAAAAAGCTATAGAGTTCTCACAATTTTGAGAAAGAATTTATACACAGGTATATACATAGAAAGGTGAAGATTATACAAACATTTTCTATCATACAAAATGTGAAACTTTTTGCACAAACAGAATCAATGCAGATAAAAAAAGAAATAGTTGGGGGGAAGGGAGTTTTCATTAAAGACCTCTAATAACTAAGAGCCATTCTTTTGAGAAGATTAAGATTGAGCCTCTATAATTATCTTATTGATTAAAGGATATGAACAGTGCATAAAACAGAAAATGCAAACTATCAGTAGTCCTCTGAAAAAATGTCAAAATCACTAAGAATCAGAAAAATACAAATTAAAATAATAAAAATGTGAAAAAGGAGAGGTGACTAACAAATTAATAATAGTTGGCTTAAAAAATAATACTTTCAAGTTTTCAAAACACTTTACATACATTATTTCATTTAAACCTCATAACAATAGTATAAGGTTGGTACTACAAATACGAAAAATGCCATGACCAAAGAAGCAGATATGCCACGATAGTCTGATTTTTAATGTTTTTCTTTGGAATATATGTAAAGACTGTCATCACCTGTTTGATTATCAAAATTATTTTACTATTCTACATGCTTTGCATGGTAACTCATAAGAAGATGCTTAATGGCAAATAATAACATTATTTAAAAAATAGTAAAATTTTTTATTTGTTCCAGTAAAAAAAGGAACTATTGCATTTTCTTCTATGCATCTCTAGCAAATAGCCCTGTTTGGCACATAGTAGGTAGGTACTTAACTAATACTTACTTGCTTATTAACCAAAATACCTTATTTTAAACAATTTAGACAAGGTCATTTAGTTGCAACAATACATACAGTGAATTTATATTGTTGTCCCATCGTGGTATTAGTAAAACCATAAGTCTGTCTCTAGGTCCCAAATTACATTCATGGGTTCCTTTTTACCTCCCAGAATTTGGTTCAACTTTGTGAAATATCATTTGATTCTTTTAATTAGCTATTTTCTGGGTGACCCTGGGATTTTTTTAAGTCTTCGTTTTTCACTTCTATTTCTTGAGCATTATCACAAACTTCTACTATTTCGAAGTGGCTCCTCTTGTTTGGAGCAAAAGTTGTCCCAGTAAGAAGGATCTTCTGGTGTCAAAGGAACAGCAGATGCTACCAAATCTTCAAATGTCAAAAAAGTGAAATGTGACATAGTAAGCTCAGCATGGCCTTGAGAAAGAACCTAAAAATATGAAGATAAAATATGAAGATGTTAATGTAACACTATTTAGATCCATACTATTTTAAGATCTGATAATTAAGAAAGAATTAATTAGATACAATCAGAGGCTGGGAATACTAAATTCAATTTCATCTACTAAGAATGTAGTAGAGTTTCAAGGATTACTGCATATCACAAATCATAACAAATAAAGAAGTGAGAATAAGGCAACAAAATCCATTTAATTACATAGAGGAAATGCTTCCTTAGGAAATTATTTATCCAATTCCCTAAAATCAGAACACTTATCTTAGAAATCTCTGGGACACAGATGGCCATACTTTATCGTGCAGTGAATAAAGAGCCAAAGTTTAAAAACTGAGAGAAACCGGATGCTCAGATTAGTGCATCTCTGGTAGAAAATTTCTCATGATATAACCTTTACAGATGATGATGATGATGATGATGATGATGATGATGATGATGATGATGATGCTACTTTGGTACTAGACTTTGTCCATCCTAACCTGCTCTCTGCCTACCCCTTCCCTTTTTAAGAAGATTATAGGGGCAGCTAGATGGCGTAGTAGATAAAGCACTGGCCCTGGAGTCAGGAGTACCTGAGTTCAAATTGGGCCTCAGACACTTAACACTTACTAGCTGTGTGACCCTGGGCAAGTCACTTAACCCCAATTGCCTCACTAAAAAAAAAGAAGAAGAAGAAGAAGATTATAAGCTTATTGAAGGCATGGACTGTATCGTTTTTTCATCACTGTACATGTAGTACCCAAGTGACAAAAGTGCTAAGGATACGTTTGTTTAACTAAGATGGACTGAAGAGTACTGAAAATATTAATGGAAGGGAACAAAGCAGCTGGGGAACTTATGACTAGCAATATAATGTAACTAAATCTCCATTGTATTTAATACAATAACATTTTTAATAATTTCATAACTTATCTTCCCACCCTCCCAATGACTATTTCATTATTGCTACTGAATATCCACCAGTTTCAATTAAATGACTATTACGATTAATGCAACCAGTTCACCAGACAAGAATTCACTTCTATAGCTTTTGAAATGGTAGTCACAGGATATGATGTTCTACTAGATTAATTAACAATTTTTAAAGCAATAAACTACATGTATTCAAACATGAATTTCTTGGTAAACATTCTATTTTAAATCCTTGATTAAAGTTGGTCATAAGAATTAAGAATGGGGGCAGCTAGGTGACACAGTAGATAGAGCACTGGCCCTGGGTTCAGGAGGACCTGAGTTCAAATCTGGCCTCAGACACTTGACACATATTAGCTGTGTGACCCTGGGCAAGTCACTTAACCCCAACTGCCTCACCAAAAAAAAAAAAGAAAGAAAGAAAAGAATTAAGAATTAAGAATGAATCAATGAAAAATATTAATTCTATAATTATAAAAGTCATACCCAACTTAATATAAAACAATTATTTGTTCCCATCATAATAGAAGAAAAAATCAATACTAATAGATGCAGTTTAAAGTTCTGTCAAAAGGATTTACTATCTTACTTGAGGATTATGCGGTTTTAATCCAAGTGGTTTCTTAAGAGCAACTGCAATATGATGGTACTCATCCAATCTGCTTTCCTAGAAAAGGCAAATAAGTACATCTATTGCAGGTTTGAAGTTGTATGTTTGTTTTAATAGCATATATCATCATGATTATTATTATTATTATTATTAATCACAGTAACACATTTGACTATGCTTGGTTAAGCATATTACAAGATGCAGACAAAATGGAAATCCAAAATAATAACATGTGTCCATGATTTTTTTTAATTACTACACATCATATTGAAAAACAAAAGGCTTAAATTAAAAACAGCAGATGTTGAGATTTTAAGCGGAAAAGACTATGAATAACTAAATAAGATTGTCAAAAATTAAATAAAACTTTAAATTTAGAAAACCTTTACTGATTCATATAATGTTTCCTTTTAAATATGAAAATGCTTTAAAAAGATCAATGATTTTCTATACTTCATCTTCCTTCTTTTCATTTGATATTTCCTTTTTTTTACTATGCAATAATATTGTGAAATGAGAAAAAAAAGAAAGAGGTTTAATAAGAAAAATAGCATGCAACATTTTTTTCAAACAAAATAAAAAATTATTATTTAAGTATGATGAAATATGTAAAAGATCGTAAAAGATCCCAAATTAGCTGTTTTAGTTATAGTGTTTTAAAAGGTCAGGATGATAGTAGAATACACTAGAAACAAAAGTAATCTATATAAACAAAAGCAGTAACTGTCAAATTGAGAGATATGCATAAAGCTGAGTTACCTCTTTTTCATATAAAGAATATTTTAGTAGGCCTAAACAAACAAACAAACAAAAAAAAAAACCAAATGCTTTAAAATGTGGCCTATTGGGGCAGCTAGGTGGTGCAGTAGATAGAGCACTGCCCTTGGATTCAGGAGGACCTGAGTTTAAATCTTACCTCGGACACTTAACACTAGCTGTGTGACCCTGAGCAAGTCACTTAACCCCAATTGCCTCACCAAAACAAACAAAAAACAATAAAATGTGGTCTATTATTTAATTTAAAGAAAACTTTCTAAGGATTTTTTATAGAAAAATAATTTTTGAGCAAATGTATAACAATTATCTATTAACTGATAGAAAAAATTTTTAATTGAGAATAAGCATGAGATATTTCTCCATAAAGTTTTTGGTTTTAGAAAACTTTGAGCAAGGCAAGCAACTTTTTTTTTTAATCTTTAATTAAAACACTGTTTTAAAAAACTATAATGACAGAGAGATGTGGTTTTGGCTAGAAATGTATGAATAGAATGACTCAAACCAGTAATTCTTGCATGTCTATTACTTTTTTATACAAGTCTATAGTTTAAAATAATCATCCAGCTTCTCTTCACTACATGTGTACTAAAAATGCCTTGCTTAATTTATCTACTTTTCTTATTTCCATTTAGGGTAAAGATACTATTATATTCTGATGTCCAAAGTCAATTTTATCTTGTCTACTCAGCCATTGTCAGAGGCATGGATGAAATTTTAAAGAACAAAAGCAAAGAGGATTCTTCAATGACTGTTATTAACATAAGGAGGTCAGCTAGTGCACTGTTACAAGTTGCAATATTCCAATGTTAACTGCTAATGTAGACTCCCACTGCTATTGTACAAAAGGTTAGTGTAAAGCCATCTGAAAAACATTAAAACCTATATTTTCAAAGTCGTCTACTTCTAACCATGTGATTTTATGCCCATAAAAAATTGTGGATACTAAAACTGAAATTGACCTAAAAGTAATCCCATTTACTTTGCCAGTTTGAGCTCACTTATTTTATTCAAACACCTCAACTAGTTTTGCAGGCAGAAGGATTATTTTACTTTTTGAAGAAGATAATTAAGATTTGAGTCCAAATAATCTTTTAAGATGTATTTCAGATACAATAAAGCTATCTACTGTTATTCAGTATTACTAAAAAGATGAAACAGTGACTAGCTGTTAGGAAAAATGATCTTTACTGAACATAACAACTTAAGGAGAGAAAACATTCCATTTTTTATACTTTCTCCCCACAGGGATGATATAGGTACCATTCATTTTAAGCATCCTTTTTTAAGGATCTCCCTTCCCATCCAAAGGCAAATCTTAAGGTGTTTTTATCACAAGTGAAATTGCAAGCAACATCCTATAAAAAATCTAGGAAGTCTCTTATGGTATAATATTTCATCTTTCATAACTCATATTTATGCAGTGTTTAAAGTTTACATGGTATTTTCCTGATAGAGTAGGGTTTCTATACTTTTAAATTCAATATTCAGATAAGTTATGGAAAAATCAAGAAAAATAAGATGCATATTTAAGATATGCGGCATTGGAAGACTAAGAATTATTGGTTTTGTAAATAAAGCTATTTCAGATCCTGGAAATGGTCTGGAATAGTGTTCCATATGATGTAAACATTGTGACAATCTCCTGTGAGAAAATTCCAATCCTAAAACATTTTTCTGTTTAAATCATTAAATGCAAGATAGTGTGTAAGATAGGTGTATACACACACATATATATACCTATAAATTCCTACTATAAGCTCTTCATCCCATCTTCCTCCACCTGCTCTTTTTCCCTCCATTGTCCCACTAGTAACTCTAGACATAGAGAAATTTGGATACCTTATTATATGAGAAATAATTATTAATAATCAATTTCTTGAGGGACCCAAGGATCAGTCCTTTCTCCCTCCCTTTCCCCATGCTCTCTCCTCCTCCACTCCACCTCTATCTCCAGAAAGTCAGTTCTCCTTAAGACGATTAAATCTCATCTGGGACAAACCCAAGGGAACAAAAAGAATGAAGATAGATTCTTTTGTCTAGATTTCAGAAGGACTGATGAGATTAAACCACACCTAGATAATGGACTACTCTGAGCTGAGCTTAATATTACTTTCCCTACCAAGAGTAGAGTGACCTGATATCATCCCTATATTTCATTATAATATAGACCACCTTTAAGGCATGTCAACCAATTAGATTTAAAATAATTCTAACCAATTAGATTTGTTTGATGTATAATGACCCAATTAGATTTGATTAATGTATAAAAACCTGCCTCTATAAAAAAAAAGGATAAAACCCCTTGGAAAACGCCACACAGTACTTTTTGAAGGGCTTTTCTCCTGCTCTCACTAACTGACATGCTGAAGCTCTCTCTCTGCCTCCACTATCATACAGCCTAGGACCATGAGAAATTAAGGAGACACATAGAATATCATCCATGAGTACCTTTAGGAAACATCTCTTTGTTTTATGGCTTGATAGAGAATTACTGAACATATTTATTTACCTTTATAGAGAATAGGTGAGAAATGTGTTGAATTAAATTTTATTTGACTAGGTAAAACAAAACAAAGCCTAACTCATTCTCCTCCAACAAGGAATCTTGAATGCATATCCTGAGATCCTAAGATATACATAACTTTGTTCAATAATTCTTTAATTATCAAGCCATAAAACAAAGAGATATGTTTCATAAAGGTGCTCATGAATGATATCCTATGCAATGTCCAAGGGAAGGGTGGCCTAAAGTTGGTGACAGATGATTCTGTGTTAACTGTACTCACCAACTCTGGAAAACAATATCTCATTTTCCTATATAAGATGAACAGATCCTCAAAAGAGATCAGCCTAGCAATTCATACAGGAAAAATAAGTTGTTGAAAAATGTATCTTATGCAGATTATAATATGCAATTTAAAGGGCAACTGATTTAGTCCACTCATCTTCAACAGGCTTTGCAGATACACACTGTCCTGTGATCAGAATTTAGTAAGAAAAAATATGTAGCGTAAGTTACATATGAAAAGTTATAGACTCCTAAACTCATATTTTATTATTAATATTCTCCCATATAAAGGCCAAATTTTAATTGGGGAGTGTTAGACAGCTCACCGTAATATTGGGGTAAGCAAGGAAATTAACAGCCTCTTTTAAAAAACGAAACAGGGTTTATTAACAGGAACAAATTTAAAACACAAGTAAGATTAGTAGAACTAGGGACAAGGGAAAAAGGGAATAGGGGAAGCAAAATAATATAACCTGAAATCACACCAACTGCACTCAACTGCACCGCATCTAACCCTCTCCCTCGTGCCCGCTGGAATGAATTGACTCCTCCCTTCTCTCTATCCCAAAAGGCCCCTCTTCCGCAGGAAACAGGGTCCACATACACACAGCCCCAAGCTAATTGGCTGGCAGCCCTGATTAACAGAATCAACAGGCGGCTGTACAAACACCAGCCACCCCAGTTTCTGGATGCCAGGGTCACCTGACTGCCCTCACCGAGCTTCCAGTCACTATAATTTGGCCAGGCCCACATAGGCGTTGGTGCAAGGTGATGATGTGAGCTGTAGCGCCATGGATGAAGCACCTTGCCAAAGCGGAAGGGGCAGCACCTGAGGCCAGCCAGGGCATGCACCAGGGCTGCTAATTTTAGCCAAAGATGGGGTCAGAGAAACCTCAATCACAATTAATTCTTTACACCCAACATTCTCCCAATAATGCAATATGGTGGTAAACTATGAAATGCCAGGATATTAGAGAAATTAAAATTTCAAATTATCCAAATGTCAACAAAAACACACATCATACAATTATATAGGTTGAAGAAAATCTCTAAGGATTACTTGCATAGAGGAAGTCATATAAAATCATCAAAATGAGTAGCTATCAAGGAGAAGTCATGAGACATGTAATGAGAGAAAAGGGTAATAGCTGATTTCTTATACATTACACTTAGAGTAAGCCTTCCAGGATAGTGTATACTTGCTCTCTAGAGGATTTAGGAAGAGATTACATTAAAGAGAGACCAGATTCATAAAAATATCAAAATAAATATGTAGAGAATCACAGTAGGACAGGTATGAATTTTTACAAGATTCTTCCTTCAAATGACTTCCCTAATGTTGGGCCATGGAAAACAATATAAGATGGACCATAGAAAGCAAACATTCCTCCTCATGAGATTGTGGCAAGAAAACTTTTGAAAATTACTGTCACTATAAACATACATCTTATTTCATCAAGTTTTACTATGTTTTTAGATTGCAGAGATGAGATTTTAAAGCATATGTGAACATACACAAAACTACTTTCTTAGGTCTCTTCTGAAGACCAAATTCTAATTCTTCAATGATGTGAGACAAATTAAAAATGGTCTAAATGTAATTACTAACAATCAGAACCTGAATATATATTTTCTAAAAATAAATAAACAGCAAATGAGAACATTTTCTCCTGATATTTATTACTTATATTGGTTAAAAATGTAATTGGTTTGACACCAAATTGTTCATTATAAAGAGCCTTTACTATGCTAGTTTTTTGGATGATATTACCCATTTTTTACATCCATCTTCAACACTGGTCTTTTGCTCTGAAAATTAGGAAAAATCAAACTGATTCTATTTTGTTACTGATTTCATTCTGTATCTCTGTTGACATTTTTGTAACTGCCTAAGTCATGTTTCATTTGTCTCAGAGTTATATTTAGAAAGTCAGTTTTCCTATAAATCACTTACTGTCTCTGAATTAAGTTCTGTTCTATTCTTGCCTTAAGGAAATCTGCTATCCTTGAAAGATGCAGGCACATGCAAGGAAATCTTGTCTGTTATCCAAGGTAGTCTGGTCCACTTTCACTAAACAGTCCTTGCAGGTGGACTCAAACAGGGAATACTTCTTATAACAGGATGGAAGGAGGGGTTGTTGCTATACCCTCACTCCTAATTTCTAGCCGATCATATTATTCCTCATGTCTATGACACTATAGTCTCTGAAACCAATCATATTGTTTTCCCCCTCTATGATGCTGCCTTTTATTCTGGATGTTCTTCCTTTTGTCCATAAAAGAGAGCTGTCCCTCTCATTTGGGGTCTTAGATTTTCAGAAGGGCCTGAGACCCTTTGCCCTTTGTCAATAAAATGATCGTGCTTGGAACTCTGGGACTCAATTTACCTTTATTTTGATCAACACACTCTTATAGGAAAAATTATTCAATCAAACAAACATTTCATTAATACTTGATATATGAAAGGAACCAACATTTGTAGAACAGGTACACAAAAATGACAAAGTTCTGGTTTCTGTACTCACTGATCATTACAATTTAGTAAGGGGAAAGAGAAAACCAATACAAAAACTGACAACTGCCTTATAAGCATCTGCCATACAAAATGTTAAAAAATGGTACCGTGGTTGAGTGGGAAAAAAAATAACAAACCATTGTGGTCATAAGGAAAACCTTCATGAAAAAGTTGGCATTTGATCTGGATCTTGAAAGATAATTCAAATTCTGATAAGCATAGATTGTGAGTAGGGGGGTGGCACAGATAAGGGCATTCTAGGGAGACAAAAAACTATAAACTATCTCAACCATAAAAGTCAGCCAGTCAGTGAAAAAGCATTTATTAAGGGCCTTCCACATTCCAGGAATAAGTGTAATGTATGTTTAGAGAAAAGAAAAGAGTACAGTTTTTCTTGGAAGTCTCTTGAAGGTTTGGGGTATAAGGAATTAATTGTGATTTGGAGTTTTTATAACCCCATCTTTGCCTCATCATGGTCAGACTGAAAAGATACAAGCTTTAAAAACCTAAGAGAAAAGCACCGGCCCTGGATTCAGGAGTACCTGAGTTCAAATCTGGCCTCAGACACTTGACACTTACTACCTGTGTGACCCTGGGCAAGTCACTTAATCCCCATTGCCTGCAAAAACAAAAAGAAAAAAACAATTGTTTAGGGCCAGCTAGGTGGCGCAGTGGATAGAGCACCGGCCCTGGAGTCAGGAGTACCTGAGTTCAAATCCAGCCTCAGACACTTAACACTTACTAGCTGTGTGACCCTGGGCAAGTCACTTAACCCCAATTGCCTCACTAAAACAAAACAAAACAAAACAAAAAAACCCTAAGAGAAGATGGGTGTGTACTTTAAGAGATTATAGAACAAACAACAGAAAGAACATTTATTGAGTCAAAGTATCAAAATTAAGTACGCCTAAACCCCATCTGGAGTTCCCCACACCCACATGGGCTTGGCCAAATTATAATGGGAACAGTTCAGGGGGTATGTTAAACCAACTGGAGACTCAGCATTGAGATAGAACCACCCTTCCTGTGAGAGAGGCAGGAAAGGGGACAGTTCTTTCAGAGAGAGTTAGAGGAAAAGGGAGAGGAGAGTTTTTCTGAGAGAAACGGGGAAGGAAGGGAGACAGAGGAGCTGCTGGTGTTTGACCTTTGGACAAAAGCAGAAGAGACTACAAAGCTAATTTTCCTTAGAGCTGCAGATTTTGGGTGGTGGTGAGTTTGTGTTTTTGAGGCAAAGCTAGCTCTTTGGAGCTGGCTGGGCTAGAGGCAGGTTTGGGGTGCCTGAAGCCTTTTTACCCCAGGGATTCAGATATTGTTCCTACCTCTATTAACCTCACTTATGTTTTAAATTTATTCCCATTAATAAACCTGTTTTGTTTCTTTTCTTACCCTAATATTAAGGTGAGCCACCCAATTAACTCTTCCAATACTAAATTTGGCCCTTACAGAGGTTAAGGGAGTGTGATTAGGAGGTTGTTGGTGACCTCTAAAAAGAGCAATTTAAGTAAAGTGAGGAAGCAGGGAAAAACCAGACTGACAAGAGATGAAGAACTAAGTAATAGGTTCAGCAGTAGAACTACTTAGTTCAAACTACTAGAAGTTGCAATGTACTTATTTTAGAAAGTGAAGTATAATATTCATATGGCATTTCAAATTAGTTAAAACATACTAAGAATGTGAAAATCCTTGAGAAAAAAATCTGATTTCTTTACCTCAAATGCCCATTCTTCTTCCTCTTCTCCATCAAGTAGCATATTTGTTTCTCTATATACTTTGCCTACTTCCAGATGCAGTGGGGATATATTAAACTCAATTCGCTGTAGTTTAAATCCTATTCCAACCCCAATGGCTTTTAAGAAGCTTTCTTTTAGTGCCTAAAATATCAAAAGATTGGATGTTTCAGTTAAAGTACTTGGAAGATAAAAAGTTGTTTCAAACAATATAAAATTTGTAAGCCCTACGTGTTTGGTTCTATGACTCTATGTTACTTTCCCCCAAACACACTATTACTAAAAAGTGTTTTCCTGCTGTCACAGAAACAGCACAGAGCTAAACACAGCATCCTGGATCTCATTCATATGATTCATGAAAAAAAAAAAAGGAATTTAGAAATGGTGACTTAGTACCATGTTTTATATCTTTAATAACACAAAATCTCCATTCTTCAACAAAACACAGGTCAAATGTGTTGGTACTAACCAGAAAATACTATATAAAATAATTTAAAAACCATAGATGACCACCTACTTAAATCAACTAATAGTTGAACTTCTGATGATCTGTAATACTTTTGTTTCCAAATTTTAACTGGAATAATGGGGGGTCTCTATTCCATAAATTTTGATTATCAAAATCAGAATAAAAGCATACCCAATGTCTATAAAATGTATCCAGCTGGGACCACTCATTTTCAAAAGCTTTGATTGTCTTCCATTCTCTCTCTGTAAACTGTCTATTCATAATGCGAAAAAATTCTGGAATTGAGCTTCGGCCTGTCAATTGAGAAAATATAGTATTACAATTAGATATTTTAACATTTGGGAAACATTTTCCAATATAACGTCTAGAAATATTAACATTGTATCCTTCACTGTTGTTCACTGTAATTTTATTATATCATACCCTAAATGTTTTATTTTAAATAAGTTCCTTTTTGGCTTCTTCTTCCATTACTCAAATACTTTAATGAAGTAATGGAAAAAAGACTGCAAAAAGGAACTTAATGCATACATAAAACACTTTAAAACAATAAAATACACCAAAGACTAAAAGACCATCTCCATCACAAAAGTAGTTAGTGTGAACTTATGATTCTGCTAGAATGACACCCTACTAAGGGGTGCCAGAACAGAAAACAATGAGACAGATGCCCACAGCTAAAGTGCTTCCAATATTACTAAGAGAAAGAAGATAAGAGCTGCGGCAACTGGAGAGGACCAGGGTGGTCATATGACATGAACCATGAGAAACAATGCTATCTTCCCACGGCCTGTTTCTAGACATAATAGCGAGCCAACAAAAGCTTGTCAAATATCAATACAATAATCCACTTCCAGTGACTCTTATTACAAATACCCCAAACTTCTGGGCAAGAAATTGAAGCCCTTAAGGGGAACAAGTGATGTTTTGAGCAGTATTAACAACTGAAGAAGGTTCAGAAAATAAAGGTAGATCTGGGCAGTGAGCAACTTATTGTGGAAAATATAAAATAGCAAACAAGACACAGGAAAAAGGATACTACCGGATAAGCCCAACAATTCACAAGAGACAATATGCAGAAAGGACTATAATAAAACAACTTCACCTATGTCTAAACATAAATGCACAAAGTATAAATAAGTACTAAACTAAATGATAAAAAAGCTTAAAGAGTTAAATGGCCTCAGAGTTGGCATGATATAATTTACAACTAAAACATAGTACTATAAGAGTATATGTTATTGAAAAGATATATTTAAGAAGAATGATGAAGTAGAGTTGCACAACTGGAGGAGAGTGAACATCCAAGAATTCACAGAAAATGAGATTAGGTTCATAAAGTCTAAAATTATAGAGCATAATTAGACTCAAGGGGGTGGAAACTTGTCATGAATTACTAAAAAACAAAAGAATCCAAGAAAGAAGAAAATATGGAGTGTCTAAGGAGACCAGTGTGAATTGTGAATACATGATAAATATGATTAAAGAGGAGACAGACAGATTGTTGTTGTTTGTCCTTCATTCTCGAAAAAGATCATGACATAGGGATGATGTCATGACTTGCAGTGAATTAGATTTAAGTGAGGGAGGGCTGTGTGTGAAGTCACCAACCTCACTCTCTCCTCCAGAACCCATCTGGGTCCAGTGGCAAGACAGATATCAGGATTACTGGACATGGCCCCAGATGTTTAAGGCAATTGGGGTTAAGTGGCTTGCCCAGGGTCACACAGCTAATAATTGTATGAGTTCACATTTGAACTCAGATCCTCTCAACTTCAAAGCTAGTGCTCTATCTACTATGCTACCTAGCTACTCCATAACAGGCGGGTTGAAAGGCAGGTAATAGGATGAATTCAAATCTTTAGCATTTTATGGAGTAACACAATAAGAGTAGTGTCAGGAACAATAAAGTGCTGCTTGAAGCCAAAATCCTACTATGGACATTGAAAAATTTATCTAAAATTTTCCCTTAATAATTATTAACAAGTTCCTCTCAGGTCATACTGTCCCCATGTCAGTCATTCTGAACACCCATGGATCATCATTCAAACCAAATTCATCATCCCACACTGCCTGATCTTGTATTACTATTCCCCTTAAGCTCTATCCCCACCCCCAACATACTCATAACCACCCACTCCGAAGTTACTCACACCTTTAACTATGGACTCTGGAAAGTCTGTTCCATGGGCAGCAAAAATAGCTTTCATCTTAAATCTTTTCCTTTTTCACTGTCTTCCAACTCTCACTCAAACATAGCTCCCTTCTAATGACACAGCATCCCTGGCTGCCCTTTATAGTAAAAGCTACACTTTCACTCACTCCCCTGTACTTAATCTCCACAGCCACTCAGGTTCTCCCATTAGCACCAGGACTCAGTAACCTCTCCTCCTCTGAGGTTCACTCTATCCATAAGTACCCCAAACCACATTCTGGTAGCTATTGCCCTCTGCTCAATGAATTCAATGCCTGGCTCTCAGTCTTTCTCCTTCCCAACTCCTGCTCTCACACTACCTCAGCATACATACTGAAATTCCCTCAAACACTGCAACTTCACAAATTCTCAAATTCCTCATTTCACATGTCCTATTCCTCTACCCTAACTCAGCCACACACAATGATGCCAATGATGGTCATACCTTCAATCTTGCCATCACCAACAAATCATCTGCTTCAATGTTTGTGAACTCTGAAATCCCTTTATCATATCCCACTCTTTTAGTTATGCCACCTCTCCCTCTGCCTTACAACTCCAAATCCAGTTGTGTATTCACGTCAAGATCTCCAACCCCTCAATATCTTAATTCTCTCCCAGATTACTGCCTTGGCACTGGCTACCCTTTCCTCCCTTCACTATGTTGACCCATCAGGAAACCAGTTCAACTCCATAATGCCCTCTTCTCTTAAGTTCCTTAAACCCCTTGTCACATTGCCCATCTTGCCTGGTTGAGCCTCTGCCTTGGATCACTCAAACCATATGACGTCTTTGTTCTTACATATGTGCTGCTGAACAATAGTGGAAAAAGTCATGCAACTGCCAGGCTGAGTATGTTACATAACCAAGTGGGCCCTCATTGCTGCAAGGCAATCCTTCTACACCTCCCTAATTAAGTCATTATTCCACTCATCACAGTGGCTCATCCAACCTTTTGTTTCCTTCTGTAAATCTCTCATGGCTCCTCCTTCCTCACCCATTCAGCTGAGAAACTTGCTTCATACTTTACTGAAAAAATTGAAGCCATTTGACAGAAACTCTTCCTCCTTATCTCACACTACATAGATGTCTTCTGCCAGTATTTCTTCCTTCAACCCTACTTCATATGAAAAGGTGGTTCTTTGCCAAATCTAACTGTTCTATACGCTCCCAAATGATCCCATTCCATTGTCTTCTTCAGCAGATTGATCCCTCTATAAACACCACACTCACTTATCTTCAAGCTCTGTTTACTAGATGCATCCTTCCTGACTACAAACATGCCCATTCCTCCCCATCCTCAAAAAGTTCTCCCTTCATCCATCCATCCCCCACTATCTCCTCAAATCTCTCCTGCCTTTTGTGGCTAAACTCCTTGAGAAGAGTTAAAATCTCAATTCCTTTCTTATTCTCTTGTTAACTCTACAGTCTGGCTTCCAAACTTATAATTTAACCAAAATTGTTCTCTCCATAGTTACTAATGCTCTTTTTTTGGGGGGAGGGGGCCAGGTGAGGCAATGAGGGTTAAGTGACTTGCCCAGGGTCACACAGCTAGTAAGTGTCAAATGTCTGAGGTCAGATTTGTACTATGGTCCTCCTGAATTCAGGGCCCGTGCTTTATTCACTGCGCCACCTACCTGCCCCCTAATGCTCTCTTAAGACCAATCCAATGGCCTTTCCTCAGTCCTCATTCTTTTTGACCTCTCTGCAGGCTCTGACAGCAGCAACCATCATCTCCCCATTGATACACACTCTCTCAGTTTTGGGGACACAACTTTCTGCTGGTTTTCCTCCTACCTATCAGACCTCTCCTCAGGCTCCTTTGCAGGATCTTCATCCAGTTCATGCTTGTTAGCAGTAGGTATCTCACAGCACTCTGTCCTAGGCCCTCTTCTCTTCTCCCTCTATACTATTTCACATGGTAATATCAACAGCTCATATTTATTCAATCATTATCTCTAGGCTGATGATTCTCAGATTTACTGATCCAGCCTAACATCTCTACTGACCTCCAGTCACCAACTCTAGTAAGACATTTCAAACTAAATGTCCTATATACATTTTATACTCATGTTCAAAATGGAATTCATTATCTTTCCCCAAAATCTTCTCCCCTTCTAGACTTCCCTATAACTGTCTAGGGCACTACCATTTCCCAAGTCACCTAAGCTTACAACCTATCATGCTTGATTCCCCACTCTCTCTCACTCAACCCATATCCTGTCTGTTACTAAGGCTGGTCAATTTTATCTTTGTAACTTCTCTTGTATAAGTTCCCTTCTTTCCTCTAACACTACCACAACCCATGTACAAAACCCTTATCTTCCTAAAGCACAGGTTTAACCACATCACCTCCTTCAACTCCAATGATTCCCTATTATCTTCTGAAACAAATATAAAATTAACTGTTTGGTGTTCAAAATCATTCATAACCTACCTCCTTTCCCACATGCCTTTACACCCCTTCCCTTTGCTCCAATGACACGGGTCTCCTTATTATTCCTAGAACAAGAAACCATCTCTGGACTCCAGTATCTAAATCCCATGCCTGGAATGTTCTCCTTTAACATCCTTTCCTCCTGGCTTCCATGGATTCCTTCAGGACCCAACTAAACTCCCACCTTATACAGGTCACTTTTAACAATCCCCTGGATTATTTTCAATCTCTCACATATATAGCCTTTTAGATAATTGTTCACCATGTTGTCTTCCCTCACTGGTTTGCGAGCTCCTCACAGGTAGCAGGGAGTAGGTTTTTTGACTGTTATACCTCTTTTTAACTTCAGTGCTTAGCAAGATGTCTAGCACATAAAACACAATTAATAAATCTTTACTGACTGCTAAAGACAACCAAAAGGGTTTTTATAGCTATATGAGGGAAGGGGGAGAGGAGGGTCCAAGAAAAATCAGAGGGCCCACTGGTCATTGGCAAGGAGATAAGCATAAATGATTGCAAAGAGACAGCTGAAGTAGCTAATTCTTATTTTGCTTCTATATTCTTTATCAAGAACTAATTTTATTCATAAAGTTGAAGAACCAAAAAAAAAAAGTTAATAAGGAGTTGAATGAGGAAGTGAACATCTCTGACTTTCATGAGTCCAAGTCATCAGAGCTAGATGAATTATGAACTACTCCCCAGCATATGGATGTAATAGTTGAGCTGCTATTGATGAAATTTGAAAAATCATAGAAAATATGAGAGGGACTATAATATTGCCAATAGTAGTAGACAAATAATTGATTTTGACTTTAAAATCTGTGAAAATTCTACATACCATTAAAACAGGTGTTCCTAAGGTGGTGCTCATGAATCTGGATTTTTTAACATTTTTTGGTAATTTTACATCAATATAATTGCTTTCCTACAAATTCTATGTATTTTATTTTATCCATTTAAAAACATTATTCTGAGAAGTTTAGACTTCACACTGTCAGCTGGGTCTATGATTAAAAAAAAAATTAAGAATTCCTATATTAAAGGGAAGTTTTTATAGCATTTAGAAAGGGAAACAGTGATCATTGGGAGTCAATAATGACTTAAAAGTGTCTGGAGAAAGTTACGTCCTTTTATGATATTTTTACTAGACAGGCAGACCAGAACAGTGCTGTTGACATAATACATTTGGATTTTTGGCAAGGAATGTAGTAAAGTGGTTCATGCTGTCCTCATGATCAAAATGGAGAGAAATTTCTAGTTGAGAGAATGTATATATTTAAAACCAACTTAATAAGTAGAATTCTAAGAATTATTAAAGTACCTATGACAATAAGAAGTTTAAAGCAGATTACCACAAAGATCTCCCTTTGGTCCTTACTCAGTTTTATCCATTACATGGATAAAGGAACTGATGACATGTTTATCAAATGTGAACATGACACAAAACTCAGGAGTAACTAAACATTCATTATTTAGAATCAAAGAGCCTGGGCTCATATCATGGCTCTATCACTTAATGCCTTTATAATAGCAAACATTTAATCTTTATGAGCCTCAGTTTCCTCAACTGAAAAATGTTGGATTAGGTCACCTTTAAGATATGTTATAACTATAAATCAATGATCCTATTTTTTTTTATTGATCTCCATAGGCTAGGACAGTGGGATGAATCTAATGAAATTTAATAGAGGTCCATGGATTTTTTAAAGCATAAGAAAAGGTATGGTTAGACAAATAATTCAAGTTAAAACAAAAAGATTTGGGGGTTTTAAAGGATTTCAAAACCCGGTATAAGTCAACAATGTACCATGACAGACAAAAGAGCTAATATGATCTTAGGCTGCACTGATATACTGTTTCCAAAATGAATGTGGTGGGGCAGCTAGGTGGCGCAGTGGATAAGAGCACTGGCCCTGGAGTCAGGAGTACCTGAGTTCAAATCTGACCTCAGACACTTAACACTTACTAGCTGTGTGACCCTGGGCAAGTCACTTAACCCCAATTGCCTCACCAAAACAAACAAAATGAATGTGGTAATAATCCATACTGTATTCTAGGTACTACACACTGAACATAATGTATACTACATACAAACTGAAGCATGCTCATTAAAGAGTAGTCAAAAAAAATGTTATACTTGCTTTCTTTGTCCCCCAAAAGAAGAACCTGAAATAACACGTAGAAGTTGATTTCATCTTGATACAGGGAGATGTCCTATTAAATTGGTACCAAAATAGAGTGGGTGGCCTACCTCATAGGGTCCCCAACCAGTTGGAGATTTCAAGCAAAGCTGGATAGGTTTTTTTGTTTGTTTGGGTTTTTTTGCCGGGGCAGTGAGGGTTACATAGCT
The DNA here is from genome assembly GCF_019393635.1 of Dromiciops gliroides. Lineage (NCBI taxonomy): Eukaryota > Metazoa > Chordata > Mammalia > Microbiotheria > Microbiotheriidae > Dromiciops > Dromiciops gliroides. Next base: position 526,906,974 of record NC_057863.1, on the reverse strand, counting down.
AGTAAGGTCACATAGCTAGTAAGTATCAAGTGTCTGAGGCTGGATTTAAACTCAGGTACTCCTGAAACCAGGGCTGGTGCTTTATCCACTATGCCACCTAGCTGCCCCGGTTCATGGGATTCTTTATTGAGCTATTCAGACTAGAAAACCTCTGAGGCCTTTCAAATTCAAAAGCTCTGGGGAAAATGGAAGGAACTAAGATAAAGAATGGCAGAGTTCAGATTTGGGGACCTCTGAAACCAAAGTCTATTTGTCTTTTCTGGTAATTTTTTAACACAGGAGAATAGAGGGACTCAGGAAAAAGGGCTCTTCCAAATTTGTCCAGAGGACTTTTAGATCACCCATAATTGTAAAGGTGGTGAGATTAGTCAACCTGCCAAACAACTAGGGAAAGATCATTCTTATAACAGATTTTAACTACTACAGAATATTTCTTGGTATGCGTGTCTGCCTGTCTGCCCGTCTGCCCATCTGCTTGTCTATCTGTCTGAATTCAGTAGTATGCTTAGTGGCACATCATAGCACACATGCTTTTTTTTTTTAGTAGTATATTGTAGTTATACTGCTTCATAAAATAGATTCTAATAAAACATAATTCATACATAATTCATAAGGATTAAATATCAGGTACAGTAAGTTCTGTACTTTTATTTTTATGGCTATAAACTGTTAAAAAAAGAAAACTTGGCCTTTGCTATAGCTAAGATTAAGAGTTTCCCAAACAACAGAAGAAACTTGGGACTTTTCAAAGTGATATTATTGTTCTAAATACATTTCCTTACACAGATTATTCTCTGGAGCAATAAAAAATGCATAAATCAAATCACAAATACACTAAGCCATCCCCAAATAATTTGCTATTTCCTTCCCAAAAAGCTTAAAATATAAATTATTCTAAGCTGTTGTGGTATTATACAATTCTCCAAATGTTTACACTGGGGTAAGATGACTAAGGTGAGTCCCTAAATGTTTCTTGTCTGCCAGACCTACTATCTGTACTAGGGGAGGGTGCTAGAAACTGCAAAATGGAACGCTACAGGGTTTTTTTGGAAGCCCAATGAAACCAATTCCAACTCCTCTTCTTATTTGCCTTTCTAAGAACTTATTTGTCACACTTTAATTTAGCTTAAATTCTCATTATTGTAAGAATGTAAGCTTCTAAAGGGCAAATTTTATTTTTAATCTTGTGTCTCAGCACACAGCACAGTGCCTAATAATAGGCATTTAAATGCTTATTGACTGGATGATATACTCTGGATTCATGTATAAAGGGAGTGTCAATGTTGATGTGTTTCATTTAGTTCCTTCAGTAGTAAATCAATTCATTGTCAGTTATATGAGGGAAAGAGAAAGGGAAAGACGGGAAGTAAAGGGAAGAGAATGGGATGTCCATCAATTGGGGAATGGCTAAACTAGTTATGGTATAAGATTGTAACTGAATACTATTGTACTATAAGAAATGATGAGTAGAATGTTTTCAGAAAAATCTGGAAAGACTTACATGAACTGATACAAAATGAAGTGAGAAGAATCAGGAGAACATTGTACATAATAATAGCAATATTGTATGATGATTGTGAATGGCTTAGCTATTCGCAGTAATACAATGATCTGAAACAATTCTGAAGAACTCATGATGATATTACACCTCCAGGGAAAGAACTGATTAAGTCAGAATGCAGATCAAAGCACACCTCTTTTTAGTTTATTTTTCTTGCTGTTGTTGCTGTTTTGGTCTGTATTGTCTTTCACAACATGACTATTATGGAAATATATCTTGCATAACTACACATATATAACCTATATAAAATTACTTGTTTTTTTTCAGTGAGGGGTAAGAGAGAGAGGGAATGAATTTAGAATTCAAATTTTTTTAAAATGGATATCAATTTGTACATGTAATTGGAAAAACTAAAAGGTTGTGTTTTTTTTTAAAGAGGTGTTGCAACAGACTTTGCCAAAAGAATGGATATCATGGGTAAGAGATAGTGAGGAATCGAGTATGAATCCTAATTCCTAAGCCTCAGGGACTGAGAGGTTGGCATTTCCTTCTACAGTAATAGGGAAGACTTAGGGAGAAAGGGTAAAGATGTGTTTTGTTTTAGATATATCTAGTTTAAAATGTCTACTGGAAATTCAATTCAAGATGTCTGAAAAGCTGCTGGAGATGCGAGTTGAGAGATCTGTAGAGTCTAGGGTAGGGGATGTATGTTTGAGAATCATCAGCATACAGATGGCAATTAAATCCATGAGAGCTGATAAAATCACCAAGTAAAATAACACAGAGGGAGAAGAGAAGAAAGCTCAAAACAGTACCCTGAGAGGTACCTCTGGAGGAAGACTAAAGGAGACAGAGAAGGAATGGTGAGATAGGTAAGAAGAGAACCGAGAGAGTGGTGTCCTAAAACATGAGAAAGAAGAGAATATCAAGGAGGAGAGAGTGATCAACAAAGTAAAAGGCTTCAGAGAGGTCAAACACAATGAGGACTAAGTAACTATCATTGCATCTGGCAAGAGGTCAATAATAACATTGGAGAGAGCAGTTTTAGTAGAATTATAAGGTCAAAAAAGAGAGTTTAAGGGGTAAAGAAAATAATAAGAGGAGAAAAAGAGCGGACACCTATTGTAGACAGCCTCTTCAAGGAGTTTTAGCTACAAAAGTAAAGGACAATAGTTAAAGATGAAGTGAGGGGGTTTGTTTTTTTCTTTTGGTTGTTCTTTTTTTCCAGGATGGGTTAAACATGAGCAGTTTTATAGGCAGCAGAGAATGAGCCAATAGGGAGAGATTAAAAATATGTGAAAGAATGGGGATAAAAGAGTGCGTAATCTGTTAAGAGAAGATGGGATGGAATAGAATCACTTGAACAAGTAGAGGGGTTAGCTTAGGTAAGGAGCAAAGCCACTCCATCCTGAGACAAGAATGGAGGAGATAATGAGAGAAGGCATGTGAGTGATAGGATGATAAGGAATAGGGAAGATGTTCACAGCAAATGGTCTCAATTTTTTCTGTAAAATATGAGGCAAGGTTCTCAACTGAGAGGGTGGAAGGAAGGGAAGCCATTAGAAGTCTTAGGAATGATGAAGAGGTTCAGAAGAATCATTGTGAAGAGTGGAATAGTGAGTTGATAAGGGAGATATAGTAGGACTGCTTAGCAGTAGTGAGGGCAAGGAAATATAATTGACAATACATATTTTCTTTCCCCTGTCAGTATAAATGTACTTGAAATACAAATAACTGGAAGCATATATTATTTTACTTTGAAATACAAATCTTCATCCTACTATCTCTATTTTCTTTGCTTTATGGATATAAAAAAATAAAAAGCACAGCATAAACTGGCACAGCTTGTTTTCTCCAGGTCTGTTGCTGAAAAGTTGACAAACCATATTAATTAACAGAAGTTTACTTACTTTTCCTACCAAACTGAAGATCTACCAAGTCACTATGCTGACTTCATTGTTGTATGCCTGTGAAAACTTGACAGTATGCCAGTACCATGCCAGGAAAATGGATTACTTTCATTTGAATTGTCTTAGATTCTAAAGATCACTTGGTGAAATAAGGTACCAGACACTGAAGTTTTCTCAAGCTGAATTTCCAAGCTTTCAAACTAGGGGAAAGAGCATAACTCCAAAAGGCTGGCCATGTTGTTCGAATGCCAAATATATGTTTGCCTAAAATAATATTTTATGGAGAATTCACACAAGGCAAATGCTCACATGGCAATCAGAAAAAGTGATACATGGACACTAAAAAGTTCTCTCTGAAAAACTTTGCAATCAATTGTGAGACATGGGAAACATTGGCACAAGACCCCCCCCCTCCCAGCATGGCATGCCTACATCAAAGAAAGTGCTGTGCTCTATAAGCAAAGCAGGATTGCAGTAGCTCAAAAGAAACATGAGATGAAGAAATTTAGATATACCTTTACTCCAAATGTTCATATGGACTATTTGTGCACAATCTGTGTGCTCATATTGATCTGATTAGCCAGTCGGACACACTGCACCTTGACCCCAACATAGTGATGTCATTTTGGTCCTCTTAAAGCACTAAGGAAAACCACCACGACTAGTGCTCTTTTATTTGGTTCTTACAAAATTGGTGCTATCTTAAAATGTTTTAAGTAACTAACGTTCTCATACCTGCATAGTTTGGAATAAGTTTTAGTTTTTAAATAACTGTGGTGGAGCAAAACTCACAGAAAAACGTGCTGAAATCATCTTCTAACCAAGAACAGCTTGGAAGGTCAGAAGGAGGGAGCTGCTGTGCTGATATAGGAGTTGAGCCCAACCCCACAGTCACCCTGACACAGATCCAGTCCCAGGAAGGCCTCACCAGAGAAGCAGACCCCCAGAGCCTCTGAAATCAGCTGAAGCACCAGTGTTGTCTGGAAGTAAGCTCACAGTCTGGTGAGAGGGCTGAGCCCTTGGCAGGGGGGAGACTACAGGGTTCTATGCTGGTGCTGAGGCAGAACATGGGTTTTTTAACCCCTGCTGAGAACCAGGAAGTAGGCTTGAGTAGCAGGGGCCCAGGTGGGAGAGGGGCACAGGCTCATCAAAGCTGACAACCACAACACACAAAGCTGTTGATTAGCAAGTTGGTCTGGGGTCCTCTAAGGACTAGGGAACAGGCCGGGCAAGTGAAGAACCTGATTCTCCTTAAATCATACCACCTGAGACTTCTTAAACTTGGGATACTGCAGCCTAGAAACAGCGCCCCACTTTAAGGAGCTAAAAGTCTAGTAAAAGAAAGGCAAGATGAGCCGACAGAGAAAGGTGAGGACCATAGAAAGTTTCTTCAGTAACAAGGAAGACCAAGGGGCACCCTCAGAGGAAGATGTCAACATCAGGGCCCCTATATCTAAAGCTTCCAAGAAAAATAAGAATTGGTCTCAGGCCATAGAGGTGCTCAAAAAGGACTTTGAAGATAAAGTTAGAGAGGTAGAGGAAAAAATGGAAAGAGAAATGAGGGTGATGCAGGAAAGACATGAGAAAAAAAGACAACAGCTTGAAAAGTCAAATTGGCCAAATGGAAAAGGAGGTACAAAAGCTCTCTGATGAAAATAATTGCCTAAGAATTAGGATTGAACAAATGGAAGCCAGTGACTTTATGAGAAACCAAGACACAATAAAGCAAATCCAAATGAATAAAAGAAATAGAGGGCAATGTGAAATATCTTCTGGGAAAAACTGATGACCTGGAAAATAGGTCCAGGAGAGATAATTTGAAAATTATTGGTCTACCTGAAAACCATGATCAAGGAAAGACCTTAGACATCATCATTCCAAGAAATTGTGACAGAAAATTGCCCTGATATTCTGGAAGCAGAAGATAAAACAGAAATTGAAAGAATCTACTGATCACCTCCAGAAAGAGATCCCAAAAGGAAAACTCCTAGGAATATTATAGCCAAATTCCAGAGCTCTCAGGTCAAGTAGATAATATTGCAAGCTGCCAAAAAGAAAGAATTCAAGTACTGTGGAGCCCCAGTCAGGATAGCACAAGATCTAGCAGCTTCAACATCAAAGGACCGGAGGGCATGGAATATGATATTCCAGAGGGCAAAGGAAATGGGATTACAACCAAGAATCACCTACCCAGCAAAACTCAGCATTATCTTTCAGTGGAAAAAATAGGACTTTAATGAAAAAGAAGACTTTCAGATATTTGTGATGAAAAGACCTGAACTGAATGGCAAATTTGACTTTCAAATACAAGACCCGGGGGCAGCTAGATGGCGCAGTGGTTAAAGCACCGGCCCTGGATTCAGGAGTACCTGAGTTCAAATCCAGCCTCAGACACTTGACACTTACTAGCTGTGTGACCCTGGGCAAGTCACTTAACCCCCATTGCCTGCAAAAACAAAAACAACAAAAACAACAAAAAAAAAACAAATCCAAGACCCTAGAGAACCATAAAAAAATTGGAGCTGGGGAACATACCTAGGGTCGTACAGTGGGCGACTGTCTTGTGTCTGAGGCCGGGTTTTGGCTGGGATCCCCCTGGGTCCAGGAGTTATGATTTGTCAACTGTGTCACTTAGGTAAGTGATGACATCTTTAGCGTTAAATTGAGGGGTGAAGGGAATTCACTTGGGGAGGGGGAAGGGCAAAAGTGAAATCCTACATGAAAGTAACAGGAAAAGGCTTATGGAGTTGCGGAAGAGGAGATGGGAGAGCAGGGCAGTAAATGAATTTTACACTCATCAGAAAAGACTCAAAGACCTTAAACTCATCAGAGCTGCCTCAAGGAGGGACTAACAGACACACCTAACTGGGTGGAGTAATCTATTTAATCTGGGCAGTAAATGAGCCTAACACTCATCAAAATTGGCTCAAAGACCTAAATCTCATTAGAATTGGCTCAAGGAGGGAATAATGTACACACTCAATTGGGTGGAGTAATCTCTCTAACTCTGCAGGAAAATAGGAGGGGAAGGGGATAAAGAGAGAGGGGCAAAAGAAGGAAGGGCAGAGTCGGGGAGGGGACAGACAGAAGCAAATCCCTTTTGAAGAGTGATAGGATGAGATGGATAATAGAATAAATATCATGGGGAAGGGAATAGGATGGAAGGGAAACAGTTAACAAAAGTAATCATGAAAAAGAGAAAAGGGAGAAAAATTGTACAAAAAATATTTATAGCAACTCTTGGTGGAGGCTAAGAATTGAGAATCAAGGGAATGTCCATCAATTGAGGAATGATGGAAAAAGCTGTGTTATATGATTGTAGTGGAATGGTCTTGTGCTACAGGAAAGGACAAACAGGATGATCCCCAAAAAACCTTAAAAGACTAATGAACATCGATGTATAGTGAAATGAGCAGAGCTGGGAGGACATTGTGAATAGTGACAGCAGTATTGTTCAATGAGCAATTGTGAATGACTTAACTGCTCTCAATAGTGCAATGATCTAAGACAATCCCAAGGAACTAATGAGGAAGCTTACTATGCACCCCTATAGAAACAACTGATAAAAAGAACACTTGTGGATTGTACATATATAACCTGGTTGCTGTCTTGTGGAGGGGGGGAAGGAAAGGGAGGGAGGGAGGGAGAAAAATTTGGAACTCTAAATCTTATGAAAATTAATGTTGAAAGCTACCCTTACATGTAAATGGAAAATAAAATAAATGTTTGTTGCTGAAAAAAAATAAAATAACTGTGGTGGACTACATGCTGTTGTTAAGTTTATTACTTTTATGAATCAGGTTGTATTTTTCTATGCAAAAAGATTTTTTCTCCACAGAGGGAATCAAATAATATCTGAATCTTGTTTTCAAAAAAAAAGAACAGAATGGTAACAATCACTAAGCTTTTAAAATTCTGCAACAAATTTTATTTGTTTCTACACTTTACATTTCTGGATGTATTAACTATAATGCTCTCAGCTGATACCACTGCTTACCAAAAAAAAAAAAAAAACAACAAAAAAACAGAGAGACTGTACTCTACAAACTTTTTATTTACTTTTTATCCTAGGATTTACAAGTAGGAATACTTTATGAATGGATGACTTTGCAAAATTCATGTTTTCTTTTTAGGAAATACATTTTGTTTTGACATATCTGTCACTTCTCAATAACAATACCACCCACCATATTTCCTTTGCATTAAAAACTGCAAAAGCACATAATATAGTGACTGTGACTGACAATGCTAGTAACTGCATTTTTGTAGTTTACCATTTATTATTAACAGAAAGGAAGGATCACGTGGTTTACATTTACTAATTTGGAACCAACATTGTCCATCATAATAAACTCGATTATTGTTGCTTTTTAGTGTTTTGTGTCTTTGCACAATGTAGTCAGGATATTCTTGAGCTAGGTCTTGATTCAGACACTTAATAACTATGCCTTTAGTAAGAATAAGGGGTGAGGGTGGGGGTAGAGGGGTGACTTCAATTTGAAGCCTCCTGCATCATGTTGCATATAACTCCTACCTGATATCAAAAATCCCTTAGGATTAGGAAAAGGAGATACAAGATCTCTTTTACTCTGTCACATGCCATATAAGTCTCCAGGCTCCTGTGGGAGTATGAAATGAAGAGATGGTATCTTGCCATCCCATCCTGATGCATGTTTTTTTTTTTTTTTAAGTGAGGCAATTGGGGTTAAGTGACTTGCCCAAGGTCACACAGCTAGTAAGTGTTAAGTGTCTGAGGCTGGATTTGAATTCAGGTACTCTTGACTCCAGGGCCGATGCTCTATCCACTGTGCCACCTAGCTGCCCCCTGATGCATGTTCTTCTTGGTCTCCAGCTTCCTGTGGGAAGAGAAGTGCCATTCCATCTTATCAGCTCCCACTGAGAAGGTGTGGGGAGAGGGAACCATCCTCTCAAGTTTCTAGTCTGATCTCACATTTGGGGAAGGAGAGTATCACTACTTTTTCTTCTCCAAGTATTTGCATTCCTTGCCTAAAATGCCCAAGGCTCTGAAAGGACTCCACCCTTAGGTCATAATACTACTGATGACTGAAAATCTCTATTTTTTTTTTAATTTAGGGATTAAGAAACTTCCACTGGGTCATATCCTCTATATCCCAGTGATGTAGGTCACTAACCAAACTCCATTCCCCATCCCCTGCTACCCAATTCCTTCTTCCCATCCTCCTCAACTGGCCACCTCCAAAGTCCCAACCAAATGCTACTCCACCCCTTCCATTGTTCCCTCTGGAATATTAGCTCCATAGGCAATAAACTTCCTTTCATCTTAAACTTTTCCTTTCCTAATCCTTTCATTTGTTGGCTTTCATTAAAGACATGTCTCCCTCCTGAAGATAGACTCCCTGGTGACCATTTCTAGAACTATCTGCACTTTCACACAGCCCCCTTGATTCACTAGTCAAGGTCATTGAGTTGGAATTCTTGCTCCCTCTTGCCACTTCTATGTTCTTCCCCTACTGCCATCACTAAATAAACTTTCCTCTTTTGAGCGCTATATATGCCCCATCTACCTCCCAATCAAAATCCTGGTAGCTGTTGTCCACGAATATCTAGGATATTCTCTTTCCTTCTTAAAGCAGCTTAAATGGCTCACATTCTTTCTCTTGTCTCTGACTCCTACTTTTTCACGTGAGATATTAATATCCCATATCAGGCACACACAATGATGGTCATATCCTTGATCTTGCTATTACTCATAAATGTACCACTTGCATGTTCATGAGCTCTGGAATTCCCTTATCACAATTTATTGCCTTTCCACCTCTGTCTTCCATACCAAATCCTACTCTTTTTTTACACTACAAATTCAAATCCCCTGACTACTCAGTTCACTCCAAAGTTAATTTCCCCATTTTGACCCTTTGGTAAAAAAGCTCAACTTTATACTGCTCTTCTCTTGCTAATCCTTCATTCTAATCTCACCTGAAAAAGTGATCCTTCCCCTTGCCAAGTCAAACCCCTCTACTTTGTGATGTTTAAAATCTAAATGTGTGGTGGCCTTAAATTAGAAGCTTTAGCACCAGTCTTTGGGCATTAAGCATTATAGGTATTCACATGGAGTTCGGAAAGTTAAGAAAAGGCCTACAGTTCCAGCCTGGTCTGGTTCTTCCTCAAGTCCTCCACCATGAGCCTGTTAGAGAATGGAAGGGATATGAGCATTCCCACACTTGAACAATATATATATAGCCCATGCAGTATGCCAGGCTTAAAATAGGTGGATGGGCTATACGTCCATGCCATCGAACATATTGGAGGAAACTGAGTCAGGCTTAATCAGATGCACGGGATTGAGACGTCCATGGCATCAGGCATATTGGAAGGGGAATAGAAGCCAGGTGTAGAATGAGATGGGTGGGATGAAAATTTTGAGCCATCTCTAATCAGCAGTCAATCACTCTCACCCAATACAATCAGCTCAGATTAATCTCCAGGTGGGTCTGAGCATCTGCTAAATCCCATTATTTTATCACAACTTGAACAAGTGATCCTACTTCATTCTATCTTCTCTAGCATATTGTCCTCTCTTTCATGACCACTCTCTTGTCTATCTTTTTTTTTTTTTGGTGGAGCAATGAGGGTTAAATGACTTGCTCAGGGTCACACAGCCAGAAAGTGGCAAGTGTCTGAGGCTGGATTTGAACTCAGGTCCTCTTGAATCCAGGGCCGGTATCCACTGCGCCACCTAGAATATTAAATTTGATGGGGACAGCTAAGGATATATTTAGAAAACTAAAAATATAAATCCAAATTACAAAACAAAGCTATAATATACTTAACAGAAACTTTTCATAAATGTCTGGCTGAATCACATATGGAAGAAAGTAAAAACACAGCTCTGTCAAGACCTTATCTCTCCAACCACAAGTAGCAACACCTCCAGGCTAACTCCTCACTTGGACTAACACATGAGGATTCTGAGGAGACAAGTACTCCAGGTTGTCAGATCCCAATTCTAAAGGTCACAAGTCCCTACCACTGCATTTACTATTAATAGCCAGCTACAGGACACAATTTGTTTAGAGTAAAAACATTAATTACATAATGGCATGCTAAGGAACAATAGTAAAGAAAAATTCCCTCCATAAAATTAGAATACATTCCCACAAATATAAACAGCATGAGGGGAAGAGTAGCCACAGAGAGTTCATTGCTATGGCCACCTCTAGCACAGATGTTTTTTCTCCTCTCCTAATGACTTCATCTTGTACTCTACCCAGAAAGAGTGTCTCTCATCTGGGTTTTCTGGGCCTGTTTCTCTCCACAGCTCAATTCCCAAAGGTCAAAGGACTTATCTTAACTCGCAAAACACCTCCGTTCTCATATTTTGAAGGACAGAGAATGATCCTCTGCTGGGTATTTTGTCTCCTACTGGGAAAGAGGTTCCACCACAAGACATCATGGTTAGTGGTGAGAGGAGGGGAAGACAGAGAAATACCTTCAAATGGAAAAATGATTCAGTCTCAAGGGAGGGATTCTTTTCCCACAGCTGCCTTTTCAAGTCAAAGAACTCATACTCCTCAGAGCTATCTCTTACCTCAACTTACTCACTATGGCATCTGTCTTGCCATCTGGGACATAACTGATCTCTTGCCATTCAACAGCCCTCTAATTCTATCACTCTTGACTGAAGAACTTCTCTACACCTTGTAAAGAAGTAATAAAGTGTAGTATTTCTGTATACTTCATTTAAGATCTTAACACCTAATCCAGTAGTTTGTGTTATATGCCCCTACTTTTTGGAATTTGGGCCTGGGGAAAAACAATTTTTCAAAGGTCTTCTGGGGGCAGCTAGGTGTCACAGTGGATAAAGCACCCGCCCTGGATTCAGGAGGACCCGAGTTCAAATGCAACCTCAGACACTTGACACTTACTAGCTGTTTGACCCTGGGCAAGTCACTTAACCCTCATTGCCCTGCAAAAAAAAAAAAAAAAAAGTCTTCCAAACAACTTCCACCTGAAAACACACAATGCACAGAACCAAATATATCAATGTTTATTTGTTTTTCTAAGGTAATTTAAGATTCTGAACTCTGGACATTCCAAATATGATATAGGAAGTAAAAACAATACAGAAAGCAATTGCTGTTGCAGTGTTCCAAATACAATAGCTTATAAGCAGATAGCCATTTCACCATATTTATAGCTGTAGCAACCTTTCATTAGTTTTAAGGCAATGTTTGGTTTTTTAAAATTTATTTCAATGCTATTTAAAATACGAATGTGTTCACATAGAACAAAACCTTTCAGAGAATTTCAATTTTAAACATGATTTGCAGATGCAAAGAAAGGTGGTTTTACAAATATAAGATAAATGTTCCACTAATTTACAAAAGGAACTATAACGATTGGAATGACGCCACCTGCTGGAGACTTACTGTAGAAGAGTTCCACCCATGAAGCGAAGGTCTTTGAGGGCAAGACCAGGAGTCTTTTCTTTGGCGTCAGGAAGTGACGCGGGCTAGTGGGAGGAGGAAGGGAGAGACTGGCGCTCTCTGAGGCTCTTTCCTGAGGACGCTGGTGGAGAGGGGAGCTAGAAATGTGCTCTCCCTTTAATAGATAGGAATCTAGGCCTTTCTCTCTCTTTACCAAATTCTTATTCTCCTTAATAAATGCTTAAAAGTCTAACTCTTGCTAAAGCTTATAATTTATTGGCAACCACTCATTAGATATTTTAGACAGTTTAGCTAGAATTTTAGCCCTTAACAGTACAGACGAAAACACTTCCTAATACTGTGTCATTTCTGGAAAAACTAATGAATCAAGAGTTCTGAAATACATACTTTTTTTTTGGGGGGGGGGCAGGGCTATGGGGGGATTAAATGACTTGCCCAGGGTCACACAGCTATTAAGTGTCAAGTATCTGAGGCTGGATTTGAACTCAGGTCCTCCTGAATCCAAGGCTGGTGCTTTATCCACTATGCCACCTAGCTGCTCCTATCCCCTTATTCTTACAAAAACAATGTAAAACCAAATTTTACATATTTGGGGGATATAAAAACGTTGATGCTCTACCTTATATTCCTGATAGAGCTGTAAACTGAGGAATCATTATGTAAAATAACATTGTGAAACACAATGAAAGTTAGAAAAATTTAATATACTTTCACTCAGTGATCATCCTAGGACTATAGCCTAAAAATGTATTTAAAAGGGGCAAAAATAATTTTAATAAGTTTTTAATGGCTCTACTGACTATAACTGAAGAAGAATACAATGGAATATATGTGAATTCTATAAGATTCAAAAGAAAGTACTTTGTGTGCATGAAGCATAAAAAAAACCACCACCTGGAGTTCCATAATGGAAAAAATTAAATAAGATTATCATCTCAGGTCTCTAATTGATCTAATACTATGACTGTGGGAAGAACTTGGGAAGTTCTAACAAATAAACATTTGAAAATATTATATATTTGATCTATTATTTATAATATGTTATTATTCATATGATTAAATACTATATATTACAGATATAAATATATTTATAAATTTCTCCATATTTTTATATGACTCTAATGAAAAAGAAAAGAGAGGGTCAAACATCAGCTTCTTAATTTATAAAATGAAGACATTAAACTTGATCATAACATTATAGATCTAGCTCTTTAAGAACACCTCAGAAATATAATCAAATTATCTAATTTTACTAAGGTCCAGAGAGATTAAATGATTATTGAACCCATGTCCTCCAACATCAATGCTCTTCCATGCTCTTCCTTTTAGTTCTGTCATTAGATGATTATACGACCAATAGATATAAAAATCTGAAGCTATATTATAATTGAAGTGGGGGAAAAACCATATTTCCAATATGGCCCAACTAATCAAATAATCATAGCGCTAAAGCTGGAGGGAATTAACTGATATATAGTCCAATGCCATCATGTTATAGTTGAGGAAACTGAGTTCCATATCATTAAGTGACTTGTTTAATGTCACACAGGTAGTAGGATCAGCAGCACAGTTGGAACGCAGACCCTCTATTTCCAAAGATAGGACTCCTTCCCCTGTATCACTTCGTATATCAATATAGTTGAATTATATTATAGTATTAAAAAGAATTAATACAAAGAAAAATGGTAATTCTTATGTAAAAGATGCTACACCAGGGTTATAATATAGCCACTGATTTTATTAATATATAAATACCATATGAACAGAAAGAAAAGAATAAGAGAATACTATAATTAAATTATTGTCAATATCTATATTAAATTTAAGCTAAACTATTCATACTTTTTGACTACTGGTTCTAATAACTTTGTATTTCTTAAGATTACTATTTAGCTTATATATATATATATATGGATATGGATCTATCAACACGTGTACACATACAAAACCACACATGACTAAGTAGGATTTATATCAGAGATGCAAAGATGGTTCAATATTAGGAGGAAACGGCATAACTAGTAATATTTTTAAAATCTAAAACTTTATTTTGTGCATAAATTTTAAAACCTTGATTAAGTACAATATTCATTTATGCTAAAAAACCTATAACATCTATGTATATAAATAGTACCTTTCTAAAACCAAATGCAAGCATCATATATGCCAAGAGCATATACTTTCAAAAAAAACATGGGACTAAAGGAAGGATGTCTGATCTCCCAAATGTTAGTTGATCTAAGAATGGAAATGCTTTTAATAGCACTGAGAGAAATTAAAAGTATGAAGACGGATATAGAAAAGATAAAGGTATCTACTGACAGTATGATGTGCTGAGAAAATGCTACGGAATGAGTAAAGATACTAATTGAGCCAATTAATAGCTTCAAAAAAGTCTCATGCTAAAAAATAAACCTTTAAAAATCAACTGATTTAGGGGCAGGTAGGTGTCACAGTGGATAAAGCACTGGTCCTGGATTCAGGAGGACCTGAGTTCAAATCCAATCTCAGACACTTGACACTTAATAGCTGTGTGACCCTGGGCAAGTCACTTAACCCTTCTGGCCATTAAAAAAAAAAATCAACTGATTTCCATATTATAATAATGACAAAATCCAAGAGTTAATAAAAGAAAGACAAATCCCATTCTAAATAACTACACAATGCATAAACTATCTGGGAACCAATCTATTAAAGCACAGAAAAGACTTACATAAAATTGAAAAGCGTTCCTTTAAGAAATTTTGAGCAACTTAAATAGCTGGAAAAATATTTGGTATTCATTGCTGAGCCATGCCAATATAAAAAAATGATAATACTATCAAAGTATTATCACACTTTTAATTCTCTATCAATCAAATTACACAAGGGAAACATGATAAAATAGTAATAAAATCCATTTGGAATAATAAAAGATCTAGAATACCAAGGACAATGATGAAAAGACATAGTATGGACAATGGGGGAACAATACTTCTAAACCTCAAATTATATTGTAAAGCACTAGTTATCATAACTATCTGTTACTAGTTAAAGATATAAGCAGATAATGAACTAGTTTAGACAAAGGAGAAACAGAAGCAATGGAACTCAGTAGCACAATGTTCAATAAAGTAGAAAACAAATTACCTAGGAAAGAATTACCTATCTGATAAAAGCAGAATGATCATGTTAAAAAGAAATCTGGAATTATGCAACTAAAGTCACTAAAATGTCCATATTCTTTGATTCAGAGACTCCTTGACTAAGCCTATACCCTAGAGAAGCTAATGATAATTAGAAAGTATCATTACATACCAAAATATTTGTAGCAGCACTTTTTTGTGATAGCAAAGACCTTGGAACAAAGTAGATGTTCAATGATTGGGAAATAGCTAAACAAACTATGGCACGTGAAGGTAATGGAATATATCACTGTGCCGTAAGAAATTATGAATGTGATGAATAAAGAGAAGCATGGAAAGAAGCTACATGAGCTGATACTGAGTGAAGCAAACACAGCAAGAAAAATAATATATACAATGAATAAAATAATGTACATAGAAAGAACTACATACACACACACACACACACACATAAAATCAAAAGTCAATGTCGGAGGTGGAGCCAAGATAGTAGAGAAAAGGCAGTGACTTGCCTGAGCTCTCCCCAACACCCCTCCAAATACCTATACCTTTAAATAATGCCATAAGACAATTCCTGAAGCAGTAGAACCCACAAAAAGGGCAGGGTAAAATAATTTTCCAGCCAGTGGATAAAGCACTGGCCCTGGATTCAGGAGTTCCTGAGTTCAAATCTGGCCTCAGACACTTGACACTTACTAGCTGTGTGACCCTGGGCAAGTCACTTAACCCCCATTGCCTAAAAAAAAAAAAATTTGTGCTCCAAATTTTCTTTCTTTGTTAAAGTGGGGCACTGAAGCAGAACTCTGTTCTTTTGCCCTTACTCCAATCCAGATCACAGTTCTGAGTGGCAAGTCCCAGGCAGGGGAGGAGCATAAGGCACATCAGAGCTGGCAGCCACAGTGGAATGGGACTCTGTTAATAGTTCCAGGGCAGAAAAGTAGGTCTGTGGTTGCTTGCAGACCAGAGCACAGGCCAGCAGAACAGTAAACATACCTCTCCTTAAATCATAACTTCTTGGAAGAACTAAAAACTTACAAATTCCTAGAAGTATCTCTGAAAACAGTTGCACAAAACCCCTGAAGCTTGGGACAGCTGTGCCCTCCACCCTGGAAGCAGTGCCCCACTTTAACAAAGAAAGAATTTGGAGCACAAAATTTCTAAAGTGGTCGTTAAAAATTGTTTTTGCGTGTAATTGGGGAAAAATTCTAAATAAATTTAAAATAAACAAAAAAATTTTTTAATTAAATTTTAAAAAGTCAATGTAGCAAAACTATACCAAATGAACATGGTTCAAAAGAAGAGATATGCGAATATAGTCCCATCCCACTCCTTTTCAGAGTTGGGAAGGCCACAAGTGATGCACTATTAATTTTTCAGATTTTTTTTTGATATGTTGATAAGTTAATGCTGATTTTTCTTTTTTTTCTTTTGTCTTTATAAAAATTGTTTTATGGAATTGATATCTGGGAAAATGAAGAGGGATATTGGAGGAAACTAAGTTGATATTATTTTTAAAAGACAGAAGGAAGGAAAGGAAGGAAGGGAGGGAGAGAGGGAGGGTGAATGGGAGAAAAAGAAAGGCTTAAGATTTGTAGATTACACTGAAGCCTCACACATACATATCATGAATATTTTCTTTGAAAAAAGATTTGGAAGGTGATGGACTTGGAGAGAAGCAAGTAACAATATAAAGAATGAAAAATATTCAGTTTTAACAAGCAGAAAGAGATTTGTTATTAATGTGCAAGTTACACCTGAGTTGCTTGTCCACATATAGTCAGACCATCAATTGGTCATATAAGTTACTATCAGGGCTAGCAAATAAATAAATAAAAATCAGAAAAAAAAAATAGAATGTGATAGTAAAGCAATTTAATCCTGAATTACTTAAGCAACTGCAAATCAAAAAAATTGGAAAAAATTACAGATACTAACTAGAGTTTAAAGTCAGAGAAACTGGGTATGCCATTCATTATCTGGGTGACCTCAGACTTAGCTTCTTCAGAACTCATCTATAAAGTTAGTGCATTGGACTAGTCGGCCTTCTAAAGTCCCTTCCAACTCTAAATCTTATGATGCTAAAGTTTTTAACCTGGATGTCTGAAAGAATTAGTGGTATCAACAGCACAAACAGAAAGACAAGAGAACCTTGCTTCTTTATTTCAGTAGCTGGTAATGATGAACTTAATTTCAGACCTGCTGAATTTCATGTGCTAAATATACAGAGCTGGGATTTGCATAAGATGCATATAGAGGCTCAAACACAAGTCAAGAATGTTGTTAGCTATAATGTCATTTTTATTTGTTAGACTCTTCAAATTATTATTTTATAACCTTCAAGAAACCATTCAATTTGTTCTAAAAACAATTGGGAAAATCAAGGAAAATTTTTCAAAATATATGCACACTACTAAAAAAACTGGCAACATAATTTAACACAATCATCAGAAAGTAATCAAATAATTATATTCAGCTTAAATTATTACAGCATCTTTATGTGCTTTATAAAGGGCATCCTATTTACTCAATAAAGATTAGGAAACCACATGCAACAATAAAATAAAAATAAAACCAACAAACAGTGGTTTTTTGCTTTGTTTTGTCTTTTTCTAAAAGAGCTAGCTTTGTAAGTAAAATCAAAGAGCAACAGCACCACACTGTGGAAGGTTCAGTGAACAAAAAGTTTACTGCAGGGGTGAAAAAAACATTATGTGAGAAATAGCAATGGTATAATTTCAACACTGTAACATGGAAACTTAGACATCAGGAGGAACAGTAAATACACCTTTCCACCTACTTGATTCCACCACTTTTTTCTTCAAAAAAGTCCCTAAAATACTCCAGGAATCCTGTATCTCTAAATTTATATTTATTGCCTTTTTCAATTTGTTCTTCAAATATTGTACCATTCACTACTATCTTAATGACTTTCCAAGAATTGAGACAAACAAAAAAAAATGATTGTCATACCTATTTACAGAAATGAAACTTCGTATAATATTTTATCACTACCTTCTTTTGGCAATTTCATCAGTTCCCTAATTTATCTCCTGAGCTCCAGGCCCATACCACCATGGACACTTTAACCTATTCCAACAGTCTTGGGCTGTTTTACTCTATCAGAGATTAAACCTGCATTAGATTTCAAACTTCTTGTGAGCAAGGAACTGTTGTCTTTGTATCTCCAGAGTGCATGAGACACAGTAGGCATTTTAAAAATACTTGCTGCTGATGACTCTTCCCTGCTTCCATTGTCTGCTGTTTTCAAACCAACCTGCAGTTACCAAAATAAACTTCCTAAGGTATGAGTCTGACCATGCCATGACCATTCTCAAAAAGCACTATTGGCTTCCTAAGTGACTCTAGAATAAAACCTCTGGCATTTAAAACCTTTATCAGTTTAAGTCTAGCTTACCTTTTCAGACTTATTTCACAAGATTCCTCTCATCCAATTTTCTTCCAATTACACTGGCCTGCCTCCTGTTGCCCAAATTCATCATTTTGCCCTGTGGCTCAGCACCATTTTTTTCTTTAGCCTAGAATGCATTGAATCCTTTCCTCACAGTTGCCTTCTGGAAGTTGAGCTTCCTTTCTATGAGACAACTATAATACCAATACCCAAAGAAGAGAAAGCCAAGAAAAAATAAAACTATAGGTCAAAATCACTAATGAATATTAATGTAAGAATAGTCAATAAATACTACCAAAGATGCTACATAATGTTGAATATTATTCAGATTGGAGTTACATAAGATTATGCAGATATAGTTTTTAAAATGGGAAACTATAAAGGTAATGAATCATATTAATAATAAATATTTATGAATCTCACATGATTATATCAATAGACATAGAAAAGGAATTCAACAAGATAGATAAATGTGTTAAAATATTAAAAAAGGACAAAAATATATTTTCCTGAATATGATAAACAGTATCCTTCTAAAACCAATAATCAGCCATTATTTTTAACAAAGAAATACTAAATGTTTTTTGAGAAATATCAGTGTTTGAAAAAGGATGTTCATTTGTCTCTACCACCATTTGATATATTCCTACAACAATATAACAAATTAAGGGTAAAAAACATGGGCAATGAAAAAATGAAATTATTTGAGATGATATAATAGT
The DNA here is from genome assembly GCF_019393635.1 of Dromiciops gliroides. NCBI lineage: Eukaryota > Metazoa > Chordata > Mammalia > Microbiotheria > Microbiotheriidae > Dromiciops > Dromiciops gliroides. The sequence continues at coordinate 526,887,878 of NC_057863.1, read as the reverse complement.
TTATTTTTTAAATTTAGATAATCAAAAATAGATTCAATAAAGATGTTGTTGTTGTTATTGTTGTTCAGTTGTTTCAGTTATGACCAGCTCTTTGTGACCCAATTTAAGTTTTTCTTGGTAAAGATACTAGAGTGGTTTGCCATTTCCTTTTCCAGCTCATTTTATAGAAGGGGAAACTAAGGCAAACAGGAGTAAGTGACTGGCTCATGGCCACACATCTAGTTATCTCAGACCACATTTGAAATCTGTCTTCCTGCCTCCAGACCCCACATTCTATCTACTATGCCACTAACAAGCTACAAAATAAATCTATACATATCATCATAAAATTCTGTATATTCCTGAAAAAAATACAGCAAAATGCAAAGGAGAAATTCCATTTAAAAGAACTAAAAGAGGGGACAGAACCAAGATGGAGGAATAAGGCATGAACTCACCTTAACTCACAAATTCACCACCAAACAACTACAAAATAAAGCCACACACTGAATTCTGGAGTGGCAGAATCAATAAAAGGACAGAGTGAAACAATTTTCCAGGTCAAGGCAATTTAGGTGTTAATAAGAGCTGTTAAGACAATCCCTTGAACTTGTCTTTTTGAGTTGCCACATTTTTCACAAACACTGGACTTAGGGCATGAAGGAGGCCCTGAATATGTCGAAGATGAAGCTCCCCCTGAGCTGATAGAAATTGTTGTTGTACTCCAAGCTGGACTCTTTTTGTGTCCTTGGGAGGCAAGACAGGCAGCAGCCCTCTGTGTCAGGTGGGGATACTGCTTGTGCAGCTGGGGTCCTCTGCAGATAAGGGGACCCTTCTGTCTTCATGGTTTAACTATTGGCAATGGAAAAGAATATGGTTTTTGCCATCGCCCTACTCCTCTCTATGGTGAATGGTTTTGGAGTACTTTTGATGTACTGTTCCTCCTATCATGTTACACCCCCTCCTGATATCCCTTCCTAAATTTGTCCTGCTATTATAAAAGTGTAAATTTCTTTAAAAACATTGGGCCCATTGGGTTTCCATCCATGTTCATTTCTCTTATAATAAAACTTGTTTTCACAAAAATGTCATGACATTGTGATTGCCTGTTGACAAAGGTCAGTAGGAAAGGTCTATCTCACTGAGGAAAAAGGACTAATGATGAAATAAACTATCTATATCCAAAGAAAGAACTGATATTGATGGAACAGACTTAAGCATACTTTTTTCATTTTCTTTCATTTTTTTAAATCAAGTGTTCTTGTACAAAATGCCAAATATGGTAATGAACCACTGGTTAATCTGATTTAAAAAAGGAAAGAAGAAAACCAAATTACCATCAAAAATGAAAGGGGTGAATTCACCACCAGTGAAGAGGAAATTAAAACAATTATTAGGAGCTATTTTTCCCAAGTACATGCCAATAAACTAGTGATCTAAACAAAATGGATGAATATTTACAAAAAATAAAAACTGCCCAGATTAACAGAAGAAAAGAATATTTAAATAATGCCATCTTTGAAAAAAAAATGGAACAATCCATCAATATACTCTAAGAAATATCCCCTGACAAGATGTATTTACAAGTGAATTCTACCAAACATTTAAAGACCAATTAATCCCAATACTATATAAATTATTGATTCTATGGTACTGGCTAAGAAATAAATTGGTGGATCAGTGAGATAGATTATGTACACCAGACACAGTAGTAAATGAACATAGTAATCTACTGTTTGATAAACCCAAAGACCCCAGCTTTTGAGGAAAAAATTCCCTATTTAACAAAAACCACTGGGAAAACTAGAAAAGAGTATGGCAGAAATTACATATAGACTAAGATCTTACAACCATATACCAAGATAAGGTCAACATAGGTATATGGTTTAAACATAAATGGTGATATCATAAGCAAATTAGGGGGCAGGACTAGTTTACCTGTCAGATCTGTGGCTAAGGGAAGAATTTAGGACTAAACTTGAATATTACAAGATGTAAGATGGAGTAGTTTTATTAAATCAAATCTAAAAGTTTTAAACAAAACCAATTCAACCAAGATTAGAAGGAAAATAGAAAACCTAGGGGAATAAATAGGTGTGTATGTATTTATAACAAGTATCTCTGATAAAGGCCTCATTTCTCAAATATATAGAGAACCGAGTCAAATTTATACAAATACCAACCATTCTTCAATAAAGAAATGGTCAAAGGATATGACCAGGGAGTTTTCAGATGAAGAAATCAAAACTATCTACATATGAAAAAATGCTAAATCACTATTGATTAAAGAAATAAAAATTAAAACAACTATGAAATACCACCTTAAACCTAACAAATTTGCTAATATGACAGTAAATGTTGGAGAGGATATGGGAAAATTGGGACACTGTTGTAAAACTGATCCAACCATTCTTTTTTTTTTTTTTTTTTGCAGGGCCATGAGGGTTAAGTGACTTGCCCAGGGTCACACAGCTAGTAAGTGTCAAGTGTCTGAGGCTGTATTTGAACTCAGGTACTCCTGAATCCAGGACCAGTGCTTTATCCACTGTGCCACCTAGCTGCCCCCTGATCCAACCATTCTGGAGAACAATTTGCCCAACCCTTTGACCCAGCAATACCACTACTAGGTCTGTATTCCAAAGAGATTAAAAAAAAAAAAGGGAAAAAGACCAATTTGTAAAAAGATATTTATAGTAACTCTTTTTATAGTGGCAAAGAATTGGAAATTGAAGGAATATCCATCAACTTGGGAATGACAGAACAAGTTGTGGTTTAAGTGTGTAATGGAATACTACTGTGCTATAAGAAATGACAAGGAGGATGATTTCAGAAAAACCTGGGAAGATTTATATGAATTGATTAAAAAAAAAAGTCAAGGGAACAGAACCAGGAGAACACTATATACAATAACAGCAATACTGTATGATGATCAACTATGAATGACAATTATTCTCAGCATAACAATGATCCAGGGCAATTCCAAAGGACTCAGGATGAAAAATACTATCCATCTCCAAAAACAGAACTGATGGAATTTGAATACAGATTGGAGTGTTATTATTTTTCACTTTTTTACGTTTTTTTCTTCCCTTGGTTTACGTTTTCTTTCACAACATAAGTAATATGGAAATATGTTTTGCTGGACTGCACATGTATAACCTATATCAAATTACTTACCATCTCAGAGAGGGGGTGGAGAGGAAGAAAATTTGAAACTCAAATTTTTTTAAATGTTAAAAGTGTTTTTACACATAACTTGAGAAAAAATTAAAATATTATTCAAAAAATACCTACAAAGTGCATTAAATATCTTCAAATTGATATAACAAGATACCTTCTGAGCATTATATAAATTACAAATAATTCTTTATGAAAACAAAGGAATACTTAGAGATATCAATTTTGAATGGATTCATCATGATCATAGCACCTAAATTAAGTTACAGATTTCATGCTTATGGCAAATAAACTACAAAAAGTTTATTACTCTTTAGAACTTAATATGATTAATTCATTTGAAATAACAAGAGATCAAGAATTCCAAGGGAAATGATTGACAAAGTGGGGGAGGGTCTATCAAGATATAGGTCTTCAATGTGGCATTAATTTCTTAAATGACTATAAATTCATACAACCAGAAAAGCAAAACTCAGAAGCAAATGAACACAAAAGCTAAGAGTTTAACATATGCAACAAAAACAAGAGTTAAGGATTCCTAATTCAACAAAAAGTGTTGAGAAAAATGGAAAGCAATTTGCCAGAAATTTGGTTTAGACAAACAACTATATAAAAATATACCAAAATAAGCTCCAAATGTATGTGACCTTAACATAAAAGGTTACATGATAAAGAAACTAGAAAAGAATGGAAAGAAATAACTTTGATAACAGAAATAGAGGGAAAAGGGGAATTCTTAACCAAAGGACAGAGGTCACAAAAGACAAAACAATGTTGCTTGTATAAAATCTAAAAGCTTTTATATGAACAAATCAAGCAATTTGAGGAAGGATAATTGGTCAAAGAGAGGAAAAATCTTCAGATTTTTAAAAAAAAATAATATTATTTAAAAACCAAGTGAGAGAAATCCGAGTGCCAGAGGTAAAAATTTAAAAATAAACGAAAGCTATGGCATGCCTAAGACGGCTAGGCCTTAAGGACTTTAAAAAAAAAAAGGGGGCACTGCATCAGTTGACAAGATGTGCTCTTTCAAATTTTTCTTAAAATTCATCCTTTCTAGTGTTAAAAATCATGACAAAGGGGGGCGGCTAGGTGGCGCAGTGGATAAAGCACCAGCCCTGCATTCAGGAGTACCTGAGTTCAAATCCGGCCTCAGACACTTGACACTTACTAGCTGTGTGACCTTGGGCAAGTCACTTAACCCCCATTGTCCCACCCACCCCCCAAAAAAAAACATGACAAAGACTTGCTATCCAAAATATAGAGAACTGATAGATAAGAAGAGCAAGCATTCATATGGTATTTTAAGGTCTGCAAAGCATTTAACACATAATTTCACTTGATCCTCACAAGAACTAAATCAAGGAGGTACACTATTATTATCTTAATTTTACAGATGAGGGAGCTAAGTATCACAGCAAGGAAGTTTCTGAGAAAGGATTCAGTTCAGGTCTTGTCTCCACATCCATTGCAATATCCAGTAAGCCACCTAGCTGCTACATAAGACCAAAAACAATTCCACAACAGATAAACAGACAGAAAAGAAATTTTCAAAAGAATAAATACAACTGAAAAACCCTGTGAAAAATGTTCAGAATTATTAATAACAAGATAAATACAAATTAAAATAATACTGAGATTTTACCCACACTCAATTTAGTCAAAATCATATAATCAGAAAAAGTCAAGGGGTGGATGGACTATGCTAACATAAAAACACTCATACAGTGAGAATGGAACTGTAAATTGGTCCAAATCTTCTGGAAAACAATTATAGAAACAATTCTACAAAAGTGAATAAATTATTCATACTCTGATTCAACAATCTGGCTACTGACTCAGGAAGGTGTTTGCTTCCATGAACTAAATCATCTCATTCATTTTGCAGACTTGTCATAGATACAATGGGAAAAACAATCAGCTCCTCAGTGAGACCTAGCTGTGTTAGGAAAACTGCCTGTTTGCTTTTCTATAGTGATGAGAATGATGTCATTCTTACTCGCCTCACAAGATTGTAACAAAAATTTAATAAAATCAAGCTCTTTGAAAAAGTCAACATGACATACAAACATGTTCTTCAATACTGTAATGAGTAGGTAAAATTACAAGCTTACAATGTATTCGTTGCTTTTTAAAGTTTGAAACGTTCAACTTTCTGTTTGGTCCATGCAGACATTCACCCAGGTATCTACTGCTACTCAACCTCCTCCATCTTACCTGGCCATATCTACTGTTGACTGGGCAGGGTTTCCCCATAGGATCAGATGAATGAGTCATGGCCTTAGTTTAAAAAAAAAAAAAATCTACACTTGAGGTACACCAAAAACAGAGTCAGCATAGTGGGTAGAGCAAGAGACTTGTACTTTGAAAGATCTTAGTCAAAGTCCTGTCTCAGACACTTACCATGTGACACTGGGCAAGTCACTGAACCTTTCTGTGCTTCATTTTCTTCAGATGTACAATTAGGGGTTTGGATTCCAAGGTCTCTTCCAGTTCTAAATATACAAGTATATGTATAAAAGAGCCAAATAGGTATTGCCATGACCTCCAAAAGAACTTAAAAAAATTCAGTTCTACAACGGTCTAGTAAAACCATTCAGTTTATTCCATTACGACTATCCTGTGAAATACTGGCCTCGAATCCTAACTGATCCAAAGCTGACTGCAACCCTAAAAAGAAGTAAACTAGAACCCAAGACAGTTATGGCAGAATTTTTATTCTGAAGACACAACTGAAAGAGTGATCATCAGCTCAAATGCAGAAGAGTAGGGTTTGAATCCAGATCCTCAAATGCTCTAAGTCTGGGCTTCTCTCTAATATACTGTACAATCTCTACTAAACATTATATTTAATACTTAGCTTTGTCAATCAGACTGAACTGGCCTCTAATCTATGCATGGCTAGAACCAAAAAGAGTAGGCTAGCAACAGGAGAATCAGGAATCAAACAGAAGTTTAATTTCAAAGTGAGGGAAACAGCTTGTAAACAAGGAGGAATCTAGACACATGTGCCAGGGCCCTGTCCCTAGTGGCAGGATCCACTTTGGTATGGCCAAATCTTAATACTTATACCAATGGCTACCCTGTGAGCTATAGCTCTGATAATAAGGGGTAACATTGGTTCATAGTGGGGCTTCAGGAGCAGAACTTGTCAGAGCTTGTCCAGTGCTAGTCTGATCTCAGAGAACACCTGGTGCTGGTCAAAGCAATTACAATAATTATGTTATTTTGCCAGAGAGTGAGATCATCCAAAGGGCAAGTGCAAAGGATTGTTGTTTAGGCCAAGCTTGGGATACAATTTGCTTGCTGGGCCTTAGCTCCAGGAAACAGGATGTCTCCTAATATCTTGACAGCTAGACAATGTAAATTAGACAATAATACTTCTCTTGTCACTGTCCCTTCATATTTTCTCCCCATAATTCATTCTCTCATTCACCTTACCAAATTCTTATTCTGATAAAGGAAGAGAAACTAAGTAGAGGCACATTAAAAGTAGATGGGGAGGGGCAGCTAGGTGGTGCAGTGGATAGAGCACTGGCCCTGGAGTCAGGAGGACCTGAGTTCAAATCTGGCCTCAGACACTTGACATTTACTAGCTGTGTGACCCTGGGCAAGTCACTTAACCCCAATTGCCTCACTTAAAAAAAAAAAATAGATGAGGGGGAGCTAGGTGGCACAGTGGATAGAGAACTGTCCCTGGAGTCAGGAGGACCTGAGTTCAAATCTGGTCTCAGACACTTGACACATACTAGCTGTGTGACCCTGGGCAAATCACTTAACCCCAATTGACTCACCAAAAAAAAAAAAAAAAAGGGCAGATGGGGAGGCAGCTAGGTGGCTCGGGGATAAAGAACCGGCACTGGATTCAGAAGGACCTGAGTTCAAATCCAGCCTCAGGCATCTGACACTTACTAGCTGTATGACCTTGGGCAAGTCACTTAACCCTTATTGCCCCCCCCCAAAAAAAAGTAGATAGAGGGGGACAGCTAGGTGGCAGAGTGGATAAACTACCAGCCCTGGATTCAGGAGGACTTGAATTCAAATTCGGCCTCAGACACTTGACACATACTAGCTGTGTAACCCTGGGCAAATCACTTAACCCCAATTGACTCACCAAAAAAAAAAAAAAAAAGGCGGATGGGGAGGCAGCTAGGTGGCTCGGGGATAAAGAACCGGCGCTGGATTCAGAAGGACCTGAGTTCAAATCCAGCCTCAGCCATCTGACACTTACTAGCTGTATGACCTTGGGCAAGTCACTTAACCCTTATTGCCCCCCCCCCAAAAAAAAGTAGATAGAGGGGGACAGCTAGGTGGCAGAGTGGATAAACTACCAGCCCTGGATTCAGGAGGACTTGAATTCAAATTCGGCCTCAGACACTTGACACGTACTAGCTGTGTGACCCTGGGCAAATCACTTAACCCTTATTGTACCACCAAAAAAAAAAAAAAAGTAGATAGAGGGGAAAGAAAAAAGGGCTTATGTACAAATATACCAACCTAGGAAGACTGACGACAATGGTCTTTTCATTCTAGTGGAAGAGTTAAGAAACATGTTTGTATCAGACTCAAGTGTAAACAACTGTAACTGTTTTTTGAACATGGTACTTCTTTCCATACATATAAAGATGCCAAAATCAAGGTACATGTCCCATATAGATGGAGATAAATAATATGCTTAACACAGAGGATGCCTTCTTAGCAAGATATATATTAACCTACAGAGCAATTCTGGAAAACTGCTAATAAGATTAACAAGGTTCAGGAAAATTCTTAGAACTTAAGTATTTTATTTTTAAGAAACTGATTATTCATTGAAGAATTAACAAATGTGACAGAAAATGAACCAGAAGAATAGCAAACTGACAGGGTAAATTAAATTTTATATATTTCTTAACTTAGGCTTAAATTAAGCCGTTAACAAAAGTTATTCTTTTACAAAATTTGAAGTTCCTTTGAAAGTAAATTCGATGCAGCTTTTGAATTGAATTGACAGTACTATGCAAAACAACAAATCTATTTTCACAAGTACACTGGGTAGCAGTGTAATTAAAGTTTTTACTTTATTTCTAGTCAGATAAGTATCCAGAATTCACTGATGATAGCAAGATGATATTTTAGAGCCTTACATACAAATATACTTCTAGAACCTGGGAAAGGTAAGTGATGAATCACTACTTCTCAAATATACAAATTAAGATGGACAATGGAATTTAATTCTGGAATGGGCCCTGAATTTAACTGAAGAAAAGAGTAGGCTAGATTAGATTAGTCAATGTCAGGAAAATTGTGCAGGGCTTTCAACTAACTCTCGGTTTCTCCCAGAAACAAATTTCTTTTTTTCATCAATAATATTCTTCCATCTAAATGGCTAAACATCATGTAATTTTTTTTTCAAAGAATTAAGACTACAGGTCACCCAAGGGGCAATACCAAAAGGTATGATGGGCCTAAATATGCATATTGCAATCAATGAATCAACAAGTATTTTTAAGCACCTATGTGCCAGGCATTGTGCTAGGTGCTGGGATACAAATACAAGAAATGAAATTATCCTTACTCAAACAAGCAACATAACAAAAATTATCAAACATATGCATGAATGGAAAAGGTGAGCTGGTAAGAGTTGAAGGTTAAAGACGCTCAGCCACATGCTCCACTGGTGATAACAAAATGTCAAAAGAATTAGAGGAAGAGCTCCAACAAAAAATCATGAGGGTAGACAACTCTGCTGTGGAGATGTATAGAAGAATATGTACAAAAGAGGCACCAGATTAAGGTATGCACAAATAGTGCTTGTAGGTCCTGACATCAAAAGCAGTGAAATAACTTCTTGTTTAAACTTAGTAAGGGAAAAGAATAAATGCTGATAATGCTACAGTCAATAGTCACCTATTATTTCATCAGCTAAGGAGGAAATGTATATAATACAACAGTACTTTTCCTCCTCTGAGGAATATAATCATTTTTTGAGAAACGGTTCATCCAGAATTTATATTCTGCTCTATCAAAATGTTTACAGACTGAGAAGCAAAGGAACATTTTTACAGATTTAAAATAATTATCCTGAACTTTCTGCTCCAAGATCACTCAAGTGTTAGGATTAAGGAATCTGAAAGCTTGGCTAAGTAAACTGTGCTAGAAAAATAGAATATTACCTGGCAAAGTTGTCTTCATGATATCAATTCCAACTTGTACCTTAGGTTCAGCAGCAAGAACTGCATAGTCTCCTTGATGTGAGATATTAAAGTTGAAATTTGTTTGAGTACTGAAGGAATCATTCACAAGAACTGGTTTCCCTTTTGAAGTTCTCTGCAAGAGTATATTATTCCAAGGGATGTTCAATTTTTCTGCAATTAATTTCCTCATCATCAGTCGACCTACCTGCGAATTTAATGATACTGTAAAAAGGTATATAATAATGCCTATTGAACAATCATATCAAATGCCCTCACATCAAATATTGGCATTTTTTGTTATTAAAATGTTATCTTGGGGCAGGTAGGTGGCACAGTGGATAAAGCACTGGCCCTGGATTCAGGAGGACCTGAGTTCAAATCCGGCCTCAGACACTTGCCACTTTCTAGCTGTGTGACCCTGGGCAAGTCACATAACCCTCACTACTCTGCAAAAAAAAAAAAAAAAAAGTTATCTCCTGGGATAGGTGGCACAGTAGACAGAGTGCTTGGCCTGGGGTCAGGAAGACCTGAGTTCAAATTCATCTTCAGATACTTAATAGATATGTGATCCTGGGCAAATCACTTAATCTCTGCCCGCCTCAGTTTCCTTACCTGTAAAATAAGATAAATAATAGCACCTATTTCACAAGATTTTCATGAAGATGAGAGTAATCAAATAGCACTTTCTCAATTTTAATATGCTAAATAAATCCTATTATCATTAATAATTTCACTTTACTAACAAAGCTAAAGACTTAAAGCTAGAAAACACTAAGCATAATAATGAATTTTGTAAGAGAACTTCTGGGGGCAGCTAGATGGCGCAGTCGATAGAACACCGGCCCTGGAGTCAGGAGTACCTGAGTTCAAATCCAGCCTCAGACACTTAATACTTACTGGCTGTGTGACGCAAGTCACTTAACCCCAACTGCCTCACAAAAAAAAAAAAAAAGAGAGAGAGAACTTCTATAAAGTACTTGCTATCACTGAATTATTTTAATAAGTACCATACTCTTACTATCTTCTGCTTTCATTTTATTTACTTGTTTTTAAATGACCAAAACTATTTATTCATATGTATGAAATATAAGTAAATAACCAGGTAATTAAAAGTAACAAAGGAGAATCATTTTGAAGACACATTATTGTATTTAAAATACCTTATTTCTTACTTTGTATTAAAATTTTCTATTATTTTAAAATATTCAATTTAAAAATAAGTGATGTCACTTGAAATGTGGCCTCCCTTCAATATGGTTAGGCAAAATACATTATGATTACATTTTAGTTTGTGGAACCTAGAGAGAAAAAACCTTAAAGATCTGAAATATGCCAGTCAGGAAAATATATTAATTACTACCTCAATATTAACTTGGTTATACTGAAGAGGCTGTTGTTTTTTTTTTCTTTATGATACACTGCACTGCTCTCTATAATAATTGTTCTGATCATTTTCAATATGAAACCAAGTTTTCTGGATCTTTTTAACTTGAAAAACTTCCATGGCTTTTAAACATAAAATTTATAGACAATATACTTCCTCCCTAAGAGCTAGGACAAGAAACATCATTAAACAATGGAAAATTATTCATCTATGAAAACAGAATGTGGTAACCATATTATAACTGCCATACAACCAATTAGAACCTTTTTTGTAATGAACATTTTAAAAATGATACACAAATATACTACAAAATAAATTTTACAGAATTTAAATCAATGGGTTTCATTCATCCAAATAGGACTAATACTTCAAGCATTAGCTGTACAGGGAAGAAAAAAGTCCTGAAACAACATTTGGCTAACAATAAGTGTTAACCATATAATGATTTAGTACAATGATAGAATACTGACCTTTTTATGAAGACTAATAGGAATAGTAACAGGATAGGATAAAAAAGATATCCCATGTTACATGCTTTACATAGGATTAAAGCTTTAGAAAATGAAAAGGGGTTTATTTGGTACATATGTTTATTTTTATAGAATGAGAAACTGAGGCCCAGGGAGTTTAAGTAATTTGCCCACCATCACACAGGTGTTAAATGAAAGAGCAAAGATTCAAACCAAGGTCCTCTGTCCAAATACAGCACACTTAGGACAGTACCATGTACATATAGTCTGAAAATACTATCTCTCAAAAGTTCGTTATTACTTTTAATTGACTACAAAGCATCATCCACAATTCCTCATTCTCACACATATCCAATCACTTGCCAAATTTTGTCTTTTTAAAAAACTTCTACAATATCTCTTCCGTACATCCTCTTCTTTTCCCTCAGTCACCATCCTAGTTTAAGACCTCTTGCTGGGCCTATACAGATAGCCTCCAAATTGGTCTCCATCCTTAGAATTCCCCCCATGTGAGAGTAAACTCCTGGAGCATTTGCCTCTTCCTATATGCCCAGCACTTTAGCACAGTGCCAGGAGCACAATAGGCAGCATTTTCATAAATGTTTATTGATTTCTTTAATTCAACCTTCCACAAAGCTACCAATTTCCTAAAATGGTAGTGTGACCACAACATTCCCTCTACTCAATAAAGCCCAGTAACTCCCTATTTCCTCCAAGATCAAAAATTAGCTACTGTCTGGCATTTAATCCTCTTTACAACCTGGCCCCATCCTAACTTTTCCATTCCTTCCCTCCAACTTCCACATTCTATGGTCCAGTCAAACCAACTTTCCTGCTGTCTTTGAACAGGATACTCCATATAGGGGCAGCTAGGTGACGAAGTGGATAGAACACTGGTCTTGCAGTCTAGAGAACAGAGTTCAAATGTGACCTCAGACACTTACTAGCTGTGTGACCCTGAGCAAGTCACTTAATCCCAATTGCCTTAAACATCTGGGGTCATCTCCAGTCATCCTGATATTTATCTTGCCACTGGACCTAGATGGCTCTGGAGGAGTGAGGTTGGTGACCTTGCACAGCCCTTCCTCATTAAATCCAATTCATTAACAAGTCATGGCATCTGTCATGGTCTTCCAGAATGAAGGACAAACAACCACAACCACCAAATAGCAAAGGAATAGTTTCACAAATTGTTTTGAATATTAATCCAGGCTTTTTGGCTAGGTCTCTATTTTAACTTGAAAAACTAAAAGAAACATAACCTCAATCTTTATCCCCAGGTTCCTCAATCATTCCTTCTTCTTCAGAGGCCCCTCTAGCATGTTCTGGGCAGGTCTTTTAAGGGCGCTGGGGGGGGGGGGGGTCAGCATCCTTGCTGCCAGAGGCAGGAAAAGACATGGCCAAGAGAGAATTAGTGGTAGAGGTTATGACTAAACTCCTACCACTTGTAGAATTGTGTTCTAGATCTAGCATAAATAGTTGCTGTGTATGGCAGAGAAACTCTCATTTTAAACATTCCTATTAAGTTGCATTCTTTTAACTTCTTGGGAAACCTTTCTCCTTAAATTCTCTTGCATTTACTTTTCGGTCTTATATGTATCCTCCCCTCCCCCATCCCCCATAAGTCCCTTGAGGACAGAGATATTTTCCTTTGTGTCTAGGTAACCAAGCACACAGTAGCAATGCTTAATAAACGCGTCAGCCAGTTCTACCAAGCTGGAATAGCTTCAATTAGATTCCTCAACGGAACGAATTCTCCAAGGTCGTAAGTTTCAGAGGCTTACCCCTAGAAAGCTGGCCACGAGGTGACGATATTTTTTGGAAGGGAGGGAGAATGGGGGGCATGACATTATCCAACTAGGACTAAAAACTAGAGAACTCGGGGGGGGGGGGGGAGTGAGAACAGGAAGTATGCTACCTTTCCGGGGGTGGGGCGAATGTCCAGGCCAATGGACTCTGAAAACAAGCTGGGGCTTCTTTGAATCAACTATGAGGCAACAGCAAAAAAGACGTCAGGAAAAGCAGTGGGTGTAAGGGAAAGAGTTCGGGATTCAATGCTATCCTAGGAAAGGCCCCGGGATCAGTTTTCTCATCAGTGAAATGGAATTGTACTAGATGATCATTAAGGTCCCTTCCAGCACTAAATCCGAAGGCTGCGGGTGTTAAATGAATAGCTTTTGGGTGGTAACAAGTTGCCTGTTGAGCTAGCTGCTCTAGTAATGGGGGGAAAGCCAGCAGTTTTGCCGTCCTCCGGCTCCCGCCTGCGCTTTGGGTGATGCAGGGAGCTCGGAAGGGGGGGAGGGGGAGGGTTCTCTAGTTTGGGGGCCCACCACGCCCGACACCGACTCAGTGTCTAAAAAGCAAAAATTCGTCGGTACCATGGCTGCTTTGGCGTCCCGGGCAAAGACGAACTGGCCAATTCGGTCCTTCTCTTCGGGCTGCACTAAACGAGCCGCCAGGAGCCACTCGGCCCGGCAGGGGCGCCAGGCGGCGCACGGAAAAGCCCAACGCACACCTTCCATTGGGAGAAGGCACCATAAAGTTCGCGTGCAGGAAACCATTCGCGGCGGGACACGCATGCGCGCACACGCACAGCGCCACCGTGACTCGACTCTGAACGCCAGCTTTACGCTATATTTATTATGCTCCGCTTCAGCCCCTCCCCGGAGGAGCGTGGCCTGCGGGGGCGTGACGTCAACTCGTGCCCTTAACCTTGCCCTCCTCCAGAGGAAAACAGCTGGGAGCAGGGGGTGGAGCCAGGAGGAAACAGTTACTGCTCCGCAGTTACCTCCTAGGATCCGGTGGGAGAAGGGCGGTACTTCAGAGGCCAGTGTTAAGTTATGGAGGTGGGACGAAGCCGAGTCACAGAGAAATTGCACCACTCCTGAGCTAGGACAGGCAAGCTTGACAGCTGGCCATGCCAATAGCAGTGGAGCCGCTGGGAGTTAGGGCGGGCCGGGTTGGAGACCGGAGACTGCAGATGCAGGTGGGTGATGATCTGTGGTGCCTGAGGTGGGGAAGAGAGGGCTGGAGGGAGCCCTGGTGGTCCTTGGTGCCCTCAGGTGAGGGTGGAGCTGGTCTTGGCCGGGGCCCCTTTGGGAAGGGGAGCTTTCGGCCTCTGCCGCGGGGCCTGGACATTGCCTTGGGCTACGCCTCCATTCTGCGGGGGTTGTGGACGCCTCCACCCACCCCGGGGCCCCTTAGGCTCCCCTGCAAATCATGGCCCTGTGGAGGCGCCGCTCCGGACCGAGAGAAAGGTCCTTCCCCCTCAGCGGAGGCGGACACGCTGGGGTACCAGAGATCTCTAGAAGGATGCTGGGATGGGGGTGGCTTCGGCCCCTCCCTGTGATCTGCTGATACTCATCTCCAAGACTCCCCTTTCCTCCAGAGGGAAACGTTTACCTGTGAGAGTCTCCTGCATGGTTTGGCAAATCCATCACGAGGGGCGAAGTGAAATAATTTCTCCCAGGTTTCCACCCTGAACTAGGAGCAGTCAGAGGGAACTTGAGGGGCCCTTGCTTGCAACAGAAGTAGCAGTTTCGAATAACATTATGCCTGCGACTTTTTTATAAAAGGCCATGCAAGAATCATCATCCTTTTGAACATTATAGCAATATCTCCCGAAATTAGAGTCCTTTTCCAGTATTCTTTATAGAATTCCTTTGCGTGAAATAAATCCCTCCTTCAGTTCATAAACTTACAGGAAAAACTCTTCTAGGAACTGTGTGTAATTTCTTTTGTCAGGCAATATATGCTATTTAGCTTTTTCCTTTTTTTGTAATTCTTTTTGCCATAGCAAAGTCTGGCCATTTCCTTCTAAGTGTTCTTTATTTTGTTTTGTTTTTCTATTTATTCGTCACTTATGTAATTGTTGTAAACTTCTAAAATCTTTTGAAGGAAGATGGGTTTTTTTTTGGTAAATTAAAGACCTCTGAAATGGATTGCTCATATGAAATAGGCATATATGCAGATTTTATTATGGTAAAGAACTCCAAAGTTGACTGTGCTAGAACCCCCACCCTTTCACTCAATCACACAGGTAATGGTAGATTAGAACTAACTCAGGTCTCTTGACTCTTTTCCTCTTTCCTACATCACACTGCTTCATTACATATGCATACACATATAAATAAAACCTTTCTTATGTACAAAACACTTTTATAGGCACAAAGTGGGCCTTAGAGATACAGGATCATGAGGATTACCTCAAGTAATAGGAAAGAATTTCCTGTAATCCCAAAAAGGCACAATAACAGCTAAGAATATGTTAACAAACTTAGTATGCTAATATCAAGTTAAGTTAATTTGATAAGTTAAGGGGAAAAGATAGTTCATATCCTGTTTTTCCCTTAACTAAAGTGATGGGGCAGTTAAGTGGTGAAGTAGATAGAGCACTGGAGTCAGGAGGCCCTGAGTTTGAATGTGGTCTCAGATACTTTACTAGCTGTGTGACTCTGTGCAAGTCACTTAACCCCAGTGAAAGAAAGAAAGAAAGCATTCTCTAAATGATAGGAGGCGCTTAGCACTGACTAAGTTAACCTGAAAGAAAGATCAAGCAGTGGAGAATCATTCAAGTCAGAGAGTATCTTTGTGGATTATAGCCCCCTGTGCCTCTACCAAAGGGTATTATGTTGAGGACTCCTTTCCCCTAACCTAACCCCTCAATGGCATCTTCCAGTAGATAAATCACTCCTCAAATAGAAGACACCATAACCAGTAGAGAAAGTCAAGTGGAGGAGGCTCCAAAGAGGTTGTCCTGGATCAGCAGAATGAACCAGTCAAGGATTTTAGAGTACAGTTAATGCTGGCATTTAGTAATTGAGCTTCCAAGAAGTACAGGACCAGAGAGCCCAAATGGGTGACTGACTCAGCCAAGACACTACACCTTTGAAAGAACATCACAAGAACACCTTAAGAAGGAAAGGACATTAATACCCTACAATGCGAGGGGTACTAATTGCCTTGATCACATGGGTGCCTGGCCACTGCTATACTTGAGTTCCTTGTATGCTTATACTTACCCCTTTCCACATCTTAACCGATTTACTCCCACTGTCTTCCTTCTCTCTTCTTATTCATATACTGATAACACCACTGGAGAAAGTCATAGCACCCTGCTGACTAGGTCCAATACATATTTATGTTATATAATCTCAACTGGACCTCACAGCTACATACCATTTATTTAATGCTTCTCTATCATGCTCTTCACAGAAGCTGTTCCAAACACACTCCCCCCTCCCCCAAGCCACCTACAATATCAATCCAGCCTTTCTTCTCAGCAGAAGGCATTGCCTTATACTTCACTGAAAAAAAATCAGGCCATCCTTTGGGAAGCTTTCCTTCCCAGTTTTATACTTTGAATCACTTCAGTGTCATCCCCATTCTCTTCTTTGCTCGAATCTGAAAGGATGAAGTGGCCCTTCCCGTTGACAATACAAATCCCTTTCCTTGTTTCCTTGTTCCTATCTCCTCCCTAATTGTCAGCCTCTTCTTACCTACCGGCACTTTCCCTTTTGCTTACAAACAGGTCCAGTTTTCCCCATCCTTAAGAAACCTTCGCCTTATCCTGTCCCTCAAGCTACTGCCCTATCCCCTTCCTTTTACAAATAAATTCCTTAGAAAGCTGTTTGGCTGCACTTTCTCAGCTCCCACTCACTTGCAATCTGGCTTGCTTTGTTTCCCCACTGCCTGACTAAAATTACTTTGCTAAAGGTCACCAGTGTACTCCTTATTGCTTAATTCAGTTGCTTTTTATCAGTCCTCTTCTTCTTAAAAATTAGTCTTCTGGACCTCTCCAGAGTTCAACACTGGACATCTCTTTCTAGACACTCTCTTCTCCTTGGGTTTTCATGACACTCCTCTATCATGATCTGTCAGACAATTTCTTCTTTGTCTTTTTTTTTTTTGATACATTATCCATATCACATTCACTATAGCACACCATAGGGGTTTGTGCTTGACCTTCTTGTCTTCTCTTTTTACACTTTGTCTCAGGGATTTCATCAGTTTCCAAGAATCGATTACCATCTCTGTCATATTGAGCCCCCATTTTTCTTCTGAGCTCCAATCACACCTCTGTAACTGCCCGCATTAATGATTTCCAAAAGAGAGCTAATCTTTCCCCAAAACCCTTCCCCTTCCACACTTCTCTGTTTCTTTTAATAACACCCATTCTTTCTGTCACCCAAGTTTGAGTCGGTTTGACTTTTAGGTCATCTTGGACTCTTCACTCTCTCTTACCACTCATCTTATCAGTGGCTAAATGTTATAGTTTCAAACTCCTTGGTACCTCTCACATCCATCCCCTTTTCTATATCAGTATTAAATTAACCCAGTCCATACCTTCATCACTTTTCCCCTAAACTCTTAACCGATTTACCTCCAATCTCATCTCCATTCTAATCCATCCTCCACACAGCTGCTAAAGTGATATTCCTATAGCACAGGTCTGACCATGTCATTTCTGTGCTCAGGAAGCTTCAATGGCTTTCCATTGCCTTTAAGATGGAAGAAAAACTTCCGTGTTTGGCATTTAAAAAACCTTTCTCTATATGTCCCCAGCTTATCTATTTTACCTTACTATACACTATTCCCCTTCACAAACTCCAGGTTCTAGAAAAACTGACCTACTTATCCCATCTCTAACCTCCATTCCTGTAATGATCTCTTCGTCCTCCCATCTGTTTATAATTCCTAGCTCCTTTCAAGGCTTAACTCACTTGCCACCTTCTTTAAATGGTCTTTCCCAATTCCTCTAGTTGTTGGAATATTAACTAACTGTATATTTATTTTGTATATATCCTGTATTTAGCTATCTATGAAAATATAGAGCTGGAAGGATATCTAGAAGCCCTTAAATCCAGCCCCTTCATTTTACAGGTGAGGAAATTTAGAGAGCTCCCCTTGTTCCCTCATGACAGGCATGGATCCACTTTTATATTTGTTTCTCCAGAACTCAATAGTCCATTGGTGATTGGTAGCTAAAGGGCAACATAATGATCATCTAATTCAACCTTCTCATTTACAAATGAAATTAAGGCCCAAAAAGGTTATTACTTGCCCTAGAAAGACACTGTTATATAGTTGAAAGAGTGCCTGATTAGAAAGTTCAGACCTAGATTTGAAGCCCAACTCTGATACTTGATCAAAAAATGATTTAGTTCATCTCCTTTGTTTTATAAATGAGGAAACTGAAGCCCTAGGAAGCTGGATTATATCTAAGGTCACTTAAGTAATAAGGACCAAAGCTGGGATTCAAACCCCAGTCTTCTGACTCCAGATTAAGTGCTCTTCCACTATATAATGTTGTCTTTCATACTGGGTATCTAACCAATGAAATAATTCAGAAGAAAAGATCGCTACGACACTTAGTTCAACTGACAATTCTTCATGGTAATAGAAATTTTTCGTTTAGACCTTAAAGGGAAATTAGAATTTAAATTGTACAGGATAATACTGAAACTGTTCTCCCTTCTCTTCTCTGACTGTCCTACCTCTTCCATGAAGTCTCCATAACTATCCTTACCTAAAGTGATCTTATTTTTTCTCTACCAGTCATTTGGCAATCACTCATTTACTGTCTTGGCCCATAATTTCTAGTGTTGTCCTGAACTATCATTTAAATTTTATATTGTTTAGCTATTCATTTGTATTAGAATGTAAGTTTATTTCAAGTAAAGATTTTTTTCTTCTTTCTAATTTTACCCAATGCCTAACATAGTGTCTGGCATATAATGTGCGCTTAAAGAACACTTGTTGATCAGGTAATTGATGTCTTATTTCTGCATCTAGATTGTAAACTCCTCAAGTACAAGGACTACATCTTATACTGATTTTCATCCCCCTTAGAAGGTCAATAAATATTTGCTGATTGATGTACTAGTTTTATAATAGGTTTTTTCTGTACTGTCTTCTTCAAATTTGGATATAGAAATTTATATTCTACTAGCCTTACTCTTCTTTCTTTTCTTTTCCTTCATTCATTCCATTTTATTTACTAGAATAGTATGTTGAATTTTATTTCATAAGGAATAATTTTTACTTCAGATCTCCTGAGAAATTGATCATTTCTTTAATGGGAGCTCCAGGAAAATGATCCTTTCAATTATATTTCTTTTGTTTCCCTATTATTGTACTTCCCACAAGATTGTACACATGCTAAGTATTCAGTAAATGAAATTTTTCATTTAATTTGGATACTAGAAAAATATAAAATGTTAGAGCTAGAAAAGGCATTAGAGATTAACTAGTCCAATTCTGTCATTTTACAGACAATTTAATGTGAGTCTCTTCTGGGTTAAAGAAACCTGGTCTGTCTAGAATGGAAAGCCCTTCAAGTAAGAGCAACCACTGTATAGAAGCAGAAATTTTACTCATACATTCCAGAGCTAAAGGGAAGAAAAGAAAAATAAGATTATTATTGATAATTGTGATTATTTAACTAGAAACCCATTTGACCCTTTCAGATCTTATATTTCTTATGTCATGTAAACATGTGACACTGAGTTCTCAAAGGTTATAGTAGGGAAGCAAAAGTACAGTATGTCTACTGGTTATTTATATCTGCCCAATGAATGGCATAGTAAATGTCCTTTTTTGTCTTAAACTAAGCACAAACTTGGAGAAAATAATTTTGTCGTACTGTGACACAGAAGTTAGAATTATCTAAGAACCTAAATTAATTTAAAAATAATGACATGGCATAATTCAGGTATTTTAATATTCTTAAAAGTAGAAATTAATCAATAAACATAACTATCTTTGCCTCATATTCCCGTATTTGTTGTCTTTACGATTGCTCTTATGTCTTCTAGATAGAGATGATCCTTTAAATCTTGGTCTTTGATTCTCCCAAAAGGATAAAGGGAACCATGGAGAAAAAGAGGCCTACCAGCTCTGCCTGGGCAGCAATAGTTCAATTTAAAAATTACTGTGGGTAAATAAATTTTGAGCAATATAATTCCTATAAGCCCCATGAGATCAAGAATTATACCTTATACTTTTCTTCTAGTCCCTTTAGTGCTTTGAACACAGCAGGCACACTTTTTTTTTTTTTTAAGTGAGGCAATTGGGGTTAAGTGACTTGCCCAGGGTCACACAGCTAGTAAGTGTTAAGTGTCTGAGGCCGGATTTGAACTCAGGTACTCCTGACTCCAGGGCCGGTGCTCTATCCACTGCGCCACCTAGCTGCCCCAGGCACACTCTTTAAACTGAAAATTATTGAAATCTCATTGCTTAGATCAAGAGGTCAGGAACCATTTCTCAAAGGCTATAGAGGCACAGAAAGTACCAATCTAGGGCCTTATATAAAAAGTTATTCAATTTTGTTTGTTGAAGAAACATAATTAATCCTTCTCAACACTTTATTCAGCAAAGGCAACAACACTTAACATTAGTTATATGTTACAGTTAATTTAGGTGGGGGGGGGAGAGAAATGAGAGTGTAGAAGGGAAAATAGGAAGAGAGAATGGAGACAAGATAGGAAATAGGAGAGACTTAATAGCAGCAATTTATCCTTTGAAAAGTACTTGATCTTGTTACACAATCATATACATTATCTCATTTGAGTCTAATGACCTGTGAGGTGGTTGATACAAGTGGTAGTATCCCTTCTCACAGATGAGGAAGCTATGGCTCAGGCACTAGCTAAAGGACCCATGGCTAGTAAATGTGAGTCCAGATAAGCTCTGTACAGTGGGTTCTTAACCTGGGGTCCATAAAGTTTTAAAAATTTTTTGATATGTACATTTCAATATAATTGGTGTCCTTTGTAAACTTTTTTTATTTTTATGCATTTCAAACAATCTGATAAGGGGATCTGTGACCTTCTCCAGACTGTTAATGGTGTATCTAACCTAAAAAAGTAGAACCACTCCATTAACTGGACAGTGTCTGTGTTCTCACTCCATGACTTGGACCACTCGATTTTCACAACAGCCACTCTGGGACACAGTATCCTTATAATAAGAAAGTTGGACTCTATGAACTGTACAATCCCTTTCATTCCAGCAATTTCTATGAATGCTTGATTGGTTTATTGAACATGCTCATAGTTTAAGCTTAAGAAAAGACAGCAGCATGATGTTGTGAATAATACTGTATGAAGTACAGAGACAGGTTCAGTTTCTGCTTTTGACATTTACCAGATGTGAGAAAAAAAAAAAACTAAGCCTCGTCATTTAATTTTTCTGAGATCTTCTGTTAATTCAACAAATTAAATTGAGTAGATATGTATTAAGCACCTACTATATGCCAGGGACTGTGCTAAGCACTGGGTAATTGGGGTAAGAATAGAAGTGTCTACCACACAATATGGTTGTGAGGACTAAATGAGATAATGTATATAAAGCACTTTGTAATTAAAACGCTATATAAATGTCAGCTAGTATTAAAGACCACTTGTGGAAATTGTTATCTGGCCTATATTATTTATCACAGAAATATCACCCAAAGACCAGACTTTTTCTCTATCACCATCAATCTCCAGTTATATCACCCTATATAGATCCTGGTGACTACTTTCTGCTGGAAGGCAATCATTCTCACTCCTTTCTCAGAGTATAGTTTCCAGATCTCAGTCTTCCTTTTCACCTCAATCTCTACCCTTTTGCTTGGATACTTCAAATCATATATTGATGTGACCATAAATACCCACAGTTTATCAGCCTCCTCAGGTCTTTTGATTCGCATCTTCTTTGTATCTCAGCAACATTCAGGAATGTTGCTTGATCTCATTCAGAAGTGTTTCATCTCCCAAATACACAATTTTGCATCTGACCATAACTTACTGTCTTTTATCTTTATACTTAACCCCTCCTAAATCTGCCCTCACTTACTTCCTGATGCTCCATCTCTCCCTGTTTTCCACCCTTCAAACTTTCAACCCTGTAGTTTAAAAATTCAGCTTTACACTGTTCTCTATGATTTAGTTCCTTGCCCTTTGTCTTGTCACCACTCATTCTTTTCCAAATCCCAACCCTGTATCATTTTCACCATCTGCATCGTCCCCTTCCTACTCATATGCTGACTAGGTCCACTACACATTGATATTATGTAATCTCAACTGGGCCCTCACTACTGCACACCAATTCTTAGACTCCTCTATTCAACTCTGTCATGTTCTTTACAATAGCTATTCCATACCTTCTCTTCTTTTATCAGGTCACTACTTCCTAACACTTTGCTCTTCCCCTTCAGTAGAAGACCTTGCTTCACACTTCACTGAATTAATTGAGGCCATACTTTGTGAACTCCCTCTTTTCTACAGTTCTATTCCTTAAATCACTTTAATATCATCCTACCCTCTCCTCTCCTTTGCTCAGAAGATGAAATTGCTCTTCTCTTTTTTTTCTTTCAGTTTCCACTAATGTTATATGATTTTTACAAATGAGCATAAGCCTAAAAAAGTCACTGGAATCTCTTCCAACTCTGAAATTCTGGATTTCATTAATGAGGTTAAATTTAATTAAGTAGTACACACACAGTCCCTAATTATGAACAAGATATATTCCTGAAACAAAAGTATAAATGGTAATTGGCTTCACAGGTCAGCCCAGGAAACCTCATTTAATTCATATGCACCTGAAATATGCATTTACAACTAAATATAGAGGAAAATCATCCTATTACAGTTGTACAGCATAGTATTTTAACTATATACATTCTTCCATTTCCTATAGCTCCTATTACTAGAAGCTTCAGTGCTAAAATTTGACTGCTATCATTTGGGTCTTTGATCAGATTATGGAGACAAGGAAAGAGCACAAGAACACTGAAATTTTGGTTGGGATGGGGGAAGCAATAATGATTCTAATTTACATCTCTCTAAGATGATAGCTTACAGAGGAGTAACTGATCTTCATTAGTGGAGGGAATTTCCATATACTGATAAAAAAAGAGATCCAAACAATGTAACAATTGGAATGACGCCACCTGCTGGAGACTTACTGTAGAAGAGTTCCACCCATGAAGTGAAGGTTTTTGAGGGCAAGACCAGGAGTCTTTTCTTTGGCGTCAGGAAGTGACGTGGGCTAGTGGGAGGAGGAAGGAAGAGACTGGTGCTTGGTCTTGCGCTCTTTCCTTGGGACTCTGGTGGAGAGCGGAGCTAGAAATGTGCTCTCCCTTTAATAGATAGGAATCTAGGCCTTTCTCTCTCTTTACCAAATTCTTATTCTCCTTAATAAATGCTTAAAAGTCTAACTCTTGCTAAAGCTTATAATTTATTGGCGACCACTCATTGGATATTTTAGACAGACTAGCTAGAATTTTAGCCCTTAACAACAAAAAACATAAAAGAATAAATCAATGAAAGAATGAATAAAAACATTAAGCATAAACTATGTTTGAAGCTTTGTGATAATCACTAGGAATAGAAATACAAAAAGGGAAACATTTTTATTGCCCACAGGGAGCTTACATTCTTTTATTTTTGTTTTTCACAATTAAATTTTATTATTTTTAATATTAATTTCTTAAAATTTTGAATTCCCAATTGCCTCTCTCGCTCCCATCTCTCCCTCACCCATTGAGAAGGCAAGAATTGATTAGTTGGTTGTTGTCCTTCATTCTTGAAGAGGACCAAAATGACAACATTATACTAGAGTCAAATTATAGTGTGTCTGACTGTGGGTGATCAGACCAATATGAGCTCAGAATGCTCTACCACTGGTAGAACATTTGGAGTGGGTTCTCTAAATCTGTATATCTTGCATTTTCTTTGAGCTACTTCAATTTTGCTTTGCTTGTAGAACATAGCGCCTTCTTTGATGAGGGCCTGCCATGCTGGACAGTCCTGTGCCACTGTCCCCCATGTCATGCAATCAATTCCAAAGTTCTTGAGAGATCATAAGTTTCCTTTCATCACTTTTTCTGACTACCATGTGGGTGTTTGCCTTGTGTGAGTTCTCCATTAAATAATCTTTTAGGCAAGCATACTTTGAACATTCAAACAACATAGCCAGCCCATTGGAGTTGTACTTTCTGCAGTAGAGTTTGAATGCTTGCCAGTTTAGTTCGAGAAAGGACCTCAAGTGTCTGGTACTTCATCCTGTCAGGCAATCTTCAGAATCTTCCTAAGACTATTCAAATGGGAATCATTCAGTTTCCTGGCATGGGCTGGTATACTGTACAGGTTTCACAGGCATACAACAATGAGGTCAGCACATCTCTGTGGACCTTCAATTTGTTAGGCAGCCTGATACCTCCTCTCTCCCACACTTCCCTTTGGAGCCTCCCAAACACTGAGCTAGCACTCACAATGCGTGCACCAACCTCATTATCAGTGTGTACATCTTGAAAAGTATACTACCAAGATAGGTGAACTCCACAGTATTCAAAACTTCTCCATTTCCTGCAATTGATTATTCCACGTATGGATGGTGTGGTGCTGGCTAGTAGAGCACCTTTGTTTTCTTGGTGTTAATTGTTAGGCCGAAATTAGCACAAGCAGCAGAGAATTGATCCATGCTTTGTTTCACCTCAACTTCAGAGGATACATTAAGTGCTCAATCATCTGCAAACAAAAAAATCATGCACTAATACTCCCTCCACTTTAGTCTAGGATTGTTGAATAATTTACCAATAGTGTAGAAATTGACTTTAATGTCTTCATTCTCATTAAATGCATTTGACAACATCATGCTAAAAAGAATGAGAGCAAGCACACAGCCTTGTTTCATTCCATTGGTCACTGGGAAAGCATGAGAATATTATCCATTATCCAGAATGCAGGCAAGCAAGCCATCTGGAAATTAACATACAATATTGATGAATTTCTCCAGGCAATCAAATTTTGACATGCTTTTCCATAAGTCCTCACTCCTGACAGAATCAAAGGCCTTGGTCAGAATTATGAACCTTGTATACAAACCTCTGTTCTGCTCCTAGCATTCCTCCTGGAGTTGTGAGGCAACAAACATCATATCGACCATTCCTTGGTCCTTTCTGAAGCCAAGGAGGCAAGAAATATGATATTGATTATTCATGTGAAGTCATGCAAAACGTATCACACCAGATACCATCCAAAAAAAATAAACAAAAAATACAAGAAAAATGAAGTTTAAAAAGGATGCTTCAGGGGCAGCTAGGTGGCGCAGTGGATAAAGCACCAGCCCTGGATTCAGGAAGACCTGGGTTCAAATGCAGCCTCAGACAATTGACACTTACTAGCTATGTGGCCCTGGGCAAGTCACTTAACCCTCATTGTCCTGCCCCCCCCCCAAAAAAAAAGTATGCTTCAATCACACAGAGTTCAACATTTCTTTCTCTGAAGGTGTAAAGCATTATCTCATCATGGGTCCTTTGGAATTGTCTTGGATAATTATCAGAAAAGCTAAGTCTTTCACAGTCCATCATTGTTATAATATTGATACTGTGTTCTCCTGGTTTTGCTCATTTCATTTTGTATCAGTTCATATAAATCTCAGATTTTTTTGAAAGCATCCTGCTCATCATTTCTTATAGCACAATAGTTTTCCATCTCAATCATATGCCACAACTCATTCAGCCATTCCCCAATTAATGGGCATTATTACCCTTAATTTCCAGTTCTTTGGTACCACAGAAAGAGCTGCTATAAATATTTTTGTACATATAAATCCTTTTCCTTTTTTAAAAAAAAGTCTTGGGGCAGCTAGGTGGCGCAGTGGATAGAGCACCAGCCCTGGATTCAGGAGGACCTGAGTTCAAATCCAGCCTCAGACACTTAACACTTACTAGCTGTGTGACCCTGGGCAAGTCACTTAACCCCAATTGCCTCACCCCCCCCCAAAAAAAAAGTCTTGGGGGCAGCTAGGTAGCACATTGGATAAAGAACCAGCTCTGGATTCAGGAGGATCTGAGTTCAAATCTGGCTTCAGACACTTGAAATTTACTAACTGTGTGACCCTGAGTAAGTCACTTAACCCTCATTACCCCCCCCCACACACACACACACACACACACAAAGTCTCTTTGGGATACGGACCTAGTAGTGGTATTGCTGGGTCAAAATGTATCCACAGTTTTATAATCTTTTGGACATACTTCCAAATTGTTCTCCAGAATATTAGGACCAGTGTACAATTGCAGCAGTAGTACATTAGTTTACCTATTTTTCCACATTCTCTCTATCATTTGTCATTTTCCATTTCTGTCATATTAGACTATCCGACAGGTATGAGGTAGAATCTCAGAGTTGTTTTAATTTGTATTTCTCCAATCAATAATGATTTAGAACATTTTTCAAGTGACTATTGGTAGCTTTGATTTCTTTATCTTAAAAACTGCCTGTTCACATCCTTTGACCATTTATCAATTGGGGAATGGCTCTTATTTTTATGAATTTGTCTCACTTCCCCATATATTTGAGAAATGAGGCTTTGATCAGAAAAAGTTACTGTAAAAATTTTTATTAGCCTCCTAATTTCATTCTAATTTTGGCTGTATTAGTTTAGTTCGTGAAAAAACTTTAATTTCTTGTAATCAGAATTATATATTTTACTTCCCCATAAAGGGATCTTAGATTCTGGTAGAGGTAGACAATACATAGGAGAAGAGTAGCCAGGGAGTAGTATTTTCATGGGGAAAGTTTGGTTTAGATAAGATGTGGAAGCATAGGCAAAGAGGTGTACCTTAGAGAAGTTAAGAATCTTATCACTCAACTATTTACTGACAAACCAGGACTAGAATGCAGATTTCCTGCCTATCAGCCCATCATTCTGTCTATTATGACATTGATTCTCTTGTTTCTTGGTCTTCTGTCCAAGCATATACAAATAACTACATACACAGCTTTCTCCTCCCCTCATTGCTTCTGCTATAAGACTTCCCGTGGCTGCTAGGTGGCAGAGTGGAGAGTGGGCCTGGAGTCAGGAAGACCTGAGTTCAAATTGGACTTCAGACACTTACAAGCTGTGTGACCTTAAACAAGACTATAAGGACTTAAACTCTGTTTGCCTCAGTTTCCTCAACTGCAAAATGAGGATAACAACAGCACCTCCATCCCTTATCATGAAGTTCAAATGAGATATTTGTAAATCATTTAGCCCATTTCCTGGTATATAGTAGATGCTATATAATAACTATTATTGTCACTATTATTATTATTCCTGCTTTTCTAGCCTTATCATTCTCTAAAATTCTTTCATCTTCTGCATTTATCTCCTCTCCACCAACACTGCACAATGTGGAGGTTCTTTTGTTTTGGGAGGACATTACCTTTTGTCTTTCTTCCATTTATGGTAGAAAGGTCATGTTCCCAATGTGGAAGAGGCAGAACTATGCTGGAGCCAGCTCTAATAGATTTGAGAGAGTTCATTATTAATTTTTTCAGTATAAGCATCTATAGCTCAGAAATTAGCAATTGCTACAAATGAGAGTTTGATTTCGTTTTGTCTAAACTTAATGAGATAGTATTAATAATTATACTTAATTAAATTATAATTATAATATTATAAATTATAATTAATTAAACTTAATAAAAGTATGTGTGCATACATTTGTTTCTTGGAGTCCAGTTGGTATTGCTCTGTTGCATTGCTTAAGTTCAATGGGAGTCTAATAGCTCACACAATGAAGTCATCACCAGAGTATAGGCCTGGTGGCTAATAATAACAACAACTGAAATTTATATAGTGTTTTATGGTTTGCAAAATGCTTTACATCCATCATCTTATTTGAGCCTCAAAAATACCCTCTTGAAAAGGGTAGAGAAAAAGGAGGGTACCGAAAGCTTTATTCACTTACTTCCTAATTATGCCTAGTCTTCTTTGAATTGTGTGTATAAAAATAAAAACTAAGATGTTTAAAGCACTGTGTGACACTAAATGACTGATAACTTATAGAAAATGGTATTTCTCACTTTCCTGCCTGCAGTATACACTTGCTTGCCTATCACTGGAAAAAAATCATTTAGTAGTGATAACCATATTGAAGTAATAACAAATTACTTTTTAAATACTTTATAATTTCTTGCTAGATTTGCATTATTTGCGGTATTACTACCAAATTATATTGAAATACAGCTATCAAAATATCTTTTACATAAGATAAACCCCAAGTTAAGTACCTTTGTGATAAGATGTTACACTACACTAAATATTTCTGTCTCTTGTCCTGAGGTCTGCTTTTCTCACCCTAAAACATGCCTTTCATTGTATTACATATTACTTTAAGTAAGCATTTGAGGTACTTGCCCTCTCAATTGTTATGACATGCCTATAAGATAACCCGTTCATCTACTTCGTCTTCCTGATGCCAGCTACTTTACTATACCTTATTTTCCCTAGACTGCTGCTTGTTTTACTTTGCTTACTTATCTATTTCTTTTTTATTGAATGAAGTCAATCTGAAAATAATGTTTGATATATCAGTGCCCATGAATCTGGTGTTCAAACTTAAGGCTGCAGAATGTAAAATATTTATAAATTTCAGGATAATGTAGACTTCGTTTAAATTGTATTTGTGGGTCTTCAACATTTAAAGCATTAAAAGAAATTGATCCCAGAAGAATATTATATGAAACAAACCTATTTCCAATTTAAATGTGGTATGCTTTAGAGTTTGGAGTCTGAGAGAATGAAACAAACAAAAAAACCCAAGGTGTTGTAGATTATATACTTAGATACATATATACATAGACATATGATGCATAAATTACTTCACCATCTAGTTGACTCTTCAAGAAAAAAATCATTTAATGTAATTTGCCATGATGGATGAAGTGAGTAGGTGTATTTTTTATGGTATTGCAGTACCTATATCATCTACACCAGACCATTTCCCTTCCTTCTGCCACTTAGAGAGAAGCAGGCTGCCAATTAATTTGTTAAGTAACCTGCTAGGAAGTATAATGTGGAGAAGGGAAGAGGAGGAGGGGGGGTTACCACAAAGTACCATTACCAGCAGGCCACCAGCCAAGTGATCTTTGTCAAATTATTGAGTCCAAGTGTGCCTTCTTTTCCACACCACTGTATCCCAACTGCTTATCAAAGGGCCCTCCCTTATAACTACTGACAGGTTATGTCTTCTCCATGATTTCTGAGTCAATGTCGGTGATCCTGCAATCATATAAATCTAGGTATGTAACCTGTAATATATTCTACAATTAGTTAAAGGAAGAAAATTTCTTATTTCTTCTTTGAGTTCCCACCCTATATTTGGGAAATTTACCCACCTCATTCATAAGAATTAGATGATTTTCTTTTTAATGTTCATACATATTCTGGCTATGCATTAAGGTCATAACAGGGATCATAGTGGGAATTATTTTTTAAAATTTTAATAGGGAAACTGGAAAACAAACAAACAAAACCTCCATCTCGTTAACTCTCTCCCTGGCCCACACACCACCTTAACTATGATAGGTGTGGAGAATGAAGAAGAGAAAGGAAAGAATCTTGGGTTCAGAACTCACCGAGATTGTCTCAATAATCACTCACAGGAAATAGAGGGAAGCCTTGGGATTTGGAACCCATTGGTCTCATTGAGATGTTTCACCTGCATCAGCCAGTCTCACACATTCTTTCCTTGGTCTTGCCTCCACCACACTGCTTTGTCCTGTCTTACTGGTCCAGGTTTGCTCACCATTAACACAGTCCTCCAGGATACGTCCCAGCTTCTATTTTGCTCTGCCTAGTTCTGGCTAGAGTGGCAGCACTGAAGGATAGCCACAATTGTGGGATTCTTTGCCTAACTACCAGCTCCCAAGTCGCTCAGAACCCCTTCCATCCCCACCCCAATAAAATTAATGATACAGTGGCATGGGCTTCTTCATTAGAGTATCTAGCTTCTCAGTTCTCCATTATATGGAAGAAAAGAAATTAAATGGCAGGTGGGAAGTTTTTCTCCAAATAAAGTCTATAAAAAACAATCTGGGTTGGGGGCAGCTAGTTGGCACAGTGGATAAAGCACCGATCCTGGATTCAGGAGGTCCTGAGTTCAAATCCAGCCTCAGACACTTGACACTTAACTAGCTGTGTGACCCTGGGGAAGTCACTTAACCCTCATTGCCCTGCAAAAATTTAAAAAAAACAACAACAACAATCTGGGTCAAGCAAGGCTGAACTTATGTGACTAATGAAAAAAATTTTACTTTGCCTCTTGAGCTATTCTGTGACTTCATCCTGTTCTCAATGGGTTCCTTTCAGGATATGATAATGGATTCTTTTTATTTTTATTCCAATGCAAGGTAATGGTAGGGGAGATAGTGTAGGAACACTTAGTTTCAGGGGGAAACCATGCCATTTGAACTGAGATGTGAAGGAATTTCAGGATTCTAAGGGTTGGAGATGAGTGAGTGTATCCCCGACAGGAAGGTACAGTCTGTGTAAACGTAAATATGGGAGATAAAATATGATGTATAAGGAACAACAAAGGACTAGCTTGAATACCCCATAGAATGTGTGAAAGGATATAATGTCTAATAATTGTGGAAAGTTTGGTTGGAGCCAGTTTGTAAAGAGCTTTCAATGCCAAAAAGTAGTCTGTATTTGATCCTAGAAGTAATTAAGAATCACTATAGCATTTTTGAGTAAGAGAATGACATGGTGAGAACTGTGTCTTTGGAAAATTATTTTGAGGCCTGTGTAGAGAACCAATTGTAGTGGATAAAGATGAGGCAAGATTATTTGGGAGGCTATTACAGGGGGTGCTGAGGGCCTGAACTAGGGTGGTGTATGGATGAGTAGTGAGAAGGGAACAAATATGATAGACAGAGAATTGACAGTTCTTGACAATTTATTGCATATATTGGGTGAGTAAGAGTAAGCAATTAAAAATTACTCCTAGGTTACTGGAAGAATAGTGGTATACTCATTAGAAAAAGAGAAATTTATAAGAAATATGGATTTTGGGGAAAATATCATAAGTTCTGTTTTGGACACCTTGAGTTTGAGATGATTATAGGAGGTCCAGTTTGAAGTGACTAATAGAATAATGAGTATGAAGAAGTCAGACAGGTAGGTGGCTAAGCAAGAAAGTTCAGGGTCACAGAATTCCAGAAAAGAAAAAACATCCAAGAAGAGAAGATGGTCAGCAGTGTTGAATTCAGAGATTTTTTAAAAAGCATTGAATAAAAAAGAATCAGATAGGGTGATTAAGTTAACACTGGTGAATTTGGAGAGGGAGATTTCAATTGAGTGATGAAATCAGGAACCAATTGCAAAGGAGTAAACAGTGAATGAGAGAAGAGGAAATGGGGATGTAATATGTTGTATGTATCAAGTTTAAATTTGTTCTATATGAGTTAAATTTTGAAGAACTCTCGCTGTTTAATTTGATCATTGACAATGCTATACTAAAGATTAGTGGAAATCCAGCAGTTCAACAGCTAAACAAGTGAAAGTATCCAGAATCCAGAATCTGGACCACAATCCAGTCCCCTTGATGGCATCTTAACACTCAACAAAGACAAGATTTCAAGGGCTCTAAATGAACATTTTTGTTTTTTCCTTCTGTTCTGTATACATCATCTGTAATATATATTTTCCCTTTCCTATATTGTTATTAGTATATTTTTTGTTAGCATAGGTTATGATATTATATTATTTTTTATTTATTGTTTATTGTTTCATCAAGAAACACAGGGTGTTTCCTTGATGAAACAAAGTTGGGGATGTAAAGAATTAATTGTGACTTGAGGTTTCTATGACCCCATCTTTGCCTAAATTAGAAACCCCATATGCCCTGACATCACTCCGGCATGCACCCACGTGCCTGCATGGGCCTGGCCAAATTATAATGAGGGCAGCCCCGCTATGATTGGAAGCCATGTGAGGGCAGTCAGGTGACCTCAGGCATCCAGAAGCTGAAGGGAGTCTGGCAGTTATAGAGCGGCTTCTTAATTCTGTCAATCAGGGATGCCTGCCAATTAACTTGAGGCTGTGTGTCTGTCCACCCTGTTTCCTGGGAGTCCAGGGGTTGCTGGTAAGGAGAAGGGAGGAGTTTTGTCATTCTGGCTTGGAGCCGGAAAGAGACAAGATGCAGCTAGGTGTTCTGCTGAGCCCTGGGCGGTGGTGTGATTCAGGTTGTATTGTTTTCCTTCCCCCATCCCTTTTTTTTTCCTTTCCCTTAATTCTACTAATCTTACTTGTGTTTTTAAGTTTGTTCTTGTTAATAAACCCTGTTCTGTTTTTGAAAGAGGCTGTTAATCTCCTTCCTTGCCCCAATATTGCAGTGAGCCACCTAACTAACCCTCCCCAATTAAAATTTGGCCCCTACAGATTAGCAAGCCAGCCAGGAGTTGACTAACCTAGTGAATTTCTTTAACCCACCCCAGCCCCCCTTCAGCTTCCGGGCGCCAGAGGTCACCTGACTGCCCTCACCCTGCTTCCATTCATGGCGGGGCTGCCCTCATTATAATTTGGCCAGGCCCATGTAGGTGCACGCCAGAGCAAGGTCAGGGCACACAGGCGTACACCAGGGTTAGGGCGCATGGGGTTTCTAATTGTAGGCAAAAGATGGGGTCATAGAAACCTCAGATCACAATTAATTCTTTACAGGGACAAATCCAGACATCAGCTTCTAGGAGTTTGGCTGTGAAAGAGAGGAGAGATATAGGATGCTTGTCTTTGGAAATAGTAACAGAAAGAATTTTTAAGGATGGAAAGACCTATGAGTATTTGTAGTCTGTGGTGAATGAGGCAATAAATAGAGATAGAGAGAATGAGATCAAAGGTACAAGTCGAGGTGTCGACCTTAGAGAAGAGAAGGGCCACCTTTCAATTGGTGACAAAATGAGTAAAGAATAGAGGATGATATCAAGGTATATATTAAGGGAGAAGGAGAGTAAATAGAATAATAACAGTCACCATGTTTATAGTGCTTTTAAGTTTATAAAGTGATTTCCAAACATCTCATTTTACATTTATAATAATCCTAGAAGGGAGGTGCTATTATTTTTCCCAATTTACAGATAAGGAAACTAAGGTAAAGGTTAATTGACTTAACCTTACTAATTATATAGCTAGAAAGTATCACAGATCAGATTTGAGTTCAGACAGTCTTCTTACCTCCAGGTACAACATTCTCTCTATGCACTGTGAAACTTAGTTTCCTATGTGAAATATCAAAACTACTTCTTTAAGATGACTATACATATATCCCTAACTTTCCAGAAGAAGCTCTGCAATTTCTGCACATTCAATTTTCATTACTACAATGTGAACATTAATTTTATTGATGTTAATATTTTTGAAAAGTTAAAATCCTAGAGTTTTATAATTAAATGTTTTAACATTCATAATATACTCATTAGATTTCATTTGTAGTCAGGAGCACTTTTCTTATAATTGAAAATAAGTAACAGCTTTTAAAGTTGAGGCATTTTATTATGAAAATTAATCTTTTTTTTCCATTTTAGTTCTAAGGACAGCTTCCATTAGTCATGGACTG
This sequence comes from Dromiciops gliroides, assembly GCF_019393635.1. Taxonomy (NCBI): domain Eukaryota; kingdom Metazoa; phylum Chordata; class Mammalia; order Microbiotheria; family Microbiotheriidae; genus Dromiciops; species Dromiciops gliroides. The sequence goes on along the minus strand of NC_057863.1, from coordinate 526,854,320 downwards.
CTCACAGGATACTCTTAGATGGGCCATGTGTAATGGAATTCCACCTGATAAGAAAAGCAACTCTCTTGTGGCTGAAGAACATGGGCAACAAATTTTAAATGTACTACAGAATTTTAGAGAGAAGAATGTCTTTTATGATTTTAAGATAATCGTAAAAGATGAAATAATCCCATGCCATCGTTGTGTATTAGCAGCATGCAGTGACTTTTTCAGGTAAACAGTTTCTTTGTGATTCAAATATCAAATTCTGGATAATGTAAATAATTCATATTATGAAGTCGACATGTTTTAAATATATCCTCTATTCATAATAGGATGGTGTGTTCCTTGATAATTTGTGTTCCTTTAAAAAAAAGAAAAGATTTCCACAAGTGGAATCAAGGTAAAATATTGTGACATTTGCCTTTTCCTTTTTTTTTTTTTAAAGTGAGGCAATTGGGGTTAAGTGACTTGCCCAGGGTCACACAGCTAGTAAGTGTCAAGTGTCTGAGGCCGGATTTGAACTCAGGTCCTCCTGACTCCAGGGCCGGTGCTTTATCCACTGCACCACCTAGCTGCCCCTGACATTTGCCTTTTATAATAGGTTGGAAGTTGGGGCAGCTAGGTGGCGCAGTGGATAAAGCACCGGCCTTGGATTTAGGAAGACCTGAGTTCAAATCCGGCCTCAGACACTTGACACTTACTAGCTGTGTGACCCTGGGCAAGTCACTTAACCCTCATTGCCCTGCAAAAAAAAACCTAATATAATAGGTTGGAAGTGAAGAACCATCTTTGTTAAAGGTGCTTATGTCTTCCTAGTTCCTAAATGTGAAATTCTGCCAGCTACCAACAGTTGCTATTAGAGGGCATGTAAAACTAAAAAACAGGCTCTCTTCAGGTATTGGTAAATGAACAAAATGAGACTTAACACACAATCTGGTTGCTTTTCCCTTTTCTATCAAAATAGAATTCTACTGAAATTATATTGCATCATTTACATATCTCAAAATATGGAAGCAACCTTGAATTCTCATTGATTTAATCTGCTATGAATTAAGATCATATTTCTATTTTGGCAGTTTGATTTCACTTTCTTTTTTTAAAAGTTCAAGTTAGTTAATGGTTTATTGACTTTGTTAATCTTTTAAAAAATAAGCTCTTGAACTTTTTAGAATTATTATAATTTTTGAGTTTCTCTATTCCTCTTCAAATGTTCAAAATTTCTTCCATTAGCTGCATATGAGAGAGATATACATGAAAGAGCTTTGTGGAGATCAAGGATTGGCCAAGAAGACCAGGGTTTAAGTTCTGCCTTTGACGCCTACCAACTTTGTGACTCTGAGGAAGTCAATTAACCTTTCCATGTCCTGGGCAGCTCTCTAAGACTATAAATTGATGAGAAGGTACCAACCCACATTGTTCTAGGGTGTGTCTTCACCAGAAAGATTCTTATACCGATGGAATAATAGTTCTAATCCTTTTCACCAACTATATGTCCATATTATATACATACACCCACATTTTATATACATATATATATGTATATACACACGTGTGTATATATGTATATGTGTGTGAACAGATGTATACATTATATATTCTTTCAGATCAGTGATTGGACTCTGCTTCATTGTCTAATCCAAATCTGAACCTAATCTCCCTGAAAATCTCCTTCCCACCTATTTCCCTGTCTGATATCAAGCTCTTTATTCTCTATTTTGCTTGTTATATACTTTATTTTCCCAGTTCAGATAAGAGTGGGATGCCTAATACTCCCACTCAACCAAATATGTTTATTTGTAACACCCATTTGTAAAATGCATTGTTTTCATTCTACTTCTTTTCTTACTCCTTACCCCTTTAAGAATTCCCTAGAATCTGCTTGGTGGAGTCATGGATTATGTTGGAAAGCATTTCATAATTCTTGTCCAGAGGACTAACTCTGTTCTTTGTCTTTTCACTTGTCCTATGTCCATCTTTATGTCATACTAACCTCCATTTGAATCTATGAACCTCTTTACTACCTTCTCAGAGCTTTATCATTCTGTCTAGCCAACCACTTCCTCTTCTATAATTAGTACCAAGATACATTCACCACCTTATAGAAACTGATTTTCCCTAAGTGCCCAAACCCAGACTTCATAGGCCCACCCCAGCAAAAATCCTTACAAGAACTTTTGTCTCACTCACTCATACTTCTGTGGGGTTGCTTTATGCTATTCTTTCTCACCTGCTGCATCTAGTCAGTTCCAAAGCCAGTTTTTTTTCCATTTCTGCACATCTCCCCAATTCTTTTCTTCCCTTCTTCCCACTTAGACAATCATTATACAGGCCCTTTAATAACAACTACCTGAACTCTTGGCAAAAGCTGTTTTTCCTAGTTTTTCTGCCTCTAATTTCTTTCCATTTCAATCTATCTTTCATACTAAAGCCAGAATAATCTTTATTCAAAGATTTTATCGTGGTACTCATTGGCTAGAAAATCTTTAAGGGTCTTCTCTCTTGCCTACTGAGTAAAATTTAAGTGACCATATGTGGCATCCATAATCTAGCCCCTACCTTTCCAGCTTCATTACATATTCCTACCCTCCTTCTTCATTGTAGTCAAATAGTCAATATTTATTAAGCACTTAAGACAACCCTTTCTTCTGGGTAGACCCAACTCTAACTTCTCTTACGCTGTGATGTTCTACCTCTATTCTCTCACTACTCCAAAGGAGGGAGAAGAAACTGAAAGTTTTTCATTCATCTTTCCTCTCAATTACTGTCCTATAGTTGCACACACACACACACACACACACACACACACACACACACACACACACACACACACACACACACTCGCACTCTCTTTTTTCTACCTACTGGAGAGGAGTTCCTCTGTATTCTTCCACCAATAACCATAGGGATTTATTAACATCTTTTCCCCCTGAAATAGTAATTTACATCTTCCACCTAACTATCTTTCTGTTATACCTACATGCTTTTTTCTGCTATACCTATTACTTATTAAATTCTTCAGTGCACTATTGTTGTCTTTATCCTCTCATTCTCTCAGATAACGTGCAGGTATGTTTTTCAAAGAAAATCAGAGAACAAATTAGATTTTCCTACATTATACTGAAACAAACATCTAATTTCTTAGTATTTCATTAATTTACAAAAGTGTTTATCTTTATACTGTTTGACCACTTTACATATTGAATACCATACTCACCTCCAGCCCTAGGAAAAGACACCTTTCCCATTCTCTACCCCCAGAGACAAAAATGTTAACTGCAAAAAGCCAAAGAGTTGGGTGAGAAATAGAATAGGTAACCTGGGGGATCTCTCATTGTATAACCTTTATTTTATCAGTGAAGCAGGATACTAGGTTATACTAGAACAGTATTGAGAAAAGTATAGGAGCAGCTAGGTGGCACAGTGGATAAAGCACCAGCCCTGGATTCAGGAGGACCTGAGTTCAAATCCAGCCTCAGACACTTGACACTTACTAGCAGTGTGACCCTGGGCAAGTTACTTAACCCCAATTGCCCCGCAAAAAAAATAAATAAATAAATCAAACAAACAAAAAAACCCAAGAGTTTGGGGGGAATAGCTAAGTGGCACAGTGGATAAAGCACTGGCCCTGGATTCAGGAGGACCTGCGTTCAAATTTGATCTCAGACACTTGACACTTACTAGCTGTGTGATGTTGGGCAATTCACTTAACCCTCATTGCCCTGAAAAAAAAAAGTATAAAGAGGATATGAGCTTGTATATTGGCAGACACAGTCAATATATTGGCTGTTTTTTCAGAACTATTTTTGGGCAGTACCCAAATACAGTTCCAAGCTAATTGGCTGGTCCATTGATTGACATGACTTACAGGAGGTCTATGAATATATGTAACTTCCAGACGCTAGTCACATGCTTTCTTTTCAGGGGGGCGTCATCCTGGTTCTCACAATGTCTTTTTCAGCAGGGGGTAGCTCCCTGATTCTCACACTCCCCCCCTGTGCTTCATGAAGAAACATCATTTCCTTACATGAAGCAATAACATTACAGATACTTATGACTAAGAAAGTAAAGGGAATGAAAAGAGAGAAAAGAAATTGAGCAATGCATTAACAGAGGCTAAAGGGGGCACTCCCCTTTAGCAGGTGGACATTACAAACAGAGAAAAACTAAAGGGGGCACTCCCCTTTAGTAAGTGGACATTATAAACAATGTTTACAATGGGGAAAGGAAAAACAGGAAAATGTCCATTTAAGTCTTTGAAAGTCTTTTCTCAGATGATTCTTGGAATGTCCTCTGGGTGTAGCTGCGGAATGAAAGTTTTTCAGGTATGGATGCTGATGATCAACTAACAAGCCTCAGCTTTAGAGTTCTGGGTGTGATTGTAAAGTCTCTCAGGTGTTTCAGATACTGGCAATCAGATAGAAAGTTTCCTACAAAATTGATCTTAACACAACTTTAAATAGCTTTGTCAATAACCAAATCAAACAATGAGACTTCTCAAAAACATGTCTTAGGAAATTCTGAATCTTTTAGAGGTTTTACAATTATTGTCCAGTTGTTGCACATTAAACATATAATAAAAACAAAAATTGAAACATTCTCCAAAACTTAATATTACTACACTGTGTTATGTGATAAAGCTACTACTTGATATTATTGATGAGTTATATGAACAACATCATAACATTATGAGTTAAAACTAGAAATTGAAGTTGGCATTAGAGCATTCTAAGTGTATTTAATTTCCTACCTGTTTCATTGCCTCTCCACATACCATCCTACTAAATAGTCCTCAGTTGCTGCAGTTGAAAAAAATTATCAAAAGATGGCTAGGCTTACATACATACATACATGCATGCACTATATATATACATAAATATATGAAATTGGATAAATAATTTAATCAACTGGTAAACATATATAAAACACCTACTATGTGCCAGGCACTGTGTGCATTCGAATTATATACATAGGTATGTGCGTGTAATGTGTAAACAGTATGTTTAAAAATATATTTCTTATAATGTTAAAGCTCTTTAATTTTATATCAGGATAAAGACAAAGAGGAGGAAAATATTACTATTCACATATCATTTGCTTTTCTTTTTACAGGGCTATGTTTGAAGTAAACATGAAAGAACGAGATGATGGGAGTGTCACCATTAGTAATTTGTCCCCCAAAGCAGTGAAAGCTTTTCTTGATTATGCCTATACTGGAAAAACAGAAATAACAGATGACAATGTGGAAATGATCTTCCAGTTGTCATCATTTCTTCAAGTTTCATACCTTTCCAAAGCTTGCAGTGATTTTTTAATAAAAAGTATTGATCTTGTCAATTGTTTACAGTTGTTATCAATATCAGATAGCTATGGTGCTTCACATTTGTTTGACCATGCACTCAAATTTGTACAGCATCATTTTTCTCTGCTACTCAAATCCACAGACTTTTTAGAAATTAATTTTGGAGTATTACAAAAATGTTTGGAAGCAGATGAATTAAATGTTCCTGAAGAAGAATCTGTGTTGAAAGCAGTTCTTAATTGGACCAAACATAACCTGGAATCAAGGCAAAAGCATCTGCCTCATTTGATGAAAAAAGTACGCTTACATCAATTATCTGAGGAGACTCTACAGGACTGCCTCCTCTCGGAAGATCATTTACTCAAAAGCACCAAGTGCTTTGACATAATCAGGGATGCAATTAAATGTGTGCAACGTTCCAGTGGACTCTTTCCAGATGCACGTCCATCCACAACTGAAAAATATATATTTGTTCACAAAACTGAAGAAGCAGGAGAAAACCAGCACACATTTTGCTATAATATTAAAACAGATAAATGGAAAGTGCTGCCACAGACTCACATGATTGATTTGCCAGGGTCTAGTCTATCTAGTTATGGAGAGAAAATATTCATGACAGGTGGTTGCAAAGGTAAATGTTGCAGAACTGTTCGACTTCATATTGCTGAGTCATATCATGATGCCACTGATCAGACTTGGTGCTACTGCCCAGTCAAGAATGACTTCTTCTTAGTATCAGCAATGAAAAAACCAAGAACCATGCACACATCCGTTGTGGCTCTCAATAAATTGTTTGTCATAGGTGGAAAAACTAGAGGAGCTCAGGACATTAAAAGTCTGTTGGATGTTGACTCTTACAATCCTCTTTCCAAAGAATGGTTATCTGTAAGCCATTTGCCTAGAGGCATATACTATCCAGAAGCAAGTGCTTGCCAAAATGTGATTTATGTTCTAGGATCTGAAGTAGAGATTACTGATGCCTTTAACCCATCTCTTGATTGCTTTTTTAAATATAATGCCACAATTGATCAGTGGTCTGAACTAGTAGCAGAATTTGGCCAGTTTTTTCATGCAACATTAATCAAGGCAGTACCAGTAAATTCCACACTGTATATATGTGACCTTTCTACCTACAAGGTTTATAGTTTTTGTCCAGACACATGTGTTTGGAAGGGGGAAGGATCTTTTGAATGTGCAGGATTTAATGCAGGTGCAGTTGGAATTGAAGATAAAATTTACATATTAGGTGGTGATTATGCTCCAGATGAAATTACAGATGAAGTGCAGGTCTACCACAGCAACAGATCTGAGTGGGAAGAAGTATCACCAATGCCAAAAGCATTAACTGAGTTTTATTGCCAAGTGATTCAATTCAATAAATACAGGGACCCGTGGTTTTCTACTTATTTGTATTAAAAGCATGTAATAGAATCTCTTTCTAAAACTATTTCAATTCCAAAAGATATTTACAGTACACTCTGCTATCTGGCATGATTGGAGAAAGACTTGTACTAGTTAAGCAAAAACTATGGTTAACTGAGAACTACCACTTAAATTCATAAAGATGCCTGTTATTTATATGTAAATGCATACATTTGTGTACATACATATGTAATACATAGTGCATATGCACATATAGTTACCAGTTCTCTAAAAAAAAATAGAAAAACGGAAAAAAATCATCTAATACCAAACATCAGGTGTGGCCAGAAACAACCTACTTTGTTATAAAGATGTTGTAAACTATTGGTAGAAGGAGGATCAACTCAGGGAAATTAAAGATCCTTGAGATATTGGGGAAAAAATAACACTAAAACTATGCTGAGGATAATTTAATCTTACTCTGAGTAAGTGTCATGTCTGCAAGAAAGACTTTAAATATACCAAAGGCATCAGCTTAGATTATTTCATTATTTAAGTACCTAATCCATGGAATTTTGTTCAAAGTATAATAAAACCAAAGCTTACTGACCTTGGCCATTAGAAAAAAACAAACCATCTAAATGCTTTTTAAAACAGGCAAAATGTATCATAAAATGTTATGTAAGTTATTTTTAAAACCATTAGAAATGGTTGATACTTCTTAAATTCCCATTTTTTCTTTAGGAAAAAGCAAGAAGGTTCTGGAAAGTGGAAATGGGAGGAGTGAAGAACAGTTATTTTGGATATTAGTAAGGAAACAATTCTATATTCTTTGTTTTGACTCCAGTGCTATTGCCATAGGATACTATTTGAATTATTATGCTTTTTCCCCAGCTATGGTCATGAACAGAGCTAGTTAACAAAGAAATCTGGTTAGTGAGTGAGAATACCAGGTAACAGAATGTTTACTATGCAAGCATTTTAATTTGCAGAGATTATTATTATATATGAATGTGTATATCTATATCTATATAGATATAGATATAGATATAGATATAGATATAGATATAGATATAGATATAGATATACCTACACACACACATATTTAACAAATGTTCTCAGTTTGGAAGCAATTTTTTTTTAACAGCTACATGGTTCCATGGTTGTTTTATATAGGATTCTAGATCTAGAGCTGGCAAGTACTTTAGAGGCCATCTAGTCTAGCTGCCTCATTTTATAGATGAGATCCAGGAAAGTGAAGTTACTTGCCTAAGGTCACATTTATAGTGTTACTTAAAATTTATTTCATTAGTTACTTTGCTATTGACTCATGAAGCTTTGGTTTGTTGGTGTATTTTTTTACTGTGAATTTAAACATGGATGAATACACCCATTTCAATATATGAAGAAAAACAAAAGAATTAGATCATATATGAAACTTAAATTTCATTTTGTTTCAAAAACATATTGTTCAAGAGTTCATTTTGCAATATAGGACTAATATTATTTAATCCTCTATAAAAGCTCATCACATTTTTTTAATTAAAAAACTATTTTGTAAAGTACTTCAATAAGACTTTTCACTACCTTGTAGAACCCTGAGTTATTCTGAAATTTTACCTATTTTTGCAATAACCTCCTTTCCTAATCATAATTGATCAAAGCCTCCTGGGCTAGGGCTATTTGTGTACCCAATATTTGACAGTGCATGCTTTTGCAACGGGTTGTTAAAATGTGGCCAAATATGATGCATGTGGCTCCTCCCAAATTTTAAACCCTTTTACTTTCCATATAGGAACTGAGGCAAAACTGAATAGCAAGAATATGATCATTTGTTGTTCTAGTTTACTAATGATAATTGGTTTTATATAGCGCTTTAAAGTTTGCAAAAGTTTTACGTATATTATCTCAGTTGAGTCTCAGAGAAACCATGTAAGGTAGGTAACATAGATATTTTTTTGACAAATTTGGAAACTGGCTCAGAAAGATTAAATAACTTGAACATCATCATACAACTAGTAATGTCAGAAACAGGTTTCCAACTCAGATCTTCTTGAATTGAGATTCAGTCCTTTTCTAGATCCAGTATTTTACTCACCTCTCGATATTTATCTTACTCTGTTTATAAACTTAGGTAAACTTATTTTAATTATCAGTCAGTTGAGGTAAACTTAAAATTTACCTGTTTAACATTGCTTGGAAAGTAAACATCAAATGTAGACTAGAAAATAACTGAAATCTCTCACTCCCCCACCTTTATCAAGGGGAGACATCTTTTAAAATGAAGTATAATACTGTATACCTCACTTATCTGATATCATTTGAGGTGTTTCTCATAAGTAAGTTTTCTGAATAAATTAAGTTTATTCCTTTAAACATCAGATTATTTTTATGTTAGCCTTCTTAATGGAAATCTTGATAAAGTATATTCCATATTTCCCTGCCTTCATGTATGTTGTCTTATGATCTGAACATAATTTAATCTTTTATTGATGACTCAAGGGACAGCATGACATAGGGCATAGAGTACCAGCATTGGAGTCAAGATGACCTGGCTTCAGTCTTCTGACATGCTAGTTTATGTGACACTGGGCAATACACTTAACCTCTGAGTGCCCCAGACGACTCTCTTTAAGATAGGCTAAAAGTTGCTGAATACTTGTTGATGTGCACTGGCAGAGGAAGTTTCATCACTGGGAAATTTTTTATGCAATGAAATTATAGGTCTAATTATTTTTTTGATTGTTGACTTGGTGTCATCATTCTAAATTGTGCTGTAATGTAGTGACACCTAGATTGGTGACTGACGTGTATAATGGTGCTGTCTCCTTCCTTTCTGTTAGCTCAGCTTTTTTCAGTGTTTTAGGTTCCAGTAGCACCATACCCTTGTAATTTCTCATCTGCAGCACCTGACTTATCAAAGGTTGGTTTAATTTTACATACAATTCTAAGCTGCTACCTCTGACCTAAGGATAGCTCTATACCTCTCCTGTGGAGAAAAGTGCATGGTTTTCTAACAGTTATTTTCTTTTAAGTTAATTTTGCCAGCTATGTCCTACATGAATGAGGTATGCTCTCTGGATAAGTAAGACATCTATGAATTTGCATTTCTTAAAATTACAAATATTCAAATTTGAACTTCAGTAAGAATTTTCATGTCTTAAATTATAACTATGTTCTTTATGATCTTGTGTAATTATGTTAAATACAAAGCATGCTAATTTGGCACTAGGGAAAAAACCATACAATATTTTCTGAATTAGAAAAAGAACTGGATGTTTAGTATTTATAGTATTTTAGTATACATGCTTTAGAAGCATGCCTCATAATGGAATTATTGATTAAAACTGGTATTTTTATTATCCCACATAACTTATGCAAAGCATTTGATTGCCATGTGATGTGTATATATGTACCATTTTTATATGTACCAAATCTGAACAAAACTCGTAGTAAAGAAAAATCTGATATTCTGAGTTATGTGAGTTAGAATATAGGATTTATTGTATGTGATTTTTTTTAATGTCATTTAAGGGCAAATCACATGTAATGCTTATATTGAATTCCTTAGCTAATGGCATATTCCTCTGGCAAATGCCTTCCAACCTTAATTAAATGATCTGACATAACAAAAGATTATGGCATATTGTCCAGAGTTATAACTAGAAAATTTTCACCTGAGGCAAAAACAGCTTGGAGAAAGGTTATACCGAAAGGAATGTTGCCTAGAAATTTTTACACCTGAAGGTGAGAAAAATATATGCATGGAACCAAGCCATTTCCTTCTTCCACATGATAATGACTAAGAAATTTGATGGGATCACACTTTTTTGACTACTATTGATGGAAATCTATTTACATTATAGATTGGTTTAAAAAAAAATCAACATCTATAGAGAATTTGAAGAGAGATTTTTTTCCCCCAGCTTCCCTTTAAGGATATAGTCAGCAACATTATAATATTTAAGTTCTCTAGATTGTTAATTTAATTAAACACATTTCTTTAAACAAAATTAATCAATTGAACTATAAATCATATACAGATTATTATACAATCTAAAATTTAATTTTGACCACATGATAACACTTGATACACATCTGTAATATTTATTCCCAAAGAACCATAGTCAATGATAAAACAGTAGAACCTGGAAGTTAGATGGGTCATTGAGGTCATCTAGTTTAACCTCTTTCCTGTTACAAGAACATCCTTTATAATATCTCTGACAGCAGGTTATCTAGCCTCTACCTGAAGTTTTTCCTTATGTGGAATTAAAATCTTTATCACTGTAACTCTAACTCATTGATTCCAGTTATTCATTCAGTATTTACAAAGTTAAAGTGTAATCCTTCTATATGGTAGCCCTTCATTTCAAAACAGCCAATTCGGATAGAGAACTGGCCTTGAAGTCTTTCTTTTGACACATTCTAGCTGCGTTGTCCTTTAACCTCTTAGTGTCCCAGGCAACTCTCTAAAACTAAGTAATACAGGGATTGCTGATATACATTTGTATTGGTTTCCATTATGGGATTTCTCTCTGCCAATAAAATTAGATCCACAAACAACAAAAAATCATATCCTCACCTAAGCCTTTCCTTTCTGGGCTGCAGAGTTCCATCTGCTATTCCTTATGCCATTGTCATCCATAGTGGTCCTCCTCTGCATCTACTCCAAATTTTCTATGACTTTCTTAATGTGCAGCCCCAACAATTAAAGAATACGAACTTTTTTTCATATAATCTGTTTTACAAAGAATGGCTACTTGGGGCAGCTAGGTGGTGCAGTGGATAGAGCACCGGCCCTGGAGTCAGGAGTACCTGAGTTCAAATCCGGCCTCAGACACTTAACACTTACTAGCTGTGTGACCCTGGGCAAGTCACTTAACCCCAATTGCCTCACTAAAAAATAAAAATAATAATAATAAAAAAACAAAGAATGGCTACTGAAATTTTTGGTTTTGCTTCAGTTCAGCCTTTCCATTAACACACAGCCTGTGTTCCCATGGTGCTCACTGTATTAATCATGTAGTTATGTAAATTCTAATTTGGCTATGATCTGAGGCAACGTCCCTGATCTTCCTTTGGAAGGACATGCATTTAATATATGTGTGTATGTATGTGTCTATACATATACATATATATATGTATACACATATATATTCATTGTCTACACATTTTTAGCTTCTTCATAAGAAACTAAATATTTTGTCTACATCAAATACATATGGAATACAAATTGTACATCTTCCCTGTGGATATAATGACTGATGCATTTCTGCAGCTGCATTCAGTATAGGTGTCAAAACATTACCTTATACTATCAAATGTAAAATTATGTATTTTTCTTTCTGACCAAATTCAAAGTTTAGAAGAATACAGGAGTGGCAATATGTATTACAAACAATCAGAGTTATGAGAGACCAAATAACTATTACAGTCCTGAAAATGCAAACATCCTATGCTCCATTTCTTATATTAAGGAAGTAGAATAGCATAGATAATCAAGTGCACATATGATCTTTACATCTCATTTTAGCCCTTGTCCCACAAGGTTGAGGACTTGAATAATTTGAGTTTCACCTTTTTCTTCCCCTATGGTGAAGGTGTTGATGAACAATGAAAGGCATGACTGAATAGAAAGAAGAGAAACAAAAAGCCTAGGACTCAGCATTCTGAAAAAAATTAATCTGGGGGAAATAAGGACTTGACAAGAGTAAAGTCAAGATGAACCCTTAACTTCCAATTGATTATGCACGGTTGTTACAAGGATTTTACCTTTTTTCCCAACAGGAGGGAGGGGAGCAGAGAGAAAAAAAATTATTGAAAAATGGAAAATAACAAATTCAAAAATGGTTTTAAAAAACATGAAAATCAAATCCATGGTTTATATTATCACTTGAAACTTACTGTAATTTCTTATGGAAAGGAAATCTTTTATTTTAAATTCAGATTAAGGATCTCAGGAAGCATGGATTAACATCCTAAAAAATTCAACACCAAAGACTCCTTGTGACATTCTTGTAATGAATCTTATTTTGACATCAAATAGTTTCTTTGGATATTAGATTATTAGGTCAAATCAGAACAATGATACTTTTATGTTTCCATTTTTCAAATGTTTCAATATTTGTGAGCAATCGAGTAGTTTTTATAAATTATTATTGAGAGATTTGTAGCTATATATAAACCACTTAATTGAAACATGAGGCTATGAATTAAGCATGATCGCAATTCAATCTCAGTATATTGGTCACTTAGCTTTGTTCTGTTTCACAGATACAGACAGAACCTCTATTCCCGAGGGGCCTAGTGTCTGCACGTCATTGGTAGCTGGAGGGACCAGGCTACAATGTGTAACCTGCTGACTTCCATACAAATGAGAAAAAAATAACCAAAGTACAAAATCCTATTGACCATCTTTTTTATGTTTATGAGGATCATATATCTTAGAATCATCTATTTCCTTATGTATAGAGAAGTTAAGTGGCTTGCCTAGGACCACACAGCCAGTAAATGTTTGAGGCAAATTTGAATCTAGTTCTTCATGACTCCAAGTCTTTTACCTGGTCCATGAATATACCATGCTGCTTTTCTATTAGCAAAATGCATACCCACAATCTGAATGTCATAATTGTAACTGAATACAGGCTTTTGTATATTAAACATTATATAGACTTTCATGTATATAATGCAACTTCTTTCCATATAAGAAGGAAGCTATTTTGATACATGACAGGATTTTACATTTTGGATTGCTACCATGTTATAATTTATAGCTATAGAAACATGTGTCCTATTTTCTGTAGAATTTAACATTTTAAATTCAACAAAGTTTATTGAGGATATAATGTATATACAATCTTACATATAAATAAAATCAATTTGAGAGGCTTCTTATTTGACAAAGTTATTTGAACTGGATTTAATTATTGTTTATATTACTGATCTCTACAGTAGGGGCCCATCCATGCTGTGCCATGTCATGACACCCTACCTTTCCAAAATAGCCAATTATTGGGCTTGTTTCCAACGAAATTTTACCATCCTCTTTACCTATTGTTAAAGGCTAAAATTCTAGCTAGTCTGTCTAAAATATCTAATGAGTGGTCACCAATAAATTATAAGCTTTAGCAAGAGTTAGACTTTTAAGCATTTATTAAGGAGAATAAGAATTTGGTAAAGAGAGAAGAAAAGGCCTAGATTCCTATCTATTAAAGGGAGAGCGCATTTCTAGCTCTGCTCTCCACCAGCATCCTCAGGAAAGAGAGAGAGTCAGAGTACCAGGCTCCCCCTTCCTCCTCCCACCAGCAAATTTCACTTCCTGACGCCAAAGAAAAGACTCCTGGTCTTGCCCTCAAAGACCTTCACTTCATGGCAGAGCTTTTCTACAGTAATTCTCCAGCAGGGGGCATCATTCCAATCATTACACTATTATAATATTTCCCTACTCTGTTCCTTCTAGTAGCTGGCCATACTTGGGGCTGACTGCAAGCTACAAACCTTTTGCATTGTGCTTGCTTTGCAACCTGGACACCCAAGGGCACCTGTACAGCTGTTCTGGGTGTCCTTCCTCACTGTTAGCTACTCCCTCCTCCTATACACTTACTCTTTCTTATATGGGTTACTTAATATGATAGAAGCACATTATCTGTAAAAACTCTCATATCCATACTCTTTAAAGTAGAAAAAATTTCCAACCTGTATTATATATAATCTTCCCAGTAAAGAGTTATAAAAATGTAACATCTGATTTGTCTGTAAGAACAACCAATTGTTATCAAGGAAAATGGAAATTTACTAGATGGATTTCAACAAAAACCTTTGGTAGATAGGGTTTTTAAGTGAGCATGATGATTTGTATGCCAATAAAAACTGGTTTGCATGGTATGATCCCAGATTCCAAGGATACATGTGTGCTGAGGCTGATAAACCAAAAGACTGGATATTACTTCCCCACCCACACCCCAGCATCTTTTTAGATGGTACAGTGGCACGGTTTAATTCCCTATGTTCTTACCTCATATTCTCCACTTCTTATGAAATAATTTTAAAGATATACCCTCATTCCACCAATCCTAACTACACTATCATCTTCCTCTGGGGATAACAGGGCAGTTTCCTATTGGTGATATACTGGCTCTTTGTCTGAAATTCAACATAAGTTAGAGCTCTGGGGAGATCTGGACCTTCAACTGAAGTGGTAAAACTATTACATGGTCCAGAAGCTATCCCATTCTGTGCTGCCCCATAAGTCAAAGGCAACCCTTCCCCAACCCTACCATTGACACACACCAAGCTTGTTTCCTATTGGCATCTGTTCTCTTCTTGCAAGTAGTTAACTGCTAGTCCTAGGTAACTCTGTTGGTCTTCAATCAACTCTTCTTCACTACATGTTCTTTAAAATATATCCAAGGATGCATTCCTTCCATTTGGATGTACACAAGTTTTTGAGATATCTTCTTTAGCTATGACAACCTTTAAAACCACATTTCAAATTTTGATTATATAAAATTTTAAAGCTTTTGCATAAACAAAACCAATGCAGCCAAAATTATGAGGAAAGCAGAAAACTGATAAAGAATTTTTGCAACAAGCATCTGATAAAGGCCTCATTTCTCAAATATATAGAGTACTGGGTCAAATTTATAGGAATACAAGTCATTACCCAATTGATAAATGACCAAAGAGATGAGCAGGCAGTTTTTAAACAAAGCTATTTATAGCCATATGAAAAAATGCTCTAAATCATTATTGATCAGAAATAATGCAAATTAAAACAACTCTGAGATACCACCTCACACCTATCAGAATGGCTAATATGACAAAAAAGGAAAATGTTAGATGCTGGAGGGGATGTGGGAAAACTGGGGCGCTAATCCACTGTTAGTGGAATTATGAACTGATCCAACCATTCTGGAGAGCAATTTGGAACTATGTCCAAAGGGTGATAAAACTGTGCATACCCTTTGATCCAGCAATATCACTGCTAGGTTTATATACCAAAGATAATTCAAAAAAAGGGGAAAGGACCTATTCGTACGAAAATATTTATAGCAGCTCTTTTTGTGGTGGCTAAGAATTGGAAATCAAAGGAATGTCCATCAATTGAGGAATGGCTAAACAAGCTATGGTATATGATGGTGATGGAATATTAATGTGCTATAAGAAATGACAAGCAGAATGATTTCAGAAAGGCCTGCAAAGTGAACAGAACCAGGAGAATGTTGTACATAGAGACAGGAATATTGTTCAATGAAGATCTGTGAATGACTTAGCTATTCTCAGCAATACAATGATCCAAGACAATTCTAAAGGACTAATGATGAAGCAAACTATCCACCTCCAGAGAAAAAACTTATATTGATTAAATAGAGACTGAAGAATGCTATTTTCACTTTCTTTTATTTTTTTCTTTTATTTTAATTTTCTTATACAAAATGACTAATATGGACATGTTTTAAATAATTATACATGTGTAACCTATATCTGATTGCTCATTACATGGAGGGGAGAAGGGGAATGGAGAGAAAGAGTAATAGAATTTGGAACTGAAAACTTTAAATAAAAATGATTATAAATAAAAAAACACATATCAAAATGAAATTAATTTACAACCAGACCTTCAAATCACCATATCACAAAGTATAAAACCAAGATTTTGAAAAACAATGAAACATATTTAATCAAGTTTTTCTCACCAAAATGTAATTGATGGAATAGTATATAAAACAATGGACTTGAAGTAAGGAAGAGATAAGTTCAAATCTTGCCTCAGACACTTACTAGCTGTGTGACCCTGGGTAATTCACTTCACTGCCCTCAGCCTCAGTTTCCTCAACTGTAAAATCAGGATAATAATAGCACCTGCTTCACAGGGTTATTATGAAGATCAAATGACGTATGTAGACTACTACCTACATAAATGCTAGATATTTTATTATTAGTGAGAGAAAAAATTAATAAATAAAATCATTTTCAAATATTTTATCTTTAAATCATCCTTTTAATTCCCATTTTATTTGTCTTATTATATATATAATAGTATAGTAGTATATTACATAATTTATGAATACATAAAAACACATGCATTGGGGATATGTGGAATTAATATTTTAGTGATATTGGGATCAAAAAAAGTGTGGTACCCAATAGACCACTAGTTTAATTTTATTAAGTTTATATAATTAAGTGAATAGTTCTTCTAAATCCTCCATAAAAGATATACTTGATATTTAGAAGTTTTTGGTTTTGCTGCTTTTTATATTTTGTAGCTACTGATGTATCACTTAGACTATCCATCTATTATTTTCTCTCACTCTTGGTAAATAAGTAACCTATCTCTTTTCTAGTCCTTAATGACATTCTTGATCAACCAATCAGTCAACAAACATTTATTAACTTCTTACTGTGTGGTAGTGCCTAGCATTATGCTATGGGATAGAGGTACAAAGACAAAATGAAATAATTCCTGGCCTCCAGAAAGTTATATCCTATAAGGAGGGTCAGCATATACATATACAAGGGCCATCACATGGAATATGCTCAGAGGTGCACTTCTTGCCTCTGGTTAACCATATAGGAGGTTTTGGGACCTGCTTCAGGTCATCTGTCAATCAGCCATCCTTTTAGCAGCTGCTGAGCAGGAAGAAATGATGACTCAGTGGATATTTAAAAATGAATATCCTTATACTCAAAACTCTATTTCCTCCCTACAGAAACAGTTAGGTAGTGCAGCAACTAGAGTGCTGGGCCTGGACTCAGGAAGGTCTAAATTCAAAATTGCCCTCAGACACTTAATTGATATTTGATCATGGGTAAGTCACTTAACCTTTATTGGCTTCAGTTGCCTCAACTATAAAATGGGAATGATATTAATAATAGCACCTACCTCCCAGGTTGTTGTTGGAATCAAATTAGAGAAATTTTGTAATGTGTTTAGCACAATGCCTTGGCAGCTAAATGGCACAATAGGTCTCTATACACTGCAGGGCCTAGGGTCAGGAAGACTCATCTTCCTGAGTTTAAATCTGGCCTCAGACATTTACTATGTGATACTGGAATTTCCTCATTGATAAAATGAGCTAGAAATAGAAATGGCAAACTACTCTAATATCTCTGCCCAGAAAACCCCAAATGGGGTCATGAAGAGTTGGACATGATTCAAATGACTAAACAATAACAGCAACAAGATAGCGCAGTGCCTGGCACTTATTTCTTTGCTCCGTATTGTGAATCATGTTAGGATTGTTTCAAATTATTTCCTATCATATAGTAGGGTTAGGGTGGATAGGTTTCCCTATCACCATTCCAGCCAAGACAACTATAAGAACATGGCAACTATAAAGAATTAATTGTGGGGACAGCTAGGTGGCACAGTGGATAGAGCACCGGCCCTGGAGTCAGGAGTACCTGAGTTCAAATCCGGCCTCAGACACTTAACACTTACTAGCTGTGTGACCCTGAGCAAGTCACTTAACCCCAATTGCCTCACACAAAAAACCAAAAACACACAAAAAAAGAAGTGTTATTTGAGGTTTCTATGCCTTGGCGTGCACTGTCCTGGGGCTCCACAAACCACACAGTGCTCCACACACTGGTTGTAGCCGTTGCCATGGTGCTGGCACCTCACGTCATCACCACTCGCCGACGCCTACATGGGCCTGACAAAATTATAATGATTGGAAGCCTAGTGAGGACAGTCATGTGACTGTCAGAGTGGCCAGACAATTGGTTGGGGACTTTGTGGGGTTTCTGGGAACGGGGAGAATTTGGTATTCTAGCTGGAAGCTGGAAGGTGACAGGAGCTCTGCTGTGTATTCTCAGCTGATTCCTGGGCGGTGGTATTTTTTTTTTTTTTGGTGAGGCAATTGGGGTTAAGTGACTTGCCTAGGGTCACACAGCTAGTAAGTGTAAAGTGTCTGAGGTCGGATTTGAACTCAGGTCCTCCTGAGTCCAGGGCCGGTGCTCTATCCACTGTGCCACCTAGCTGCCCCACGGTGGTATTTTTCAGATTGTATAATTTCCCTTTCACCATTTTATTTCCTTTCCCTTGATCCTACTGATCCTGTTTGTGTTTTGTTTTTTTTTAAGTTTGTTCTTGTTAAAATAAATCCTGTTCTGTTTTGAGGGAGGCTGCTGGTCTCCTTCCTTGTCCCAATATTGCAGCGAGCTGCTTAGCTAACATTCCCTGATTAAAAATTGGTCCCCACACCCGCACTTCCAACTAGGTTTACTCCTGGTCAATGAAGCTAGTCCTCATACAGTTGTTCTGGTTACCTGGATAATTGGGGGGCTCAAGCAAATCAAGGTATAGATATTCACATAAATATATACAAAATCAATATGAAATGATTGGGGGTAGAGGCCCATCAAATAAGAAAATCAACCAGTGGGAAAAATATTTACATAACATCATCACTGATAAAATTCAGATATCCAACACATAAAAATAATTGACACAACTATATGACCATAAATTACTCCCCCAAAGTGGCTGAAATGTATGAACAGACACTTTTGAAAAGTACTACAAACTATCAATGGACCCATAAGAAAACATTCTCAAAATCACAAATGAAATACAAATTAAAACAACTCTGAGGTTTTACCTAATGCTTAGCAAATTAGCAAAGATGACAAAAAAATGGAAACAATGTTGGAGGAGTTATGGGATGACAGGTATATTAATAAACTGTTAGTAGAGATATGAATTAATCCAACCATTCCAGAAAATAACATGGAATTATGTGAGAAATATGACTAAATTATTGATGCCCTTTCATTCAGCAGTCCCATAGTGGGTATACATCTTGTAGAGGTCAAAGCCAGAAATAAAGGTCCCAATATATATGAAAATATTCATAGCAATACTTTTTGTGGTAACAAAGAATGAGAAACAAAGTGGATACCTATAAACTGGATAAACCATAAACCATAAACCTTATTGTGCAGGAAGAAATGATGATTATAAATAATTCAAAGAAACACAGGAAGATTTGTATAAACTGGTACAGCGTGAAATAATTGGAACTAGAATAACAATATATGCGATGACACAAATGAAAAGGATACTAAAAAAGGATGAACTCTGAGTAGATGTAGTAACCAATCATGGTCCTGGAAAGCAGATAATGAAATATAGCTCCCTTCTCTTGGCAGAGGGACATGATATTACAGGAAACAAATGTGGGATACACTGTCAGACATGGCCACTGCATGAATTGGTTTTGCTTCCCCCAGCCCCATTTTGTTGTAATTCTACAGGTAGAAGATATACTCAGAAATGACTACGATGTGCAATAAAAGCAAAAGGAGTTGATACAATTTCTTTTTTCTTTTTTTCTTTTTCTTTTTTTCTTTTTCTTTTTTTCTTTTTCTTTTTTCTTTTTTTTTTTTGGACGAGGCAATTGGGGTTAAGTGAGTTGCCCAGGGTCACACAGCTAGTAAGTGTTGTGTCTGAGGCCGAATTTGAACTCAAGTCCTCCTGACTCCAGGGCCAGTGCTTTACCCACTGCACCACCTAGATGCCCCGATACAATTTCTAAAAAAAAAAATCAATTATAGGAAATAAAATTGCTGTTGGACATATACTTCTGGGAAAGTTACATTAGCTGTATATGGCCAAAAAATGGGTTTTGAGCTATAAGATCAACATAATAAATTCTAAATGCATGATTAATCTATAGTTTTATAAAGTGTAAAAAATGGAAGAAAATTAAATAATATATTTGTCTCAACACTGAAGAGAAAGAAACTTTTTAATCAATTAAATGAAAACCAGTCATTGGGAAAAATCAATGGCTTATCATTGGTATTCCCTTCTAACTTCTACTCATTGCTTCTAGTTATCCCATCTCCAGACAACAGACTTGATCCCTTTTCCAGGTGTCATTCCTGCAAAACTGACTTTCAGTGATATCTCAATCTCAAACACCCCTCCCTCAGGCCAATGTGTGTGTAAATTTAATCTTCTCTTACCAAGATAAGCATCTCCAATTCTTTCAAGTGATTCTCAAATGACATGGTTTTGAGCCACCATACCATCTGTAAAATGAGTGCTTGGTTTAGCTGATCTCTAAGAGCCCCTTCAGCTCTAAATCCTAAAATTTGAAAAGAGAGTTTGACCAGGTCAGAGAATAGTGGCATGTTTTTTTTTTCTTATTCTTCACATTATCCCTTTATTATTGGAACTTAAAGTCACAAAAAGTATGAGGTATAGTAGAGGGCCAGTCTCAGAACCAGGAATGTGTAGGTTCAAGCCTCGTCTCTGACACATATTGAATATGAGACCTTGGACAAGTCATTGAATCAAGTAGTATCAAATTCAAATAGAAACCCTGCAGACTGCATACTGACTTAGAAAACCACATGTTAACATTATCCATGTTCTTTTGTAATTTTATTGTTTTTGTCAGATATTTCCCTATTACATTTTTATATAATTGGGGGCACTTAGGAGCACTGAAACCAGACCCTTTGACACCTATTTAATCTTGCAATGCTTTTAGGCAACTCTTCAAGACTATAAATGTCAGAGTTGGTCCAAGTATTCTGTCTGATCCATCTGCCCTCCACTCAGATTTCAAGGTGATCTTCCTATACAGCAGGTCTGACCATGTCATCACCCTATTCAATAAACTTCAGCAACTTCATATTACCTCAAGGATCAAATATGAAATCCTCTATTGGGCATTGTAAGCCTTTCATAACCTGGCCCCTTCCTACTTTTCTGGTCTTCTTATATTTTACACCTTACTCCTAACTCTTTTTTTTTTTTTTTTTAGTGAGGCAATTGGGGTTATGTGACTTGCCCAGGGTGACACACCTAGTAAGTGTTAAGTGTCTGAGACCAGATTTGAACTCAAGTACTCCTGACTCCAGAGCCAGTGCTCTATCCACTGTGCCACCTAGCTGCCCCCTCACTCCTAACTCTTGCCCTCATATACCTTGTAGTCTAGTGACTCCTTGCTGTTTCTCACATATCACACTCTATCTCCTGACTGCAGGTATGGCTGACTCTCATACCTGGAATGTTCTTCCCCTAATTAGAAAGCTGATTCATAATGACCCTTAAGTTTGCTAAAACACCATCCTGATACTGTGCAGTTGATTCATTGAAGCTAATATGGGCCTTTATATTGATCCAAATAGACCCTAAACTTCTTGAGAGCAGGAATTGTTTTGTCTCTATATTCTCAGTTTCTAGACTGGAACATGGTAGACCTTCAATAAATACTTGTTAAATTACACTGGATCCTTATTAAATTTTAAAAAGGCTTGACCCATTATCATAGCATGTTTAGATCCAGTCTATTAGTTCTCCCATTTGTGTGGTGTACAAACAGAAACATCTATTTATTTATTTGTTTGTTTGTTTGTTTATTTATTTTTGCAGGGCAATGGGGGTTAAGTGACTTGCCCAGGGTCACACAGCTAGTAAGTGTCAAGTGTCTGAGGCCGGATTTGAACTCAGGTACTCCTGAATCCAGGGCCGGTGCTTTATCCACTGTGCTATCTAGCCACCCCCAGACAAAAACATTTATAAAAATGTTAACGATGTCTTCATCCAAACCTCTGATGAAATCTTTTTAATTTTTTAATTTATATTTTAGTGAGGCAGTTGGGGTTAAGTGACTTGCCCAGGGTCACACAGCTAGTAAGTGTTAAGTGTCTGAGGCCGGATTTGAACTCAGGTACTCCTGACATCAGGGCCGGTGCTCTATCCACTGCCCCACCTAGCTGCCCCCTCTGATGAAATCTTCAACAGAACAGAGATCTGTAGCACACACTGAGAGACCTTCCTCTAGATTGTAATTGATCTGTTTATCAACATTTTTTTTTGGTGACCAAGTAATCAGTTACCAATCTGCTAAAAATTAGTAGAAAGAAGATCTGCCTACACTCAGCCATATCCCACCAGGCTGCATTCCTTGGGATTTATCCATCATTACTCAATGCTGGGTATTCTCTCCTCCTACCTGATTTCAGCTTCCTTTTATATATTGTCTTTATTGTTCTATCATATCAATCGTGTCCAACTCTTTGTGACCCCATTTGGGGTTTTTTGGTAAATATACTAGAGTGGCTTCACATTTCCTTCACCTCATTTGATAGAGGAGGAACTGAGGCAATCATGGTGAAGTGACTTGCTCAGGGTCACAGAGCTAGTAAGTTTCTGAGAGCAAATTTGAATTCAAGAAGATGAGTCTTCCCCCATTAGAGTGTAAACTCCTTGAGGAGAGGAACTGACTGTCTTCCTTTTTGCTTGTATTTATTTTTATTCCCAGTACTTAGCACTTACTTAAACAATACCTGTTCACTGTTGACTGACTGAAATTCACTCTCATTCCACTCCTTTCAGGAATGCTTGATCTTCAAAGCTTGTTGTTCATGTAACATGGTCATCTGTTCACAATTTAAAAAAAAATAGAGGGAGCACTGGATTCTAGTCAGAGCACTTGTCTTATACAGCCAATTTCATTTTCATTATAATCGTTTTTGACTTGAATATGTTTTTCTAGATAAAGGAATAACTCCAATATGCCTTTTACATGAAAGAACAAGATAATATTATAAAGTGCTTTGAATTTTTTGTAAGGTGCTCTATAAATATAAAGTAATAAGTATTCAAGTTACATGGTACTGAACCATTCTATGCAATGTACATTAATTAAAGTCTGTAATGCATTATAAAATGCTTTTGGTGTACCCCAGTAATTCATGGATATAGTCATTTGCACTAATTAAATTTGGCATTTTAAATGTTTTCATAATACTTAACCAGGCTAAAACTAAGATAACCAATTTTAAAATGCTCATGAAAAATGTCAGTTGCATTCTGTGAGAATTATGTGTAAGTATCTGAGAGCAAAAGTTAGGCCTAAACATGAAGCAAGACTCAATCTGGCACTTAATAGTTAGGAGGCTTCAGTGAATTTCATTGCTTTTCTTTTGCATTTCTTCTAAGTTCAAGACTTGTTTCACCCAAGTTTGATCTGCCAGTTAATTACCCTGCTCTTAAACCTGGCCAAAGTTTTTTAATCAAGAAAAGCCTCTCCCTATGGGCTTTTCAAATTTAAAAATCCAATTAGCTTTAATGTTTTCCTCTTAAAGATTAACTAACCTTTTTATTTTATGGAGCATTAAATAGAAATCAAGTTATCTAAAGTGTTTTTTAAACCATCTTTTAACAATTCAGGAAATGTTTTCTTCCTTTTATGATTCAATTCTGTATTTGCTCAATACCTACTATGCAGGAGGTACATATTGACAAGTGCTGATTGGATTAACCCTTTTGTAAATAGCTATTAACATTTTATCTATTATTGAAGACTGAGGGTCTTCCTCCACTTCATAACATGTTTCCATTTCTTTTGTATGAACAAATTAATGTGTATTCTTATGTCCAATTAACCTTTGCAAAGCAAAGTATCAGTATAACTAACAACATTTATATGGTGCTTTTAAGATTTGTGAAGCACTTTATATACACTATCTCATTTGGTCCTGACATTAGTGTACTCTATTATTACTTCCATTTACAGAAAAGGAAACTGAGGCTAAGATTAAATGAGTTGTTCAGAGTAATTTAGCTAATAAATGTCAACAGATAGAATTGCATTGTTGGTGGAGTTGTGAATTAATCTAACTATTCTGGAGAGCAATTTGGAACTATGCCCAAAGGGCTATAAAATGTGCATTCCCTTTGATTCCACAATACCACTGCTAGGTTTATATCCCAAAGACATCCCCAAAAAGAGAAAAAAGACCTATTTGTACAAAAATATTTATAGCAACTCTTCTTGTGGTGATTAAGAATTAGATATAAAAGGAATGCCCATCATTTGGGGAATGGCTTAACAAGCTGTGGTATATGATTGTAATGGAATATTATTGTGTTATATTCTGCTATAAGCAGAATGATTTCAGAAAGGCCTGGAAATGTTGCAGGCAGGGCTCATGACCTGGTTGGGGGCGGGGCGGGGCGGGGGGGGGGGGAGGGGTTGGCTATCTCAGCCAAAGAATTGGAGGCTCATCACAAATCTTGTAAAAATAGGTTTATTACAAGAGAGGAATATATGTTTGGGAGACAGTTAAGATGGAAACAGCTGCTCTGAATGGAAGAAGAGTTTGCCTTAAATACAATTTCAGACAAAGAAGGCTTTGCACACAGGGACACCTAGGTGGTGCAGTGGATAAAACACTGGCCCTGGATTCAGGAGGACCTGAGTTCAAATCTCAATAGATGCAGAGAAAGCTTTTGATAAAGTACAGCACCCATTCCTAATAAAAACACTAGAGAGTTTAGGAATATGTGGTGCTTTCCTTAAAATAATAAGCAGTATCTACCTAAAACCATCAGCAAGAATTATATGTAATGGAAATAAGTTAGAGGCCTTCCCAATAAGATCAAGGGTGAAACAGGGATGTCCATTATCACCTCTATTACTTAATACTGTACTAGAAATGTTAACTTTAGCAATAAGAAAAGGAATTAAAGGAATTAGAATAAGCAAGGAGAAAACAAAGCTTTCACTCTTTGCAGATTATATGGTAGTATACTTAGTGAATCCTAGATAATCAACTCAAAAATTACTTGAAACAATTAACAACGTTAGCAAAGTTTCAGGATATAAAATAAACCCACATAAATCATCAGCATTTCTATACATGAACAACATAGTCCAGCAGCAAGAGATAAAAAGAGAAATTCCATTTAAAGTAATGGCAGACAATATAAAATTCTTGGGAGTCTATTTGTCAAGACAAACCCAGGAACTCTATGAACACAATTACAAAACACTTTTCACACAAATCAATTCAGATCTAAATAACTGGAAAAATATCAATTGCTCATGAATAGGCTGAGCTAATATAATAAAAATGACAATTCTACCTAAATTAATTTACTTCTTCAGTGGCATACCAATCAGGCTACCTCAAAATTATTTTATAGAGCTAGAAAAAATAATAACAAAATTCATCTGGAAAAACAAAAGGTCAAGAATATCTACGGAACCAATGGAAAAAAAATGCACAGGAAGGTGAGCTAGCTGTACTTTGTGTCTGAGGCTGGATTTGAACTCAGGCCCTCCTGAAACCAGGGCCGGTGCTTTATCCACTGCACCACCTAGCTACCCCTACAATACAGTCTGAAAGAATTTCCTGGACTATGGAGAGGTTAAGCAATTTGGCCAGGTTCATATAACTAATATGTGTCAGAGACAGGACTGAAATCTAGGTATTCCGAAGTCTCAGACTCCCATTCAATAATTAGTTCAGTCTTAGAGCACTTCTTAGAGGTCCATTGGCCTGCCTTCTAACAAGATTCACTATCTTTGGGGAAGAGTTTGAACAAATAGGAGAGACAGAAGTAGAGGGATTGGTTGGAAAGTTAAGTAGAGGGTTATGCAAGTGTAATGATAAAAGCACTAGCCTAGGAGCTAGTACTAGACCAAGTCCTGATAACTGCACTGCCAATAAATTTCTATGTGACCTAATGCATGCCACTTGGAGTCTTCATTTTCTTTATTTGCAAAAAGAGAGTTGAACTAAATCACCTGAACTAAACTACTTGCACCCTGTGCAATGAGGTGTGGAAATGGAAGGCAACACATGGAAGGAAACAACAACAGGTTGGGGGCGGGGGATAACTCCCATGCTGACATGTCTCCTGCATTCAGCTGCCCACAAGCCTCTTTATTTTCTTAGAACTTCCTTATGGGAAGGGACAGCACTTTAAACAAGTGGTGTTTAGTGATTTAAGTATCTGGATGCTTTCCAAATTACATTTATATATGATACTGGTTGTTTTTTCTTTCAAAATGAGATTCTCAGAGATACATTTTCTTTGTCCCTGAAGTGTTATTTTTGATGTTTCTGACCTCATTGTCTGGAGATTCCTATGTGTACACTCAGGAGAAGAGTAGTAATGACAAAACATGGTCAAAAGCAGTGGAAACTACCCCTGAGAAAAATAATAATAGTTTACACTTATTTAGTGCTTTTCTGTTTGCAAAGCACTTTATATGTATTATTTCATTTGACCTTTGCAATAATCCTGTAAAATATATATTATTAATTCCTTTTTGTGCATGAAGAAAATGAGGCCTAAAGAGGTTAAGTGACTTGTCAGTGTCACTCAGGTATCAGGATTTTAACTCAGGCCTTTCTGACACAAAACCCAATGCTTAACTCAGCTTGCCACCTACCCTCCTTAGAGATCAGTTTCTCTGAGTTCTAAGGGGATGTCTAAGGGCAGTAGTCAAGGGGTACTGAAATCAGGGGTCATAAACCCTGATACTAAGGTCTCTTTTAGAGTGTTCTATGAATGAATAGGGACAAAGTAAAATAATTAAATTTATTGACTTGTACGATGTACTTTAGAACTGAAAAAAAAACCTTTAATTATGGACTATTTCCTTTTGCTATAATCATTTGTTTTACATGAAATGGCATTAAATTCATAAGATTTTTACACATTCTTCAATTCTTCATCATGAAACTACACTGATCACATTGGATATTAAGCATACCCTTGATAAAAAAGGACATTTTTCTCAATCTACCCTTGATTATAGCCCATAGATTTTCAATGGGGATTAAATGAGGCAATTTCCTAAGTCACTGAAGCATGTTTATCTCCACTTCTTAGAGATATATTTCTTTTGTTTTTTGTTTTTGTTTTTTTGCAGGGCAACGAGGGTTAAGTGACTTGCCCAGGGTCACACAGCTAGTAAGTGTCAAGTGTCTGAGGCCAGATTTGAACCCAGGCACTCCTGAATCCAGGGCCGGTGCTTTACCACTGCGCCATCTAGCTTCCCTCTAGAGATATATTTCTTAATCTTTTGTAATGTGTGGCATGGTGAAAGGTTGTGTTTCAGTATGACATCCACATTTGGGAATTTTTGTAATTATGGAATAATTCTGATGCTTAGTATATCACTCTTTTGATCAGAATTCATCCTTCCCTTAGTGGGGATAAGACTTCCAGGTCCATTGGAAGTAAAATATCCCTAAAAATCCTTCTGCTATAGATGTTTTACAATGATGAAGATGCCTAAATCTTACAGATTACACCTTGATCTCACCTGATAATAGTTTTGGTATAGCCTTAAATGAAAAAGTCAGTTTCTCAAGTAAAAATTAACTTTTTTCCAGTCCTCAGCACTCTAATCTTTATATTTCTGCCTGTGACATGTTTTGTTTTGTTTTTTTCTTCTTCATGGCTACATTGAACATTTTCTTAATTAGTCTTCTTGATGGTTTTCTAATTTCAAGAAGCCTACTTACTCCAAACTGTGCAGGAATCAATTATAGCTCCTACTCCCACCCCAACTTCCAGGTTCATCTGAAAGTCTTTATTTATATTCTGAGGATTAATTAATTAGGCTTTTGGGGAAAAAAGTGTGTTTCAATCTGACTGATCCTATTATCATTCTGGGTTTGAATGCTCCCTGAAACAATTGGCTTTCTACACTAACAGTAGCTACAATATCTCTAATAGTCACTGAAGAGTACTCTTTAAGAACCACAATTTTTGCACTTTTCCTTGGAGTAATATTGATTTTTCAAAACCACAGAATTAAAAACAGAATAAAAAAGAACAGTGAAAGACAGATTATGCCACAAAATTTCAAACTCAGTTAATAGGGAACTAACTAAAGTTGGGGAGACTAGTTCAATAAGGTTTCTACTAATCAAGGTCAGATGTTTGTCAGTAGTAGATATACATTACTATTGTTGTCACAAAATGAAACCATACCAAAATATGGGTTTGCCCTAAGTAAGTAAGTAAGTATCCTGTGATCCAACAATTCTTCTGTTCTTTTAGGTCTCCTTTACAAAGATCAGCCCAAAATTGGATGTGCATATTCCCTCTAGGTCTGAGTCTGCATATTAAATCAACACTAGCTATGGCTTCTAGGGAAATATAATTACTTTCTTTCTCCAAGGCTCACCATGTTGTAAAAAAGTAATAGCCAATTAAGTCTGACTAGCAGGGCTGGGCCTTGGCCAAATTTTAAAACTAGGCAAACTTTTTATTGGCATTAATTAATTGTGATGAATAATTATCAGAAGGCTGTACCATGTTTTAGTTATTAGGTGCATGACTTGCCTGATGTTCAGACAAAATAGGTGGCCATGAGAGGCAGAGTGATGTAGTCTGAAGTCAAATGACCAGAATCCAATTTTGCTTCTGTCACTTACTAACTGTGTAACATTGGCATGTCTTTTAACCTCTCTGGGCCTCAGTTTCCTCTTCTGTAAAATGAAGGGGTTGTATTAGAGCAAAGCTTCTTAAGCTATTGGCCATGACACAACATAGGGTTGTGTAACTGAATGTGGGGGTTGCAAAAAATTTGGCAACAATAAAAGGTTATGTATACCTATTTTATATACCTATATATCCAGGGTCATGTAAAAATTTCTCCAGTGAAAAGGGATCACAAGTGGAAAAGGTTCAAACCCTGGATTAGATGACCATTACAGGCCTTCCAGCTCTATAGCTATGATCTTATGATGTTGCAGGAAGGGTGACAAAAAACCTTTTCAGCGTTCAGGTCTAGGGTGATTAAGGAAACAATTCTCAGAGGCTTCAACATCCAGAAGTAGTATGTAGTGGAGTATGTGATGTAACTGGAAGGATGCCAAAAGGCCTCATATGTTTGTCAAAGTGGATGGCATTCTTGGCTTTAAAGGACCCTTAAAGTTTAAGATACTATATTGCTTGGGAAAAGGTAACACATGAGAGGCAGTATAGAATATCTCATGGAAAAAACAAAAACAAAAACATTAGATTTGGAGTCAGAGAACCTATGTTTGAATTCTGATACTTTTAATTATATATGTGACTTAAGGGAAGTTACATGAATGAATGAATGAAAAAAGTATTCATTATGTGCTTTGTTGTTGCTCAGTCATGTCTGACTTTTTGTGACCCCATTTGGGGTTTTCTTGGCAAAGATACTGCAGTGGTTTGCCATTTCTTTCTCTAGCTCATTTTATAGATGAGGAACTGAAGCAAACAGGGTTAAATAACTTTCTCAGAGTCACATAGCTAGGAAGTGTCTGAGGCTGGGTTTGAATTTAGGAAGATGAGTCTTCCTGACTTTAGGCCTGGCACTCTATTTACCATGCCATCTGAGTCCCCATTATGTGCTTACTATGTGCCAATCATTGCGTGAAGTTCAAAGCTATCCTCAACTCTAACCTCAGACAAATTCCTCTGAACTTGTTTTCTCCTCAATAAAAGGAAGGAATTGGAGCAAATGATTTCTAAGTTCCCTTTTAGGTCTAAATTCTATAATCTTTATCCATATGCCAGGCAAAAGGTCTTGTACACAGTAGATACTCCATAAATTTTGATGTGAAAACCCCTAAAACTTGTATATCCCATTACAAAAGCTAATTGATATCAGTTAGTTAAATGGAACTGAGTTACTAGTTACTGGTGACAAAGAGAGGAGGGAACACCATGAAAATGACAAAGGTATTAGAAAAGAGATGCCTCAAAACCTCAGGAATACCTGTAGCATCCTGAGGGGAGATGTATAGCCTATTTCTGGGTTTGTGAGCCAGAAGATACTCTACATTAATAAGCTGATCAATGGAGCTCTACATGGTTCTTGTACATAAACATTAAGAAATGTACAGTGGGAGTTGGGACAAAAGTGGAGGAGGAGTCTAATAAGATAGAGGATTCCAGGTGTTGTTCTGATGCTAGAATAATGAAAGAATTTAGAGAGTGGAGCCAATGACAGAGTAGTAGCTGTCTTTCTGAGAGTCTGAGAGGGATAGAAGAAGCTAGACTGAGTACTTCCTGTTGTTGGGTAGGGTACATGCCAGGAGCACCAAACACTTGATTGACAGAACAAATCCTAGACCTTACCACTGGAAAGAGCAAGCAGTGGTCACAGCACCCTTGGCTACTAGTCACAGCTCCCCTGAATGGACCAAACAAAATTATAGAATTCTATATGAGTGTAATTTTGGTATTGTCTTTTCTCTTCCACATGTTGATTTTTTTTGACAACTGGTGATCCATATTTGGCAAATATGGTAACTATTAATGAAACTATCAAATTAATCAGAACATGCCATTGTTGAATCTTTCTGGGCAAGTAGGAAGCTTTTTGATAACTCATCCTATAAGCACAGTCATTGGGAATCAGAATTTCATCAATGTTTTCTCTTTCATTACAAGAAGCAATCCACATTCACTCTTTTGTTCGGCATTAAAATATTATTATCCGTGGGAATTATTATTAACAATGAGCCTGCCCTTCATTACATAGAATGTCTAAAAGTTGTAAGAGTGATTGAACTATGTTATGGACTAATATTACAGATTAATAGTCTCTCAGTTGAGTTTAAATTACATGATTTTTGCCCTCTAGTAATACAAACAGCCAATAAAATTACACTGCTACTCTGATTACTCTTTTGTTCCGCTATTATTTATAGACAACACAATTGATTTTTATTTCCCGTTTCAAATTATAGTCAGAAATAGTGAGGCACTGAATTCCTTTGAGGGTTTGTACTTTGTTCAAACTGTTGGTAAATTAATTTTGATCATGTGGAAAACCTAAGGGCCCCTTTTATGCATATTATACTGAAGTATAAAATCAAATTAAAGGAAAAATATGAGTAATTACCTATGTATATTTATTAAAGTACTTAATTCAAATCATTTCTAGTTTTAATCAAGGCACCTAGACTTAAAATATGGGAAAATCTGAAAAATAAACATATCACCTTGCTGAAGCCCAGGTCTATCTGCCTTGAAACTGTAACATCCAAGGATTGGATAAAGAAACTATAGATGTTTAGCTTAGAAAAGACAAGGTCAGCACTGGCCCTGGATTCAGGAGGACCTGAGTTCAAATCCTGCCTCAGACACGTGATACTTACTAGCTGTGTGACCCTGGGCAAGTCACTTAATCCCCATTGCCCTGCAAGAAAACAAAACAAAACAAAACAAGAAAAGACAAGGCCGCTATGCATCTACTTATTTTAAAGACTTTCTCATGTGACTTTTTGAAGATTTTTTTCTCATTCATTTGGCTCATAAGAAACCTTGGGAAACTGCCTACAATATTCCTAATCAGTCTTAAGACTGAATCTTCACTTGCAAACTTGTAGTTAACAATATTACAGAGAAAAGTTTTCTTAAAAGGAGGAAAACAAATAGAAATCATAAAATGAACCATTATTATCTCTAAACATTTATGTAGATCCCCAGAGTCATTTATGGGCCTAAGTATAAGGGCTCTTTGGCCAGAGAATGTGTTTCCCACACATTCTGTCTTAGTGTTTAAGTTGAAAGTTGAGGTAAGGCTCCAGTGGTATCTCTCCATTCCTTACTTTCTCTCTCCCTCTCCTCTTGTTCTCCTCCTCCTTGTGCTCCTTGTGCCCTTCATCCCCTACACACCCACCCTACCACCTGTCACTGTCTCTCTCCCCCCCCCCCATCCTTTATCTCTGCAGCTTAGAACTCTCAAGAGATCACCCAGCCTTAACCTCCCAGGTAGCTGGGATTACAGGTGTGTCATCACACCCAGCAACCTTATAACACTATCATCCTCAAAAAGTATGAATTAAAGTGTATATCTGAATGAGGCCAGTACCAATCTACATATATGCATAAAAAAGGAACACCCACATAGTATATGACTAAAAGGATTGCTGACTGTCCAATTCTGGGTGTGGGAAAAAAATCATAGAACCTTTAAGATAGAAAAGATCTTAGAATTCAGCCTTCCTTTCAATGTCTTGTTTTATTCTAATATCAAATCTAAACTATGAGGGAATTGGCCTGATTTAGGCCCTGCACAGAACAAATGTCTATTAAAGGAGGGAAGGTCTGTTCATCACTGAGGGGTTATTTTTTGTGCAGCCAGGAGGCCCCTTAGAAAGTCAGGGTCTGGCAAGATAAATTTTATGGGGGGGACTGAAAATAAGTTTTATATAATTTTTAGTCTTACTAGGTCCAGCTCTGTTACCTGCCATGAACATGGCCTCTTGTGCTACTGCTTTTCAAAAAAAAGTATTTTTTCAATATTGCAAATACCCTATTTTTGAAAGCTTAGTGAAATGGCTTTGAAATTATATGGAATGACAATGCAGAAATACTATAAACTTCATGCTTCAATTTCCTCAGTTACAAACAGGGTGAATACTTATTTGAACAGTGGTGAATACTTTTGTTCTGTTGAATTCCTTTTGGGGGAAAAAACCTTTAATACATTATGGACTTGATCTATGAGTTTCTTATGTGATGGACAGTGAAACAAATTGCTTTCATCTCTTGAAAGGTTCCTGTCTTTCTTAAGGTGTCAGTAAATTTGAACTCTATTCTCCTTAGTTTGAATGTTTCTATAGCTGAGGGTGTCTCCAGAACTGACCATAGTGGAACAGTAAACACATTTTGTAAAGCTGCTGATTGTTACCATGGCAATGTAGAATGTATTTGACATTTAGTCTTTTCATTATTCTTGGTTGCTATAGTAATGGAACCTTGGATGCTGACACCATTTCAGAAGTCTATTAACATAACACCCCTTCCTAACCCCCACCAAAATGGGAATATTAATGAACCAATACATTAAAGCATTATTTTTTCCAGTAATGGGACAGACACTAGAAGAGACAAACCTTTAATCTCTTTAACTGAACTAAAAAGGTGTTTGCAAAAAAAAAAAATTTAAATTTTGCATTAGATAAAAAGTTATCTTTTTAGGTAAAGTTATTTTGTATATGTGTATTTGTATTCTCTCTATATATGTATATATTTCATCTTTTAATGAATCTGTGATCTCATAGACACAATTTTTATTTTTATTTTATTTTTATTTATATTTCATTTTCATTTTACCTCTTCTAGTTTACACTTTTGATTCCTGCACTTTCTTTACAGTGTCCCAGAAACTTCTTTACTCTGAAGTTCATTCCGCTGTACTTCACATATTGAAAATAACCTTTGATCTCGGCAATCATTCCCTCTCTTATTGGCTGCACCCCCCCTTTATGTATAGTCTTCCTCCATTAAAATGTAAGCTCCTTGAAGGTAGCAACTAACTTTCTTCTTACATTTACATTCCCAGTAATTACCACAGCACCTGGCACATAATAAGGGCTTAAATAAATAAATACTTATTGACTTGTTATGGATTATGCCTGCTTTCAACAGATCTTGTCTTGGTCTTGTAAATTTTCCATAGGAGATCCATTTAACATGATGATGTCTTTCCTTTAGTTCTCTTGACATTGTGTGTACAGCAGCATTCCTCTCTGTTCTAGCCACATGGCCAGGCCATCTTCTTTTCTGCTCATATGTCACTGTGATGGCATCCTTTATGCTTGTCTAGTTCTTGCTTGGCAATAGATTGCAGCCTATTTATACCTAACATGATGCCTCTCCTTTGCCCTTTGGGTGGCAACTTAAATTCTTCAGAAACTTGTAATCCATCATGGTGGTGTTTATATACATAAATATACATGTTCATGAATATATAAAATCATTTCTAGTTATCCATGCATATCTATATAGCACATATATTATATATAACATTATTATAGATATAATATATATTATAGATATATAGATATAATATACACACACATATAGTTACTTTAAAGTCTTCTTGAAAACAGAGTTACCAAGGACAGAGGCCTGAAGCACTCTTTTAAGACCTCTTACCAGGCTGAAATCAATTCATAAATCAATACTCTTTGGTTCTAGTAACACAGCCAGATTGGAATCTACATGGTTGTTTTCTCTTCCAGTCCTTCCAATCTCTCAATTTTCCCTACAAGGAAATCATGGAAGCCTTTGTAATATACTTTGTTAAGATTCAATTATATTATATTGTGGTATTCTGTTAATTTATCAGTATAGTTTGGCAAGTAAATGCAATAAAAGTAGACTTAAGTACTAACTCTGAGCAAAATCAGTTTATTAATAGTGACATGTATACCTGTTAACAAAGTGGGTCACTCTGGAAACCTTAGCAAAGTCAGAGACCTCAATTAGAAGGGAAGGATTTTCTTTATTAATACGTAGGAATGGTGGGGGATGTCTAGGTAGTTGGAGAACATTACACCGGAGAAAGGTAGCTAGGTAGCACAGTGAAAAGAGTGCTAGAACTGGATCAGGCTTTAAATCTAGGATCCTATGATCCAAAATCTCCTCTTCACATCATTTTCCCCATTTCTGGGTGCTCATTGAAGTCACATTTTCTCCTGAAGATCTTGATACTCCCTCCAAAGTTAGCAGCTCTTCCTTTCAAACCTCTGATGTAGGGAGCCAGGAGGAAGAGTTGGCCTAATCCTTATTCCTGGATGTCACTTTCAGAGTTTCTTATTCACTAACTGCTACTGTAACTGAGCAACCATGTCTCCTCCCTGAAAGTTCATTTCATATTTTCCATCCATGTACACGGCCTCTCAGATCATTCTCCCTCTTCCCACACAAACTGGCTCACAGTCTTCTTCACCATCCTAACGCCTGGCCTCTTCAAATACTCAGGTCTTCCAGTTTTTCAGCCTCTTCAACTATATGACTTTTCTTTCCATTCTACCTCAACCATACATAGACACAACAGTGGTACTACCTAGATACCTAATTTCATCCCCAAACCACCTAAATTTGCTGTAGGAGGGAGAATTATTAGTCATAGATTTGCTCATCATATCAGAACAGCTCAATAAGGAAGTCAAATATCACAGGGGATGAAAATAAGGAAAAATAACAAGTCTGACTAGCTTCCCAACTCTTATATTACCTTATTAATCTTTCAACTGAGATAAAATGTTGAATTTTTCTCTGAGTGGTGTCAAGATATTAGGAGACACCCTGTTTTCTGGATCTAACATCTGGCAAGCAAACTTATCCTGAGCTTGGCATAACAACAATCCCTTGCACTCACCTTCTAGATGATCTCACCCTCATGCAAAATCAATTATTGTATTGCTTTGACCAGCATCAGGTGTTCTCTGAGCTCAGACAAGTACCCATGTTCCAGTCATGAAGCCCTGTTATGAATCAAACTTATCTCATTGCTGCTGCTACCTCTCATTGTCAGGGTTACAGCTAACTGTATAGTCATTGGTATAAGTATTGAGGTTTAGCCACACTAGAACAGGTCCTCCATCTAGGGGTAAGGCCCCAGCACCTGTGTCCAGATACCTTCTTACTTGCAAGCTGTTTTCCTCACTATTTAATTAAACTTCTGTTTGATTCCTGACTGTCCTGTCTCTTGCTTGTTCTGTTCAGCTCTGGCCATTCACAGGTTAAAGGGTGGTTTGGTCTGGTTGACAATGAATCTTTAGTGGAAAAAAAAGAAATAATAATTTTTATCATTATTTTCCATTATCGTCATTTTGCTTCTTGCACCTCATGGAGCTGAATAATAGCTAGCATTTATATAGCATTTTAAGGTACACAAAGCACTTTACAAAAGTTATCTCATTTGATCCTCCCAAGAAACCTGGGAGGTAGATGCTATTATTATCCCTATTTTGCAAATAAGGAAACTAAGCCTGAGGAAGAATATGTGACTTGACCAGGATCACATAATTGCTAACTGTCTGAGGCTGGATTTGAACTCAGGTCTTCTAGACTCCAAGACCAGCACTTGATTCACAGCCATTGCATTTGTTATAAAATATTTTGTACCTTAAGATTTTAGTCACCTTTAAATGAATATGCTATTCATTTTCCTCTGAAAGCAAAGGAAGTATGAGTTATCCACCTACAGGGCAGCTAGGGTATGCCATCTTGAGAACTCATCCTACTTAACTCCTGTGCATCCTTAATTCAACAAGTGCAACCGACTGAAATTTTTCCTGGTTTAATGTTATTCCTCTGACATAGAACTTTTGACTTTTAATTTTCTTAATCTAGTCCTTTTCCCTTTTGCCTGGATCTCATTGTTCACTTGACTTTTGCTTTAGAAAAAGTTTTCAGCTTCCTAGCCTGCAATTCCAGCTACTAACCTTGGCTCTTTACCTAAGAAGTCAATATTACCTGTCATGAGAGAAATTCTAAGACAAAGTTTTGATATGATCCATTTATTAGTTAGACTAGCAATTAGCAATAAATCAGGTCAATGGCCTCTTTTGATGAAAAAAGACCTTGAGTGAGAGCTGATGGGGTCTTTTATAACAATTAGCATGATGACAGAGCAAAACCTTAAACAACATGAGGTTTCTTCTTTTGATTGGTTATCGATGACAAAGTCGGAACAGAGATTACATCATTTGAACCTCTCCTTCTGAAACGCCCTTAACCACAGCCAAGGCATGTGATTCAAGTCACAAGACAAGCTTTTCCAGGCAATGGTATTAGTCTGCAGGTTATGGGAATTGCTTCAATTGTTTAAATAGATGAAATTTGACCTTTCAGGTTAATCAAATTTCTCTGGAAAGTGAGTAGTGGTTGGAGTTACAAAGGTAGATGTAATTATAAGACAAAAGTTTTACCTTTAGCTAAGTTTCTCTGGGATTAGTGAAGTTTGCAAGGGGAAGGAATCTCAAAAGGGAATATTAAATCTAGCTTATGTTTTAGCAAAATATAATTAAAATCTATTTTCAATTTTACATACCTCATACTCCTGATTCTAAACTCTGTCTTGGCCACCAACTAATACTTGCTCATTTGATTGAATATTGTGTCTCCCAGACCTATCAAATACTCAATGCCCCAACATCATGGCTAAAATGTTTTTCTTGCTCTAAAAGTGTTAGGGTATCCATGCAGCCAAAGTCCCTGCCAAGTCTTGATCCTTGCCTGGCCCTGCAATAGGGTTGGGCAAAACCTAATTTCTTAACTTGTGGGTTGTGACCCCAGATGGGATCATATATGTAGGGGTTTTGAAAAATTTAGCAACAGTTAATATGTATACCTATTTTATATCTGTATATACCTGGGGTTGCATAAAAATTTCTGTGGTGAAAAAGGGTCATATGTGGAAAAAGTTTAAGAAGCCCTAGGACAAAATGGTATATTTAGAAACTATTGTTGAGGGGAACAGAGCCAAAATAGTGGAGTAAAGGAATCACTGCAGCCTGGTTCTCCAACATTCCTCTCCAAACATCTTTAACATAATTTCTCAAGTTGAATTCTGGAGACACAAAGCCAAGAAAGGGACAACTTAGGGGATCAGGAGAGTTCTGTGATATGAGAGTGGAAGTTGGCCCAGAGATCATATGACAGCAACACCAGTTATGGGCCTTTGAGGCAGCTGTGATAGCAGCAGCAGTAGTAGCCTCAGGTACTCTCAATCCAGAAATGGTAAGAGATCAGAAAACTAGTAAGAAAAAAATTACAGGGAACCCTGTGCTACCACTGGGTCCAGGACCAGGTGCTATTTGACAACTTCAAAGCCCATATTTACTTTCAGGAAACAATTTGAGGGTGAAGATATTACTTGCAGTCCCAAGGGAGCAGGGACCCTGAGAAACAGTATCACTTGTGGTTGCAAGGTACCAGGGGCCCTTCCTGGGTAAGGGCCAGCAAGCAGACCAGGAGAGCAATGACTATACCTCTCCTTAGATCACACCATTCTGGAAACACTGAAGACTTCAAAATGTCCAGAACTAGCTTTGAAAATAGCAGCATGAAAAAAGAATAAGAAAATAGCAACATGGAAAAGCCTGAAATGTGAGACATTGCCCTACCCCCTCAATTCCATTCCAGCCCTGGGAACAGAGCCTAACTTTAACATAAAGTTGAAAGTAAATAAATAGGCTGGGGAAAAGGGCAAATAACAAAAAAAACTTGACCATAGAAAGTTACAAAGGTGACAAGGAAGATCAGGACACAAACTCAGAAGAAAATGAAGTCAAACTATCTATAATCAATGTCTCAAAGAAAAAACTGAACACAAGCCCAACAAGAATTCCTGGAAGAGTCAAAAATTATTTTTAAAAATCAAATAAGGAGATAATTCTGGGAATGTGGCAGAGTAGGTCAGAAAAATATCCTTCACAAAAAGACAGAATATTGTCTCAGAGTGAATGTAGAGCAAAAGAAGTAAACAGGAGTGGGAGTAAAGCAGTTATCCTTCTAAGACAACTTGAGAAGACACTAGGAAAGACTCAAACTCCAGGGATGGAGGTTCAGCCTAAGTAAAGTGCAACTATCTCCAGCCTGACTTTGCAGAATTGACAAACAACAAACCCTGGGGCAGCTAGGTTGGGAAGCAGCCTCAGATTCAGGGACCTTCACCTCACAAACAGTGTGGACATTGGACAGCTGAGTACAAGAAGATTGAAGGAACAAAGCTGTGCTAACCTGACCTAGTCCTAGGCTGCTGGGGATAGGGGGGATAAGAAAAAGAGGTAGCACACATCTGGTGAATTTGGTAGCAGAAGGATAGAAATCACTCTGGCTGTGGCCACTTTCAGGAGAGCAGAGTGCCTGGTTTAAGTTCTAAGGCAGACAGGACAGCTGGGGTTTGCAGATACCAGAGAGAGCATAGGGAGCATAAGCATTTGCAGGACAGCATGGCTAGGGGCCCTAGCTGTGGCTTTGGGGTAGAGAGGCTTGCCCAAGGTTGGGCCCTGGGACAGAGATCAGAAAATAACAGTAAGAAGGACCTGAGATTTGGGCATCATTCCTTATACCTCAGGACTAGAACTTGATTATAATAATAGGTGCTAAAAATAAAATAAAACAGAATAAAAATGAAAATGAATAAGCACAAACAAAAGAACCCAATCATAAATATTACTATGGGGATAAAGAAGATCTAGGTTAATATTCAGAGAAAGATGGTGGAGCAGGAAAAAAAACACTCCTTTTTTCAAGTAGAAATATCAAATCGTCACAACCACAAAAAGAATTCTTAGAAAAACCTAAAAAGGACTTTAAAAATCAAATAAGGGGGCAGCTAGGTGGTACAGTTGATAAAGGACCAGCCCTGAATTCAGGAGGACCTGAACTCAAATCAGGCTTCAGACACTTGACACTTACTAGCTGTATGACCCTGAGCAAGTCACTTAACCATCATTGCCCCGCAAAAAAAAAAAAAATCAATTAAGAGAGGTTGAAGAAAAATTAAGAGAAATCCAAGAAAATAAAGAAAAGTATGAAAAGAAAATCAATCAACTGGAATAGAAAATAAAAAACTTAAGGAAGAAAATAATTCCTTGAAAACTAGAATTGGGAGGGGTTGGAGCCAAGATGGCAGAGAGAAGAAAAAAAGTTTCCTGAGCTCTAAATCAAGCATCTATACAGACTCTGGAGCTACAGAACCTACAGAAATACAGAGTGAAACAATCTTTAAATTTAAGATAACTTAGAAAGACTTCAGGAAAGGTCTGTCTCATTTGGGTGAAAGGGAAGCACAGACCAGTGCACTGTCTGGGCAAGATAGTGAAAGGTCCTTGAACACAGCACAGATTAGCATCTGAGGCCACTTGGTCTTGGCTCAGCAGCCTATTTGCCCAGCAGGCCAGCTGTGAAGCCTCCAGTGCCAGCACAGAAGGCAAATTGAGAAACCCTTCTCCCCCCCCCCACCCTTAGAATACATGGGGACACCCCAGTGCAGTAAACAAGTTGCTGAGGTCCCAGTATAGAAATCTAGTGACCAGGTCCCTGTCCCTCAGTACAAGAAGTTTGGGACAGTGCCCCTGTGCCCCAGAATCAGAGCCCAACTTTAAAAGTCACAAAACAAGCTAAAAAAGGATTTTAAAAACAGAAAGGACCTTGACCATATAATGCTACTACAGTGACAGGGAAGACCAAAACACAAACTTGGAAGAGGACAACACTGTCAAAATGCCTACAAGCAAACCATCAAAGGGGAAGATGAATTGGTCTCAAGACCAAAAAGCCTTCTTGGAAAAGCTCAAAAAGGATTTTAAAAATCAGAGAGGTAGAAGAAAAATTGGGAAAAGAAATGAGACTTATGTAAGAGAGAGTCAACAGCTTGTAAAAGGAAGGACAAAAATTGACTAAAGAAAACAATTTCTTAAAAAAAAACAATTTGCCAAATGGAAAAGAAAGTCCACTGGATAAAAAAATCTCCTTCAAAAGTACATTGGTAGGGGCAGCTAGGTGGCGCAGTGGATAGAGCACAGGCCCTGGAGTCAGGAGGACCTGAGTTCAAATCTGGCCTCAGACACTTAACACTAGCTGTGTGACCCTGGGCAAGTCACTTAACCTCAATTGCCTCACCAAAAAAAAAAAAAAAAGTACATTGGTGGGCAGAGGAATGGCAGTGAGCTGTCCAACTCATGACACAATCTCTCCAAAAAACATCCAAATAACACCATAGAAAAATGCCCGGAGCAACAAAACTCAGAGAAGAATGTGCTGAAATCATCTTCTAACCAAGAATGGCTTGGAAGGCGAGAAGGAGGGAACTGCTGTGCTGATACAGGAGTCAAGCCCAACCCCACAGTTACCCTGCCACAGATCCAGTCCCAGGAAGGCCTCACCAGAGAAGCAGACCCCCAGAGCCTCTGAATCAGCTGAAGCACCAGTGTTGTCTGGAAGTAAGCTCACAGTCTGGTGAGAGGGCTGAGCCCTTGGCAGGGGGGAGACTACAGGGTTCTATGCTGGTGCTGAGGCAGAACATGGGTTTTTTAACCCCTGCTGAGAACCAGGAGGTAGGCTTGAGTAGCAGGGGCCCAGGTGGGAGAGGGGCACAGGCTCATCAAAGCTGACAACCACAACACACAAAGCTGTTGATTAGCAAGTTGGTCTGGGGTCATCTACAGGCCAGAGAATAGCCCAGGCGAGTGAAGAACCTGATTCTCCTTAAATCATACCACCTGGGACTTCTGAAGCTTGGGATAGTGCAGCCTGGAAACAGTGCCCTACTTTAAGGAACTAAAAGTCAAGTAAAAGAAAAGCAAGATGAGCAGAAGGAGAAAGGTGAGGATCATATAAAGTTTCTTTAGTGACAAGGAAGATCGAGGTGCACACTCAGAGGAAGATGTTGTGATGAAATAATGGGATTTAGCAGATACTCAACGACCCACCTGGAGATTAATCTATACTGATTGAATCAAGTGAGGGTGATTGACTGCTGATTAAGCCTACTTCAAGTTAATTGGATTGTAATCAGACCTGGCTATCCGTTAAGACGATATTGTTCTCAGAAACTAGACTGTGAACTCAACTTGAGAACACCTTCAAAGCCAATGGATTTGGAGGACAGCAACCAATCACCTTGAAGCAGTGTGTAAGGACCGCCTCTGTTCCATGTCTATAAAAAGCTTCTACAAACAGCTTGCTAGGGTGTTCCTAATTAAAGCAGGCTCGTGGAGGAGGACTTCAGGAAGAACCCAACCAGGCTGGAACTCTAGACTAGACTGGAGCTGAAGCTTCTGATTTAAGGCGACCACAATTTAGATTTTAAACATCACAATGTCAATGTCAGGGCCCCTATATCTAAAGCTTCCAAGAAAAATATGAATTGGTCTCAGACTCTAGAGGCACTCAAAAAGGACTTTGAAGATAAAGTTAAAGAGGTAGAGGAAAAAATGTAAAGAGAAATGAGGGTGATGCAGGAAAGGTATGAGGAAAAAAGTCAACAGTTTGAAAAGCCAAATTGACCAAATGGAAAAGGAGGTATAAAACCTCTCTGATGAAAATAATTGCCTAAGAATGAGGATTGAACAAATGGAAGCCAGTGACTTTATGAGAAACCAAGACACAATAAAGCAAATCCAAATGAATAAAAGAAATAGAGGGCAAAGTGAAATATCTTCTGGGAAAAACTGATGACCTGGAAAATAGGTCCAGGAGAGATAATTTGAAAATTATTGGTCTACCTGAAAACCATGATAAAGGAAAGACCTTAGACATGATCATTCCAAGAAATCGTAAAGAAAAATTGCCCTGATATTCTGGAAGTAGAAGATAAAATAGAAATTGAAAGAATCTACTGATCACCTCCAGAAAGAGATCCCAAAAGGAAAACTCCTAGGAATATTATAGCCAAATTCCAGAGCTCTCAGGTCAAGGAGATAATATTGCAAGCTGCCAAAAAGAAAGAATTCAAGTACTGTGGAGCCCCAGTCAGCATAGCACAAGATCTAGCAGCTTCTACATGAAAGGACCGAAGGGCATGGAATATGATATTCCAGAGGGCAAAAGAATTGGGATTACAACCAAGAATCACCTACCCAGCAAAACTGATCGTAATCTTTCAGAGGAAAAAATGGGACTTTAATGAAAAAGAAGACTTTCAGATATTTGTGATGAAAAGACCTGAACTGAATGGCAAATTTAACTTTCAAATACAAGACCCTAGAGAATCATAAAAAATTGTAGTTGGGGGACATACCTGGGGTTGTGTAGTGGGTGACTGTCTTGTGTCTGAGGCTGGGTTTTGACTGGGATACCCCTGGGTCCAAGGTGGATGCTCTGTCCATTGTGTCACCTAGCTGCCCCATGATGACATCTTTAGGGTTAAATTGAGGGATAAGGGGGATACACTGAGGGAGGGGGAAGGACAGAGGTAGCATGAGGTGAAATCCTACATGAAAGAAACAAGGAAAGGGCTGATGGAGTAGGGGAAGAGATGGGGGAGAATCAGGGCAGTAAATTAATTTTACACTCATCAGAAAAGGCTAAAAGACTTTAAACTCATCACAGTTGCCTGAAGGAGGGATTAACACACACCCAACTGGGTGGATTAATCTATTTAATCTGGGCAGTAAATGAGCCTAACACTCATCAGACTTGGCTCAAAGACCTCAATCTCATCAGAACTGGCTCAAGGAGGGAATAACATACACACTCAATTGGTTGGAGTAATCTTTCTAACCCTGCAGGAACATAGGAAGGGAAGGGTTAGAAAGAAGGGCAGATTGGGGGAGGGAACAGACAGAAGCAAATCATTTTTAAAGAGGGATAGGATGAAAGAAGATGGATAATAGAATAAATATCATGGGTAAAGGAATAGGATGGAAGGGAAATAGTTAACAATAATAATCATGAAAAAGAAAAAAGGGGGGGTGAAATTGTACAAAAAATATTTATAGCAACTCTTTGTGGTGGCTAAGAATTGAGAATCAAGGGAATGTCCATCAATTGAGGAATGATGGAAAAAGCTGTGCTATATGATTGTGGTGGAATGGTCTTGTGCTATAGGAAATGACAGACAGAATGATCCCAGAAAAACCTGGAAATACTCATGAACTGATGTATAGTGAAGTGAGCAGAGCTGGGAGGACATTGTGCATAGTGACAGGAGTATTGTTCAATGAGCAATTGTGAATGACTTAACTACTCTCAGCAATGCAATGATCCAAGACAATCCCAAGGGACTAATGACAAAGCTTACTATTCATCCCCATAGAAAGCACTGACAAAAAAGAGCACTTGTGGATTGTACATATATAACCTGTTTGCTGTCTTGTGGAGGGGGGAGGAAACGGAGGGAGGGAGAGAGAAAAATTTGGAACTCTAAATCTTGTGAAAATGAATGTTGAAAACTACCCTTACATGTAACTGGAAGAAAATAAAATAAATCTTTGTTGCAAAAAAAAAAAGAAAGAAAGAAAGAAAAGGGAAAAAAAAAGACCTAATACAGTAGAGGGAAAGAAAGGAAGGGGTGAGCATTGTTTGAACCCTACCCTCACTGTATTTGGCTGAAAGAGGGAATTTGCATACACACTTGGTTGGGTATTGTGGGGACCAATTTTTAATTGGGGGGTGTTAGTTAAGTGGCTTGCTGCAATATTCGGGCAAGGAAGAAGACAGACAGCCTCCCTCAAAACAGAGCAGTTTTTATTTAACGAGAATGAACTTTAAAAAACACAAACAGGATCAGTAGGACCAAGGGAAAGGAAATAAAATAGGGAAAGGGAAATTATACAACCTAAACAACACCATTGCCCAGGAATCACCTGAGAACACACAGCAGTATCCTGTCACCTTCCAGCTTCAAGCTAGAATGGAGAAAAACCTTCCTTCTTCCCAGCAGACCCCAGGCTGACCACACACAGCCCCCAG
Organism: Dromiciops gliroides; assembly: GCF_019393635.1. NCBI lineage: Eukaryota > Metazoa > Chordata > Mammalia > Microbiotheria > Microbiotheriidae > Dromiciops > Dromiciops gliroides. The sequence continues at coordinate 526,809,699 of NC_057863.1, read as the reverse complement.
CCAATTGTTTGGCCACTCTGACAGTCACATGACTGCCCTCACTGGGCTTCCAATCATTATAATTTTGCCAGGTCCATGTAGGTGTCGGTGAGTGGTGATGACATCAGGTGTTAGCCCCATGGTGACTGCTACAACCAATGGGTGGAACACCATGCTGTTTGCAGAGCTGTAGGCTAGTGTGCCCACCGAGGTTTTTTTTTTTTAATTCTAGCCAAAAGATGGGGTTATAAAAACCTCAAATAACAATTCTTTACAGTATAGAAATTTATCTTATCCTATAGAGAAATAGGAGGAGGAGGAAAGAAGGGGTGGGGCATGCTGATAGAAGTGAGGGTAGAAGCAGGATGGGAAAGGTAAAGGTAAAGGCGGGGTTAAGAGAAGGGAGGGCAGATTGAGGGAGATGGTAGTCGGAAGGAAAACACTGGTGAGTAGGTAGAAGGTGAAAGGGGAAAGAAAAATATAAACAGGGGGGAAGTAGGATGAAGAGAATTACACAGTTAGTAATCATAACTGTGAGTGTGAATGGGATGAACTCTCCCATAAAGAGGAAGTGGATAGCAGGTAGATGATGTTTAAAGAAACACATTTGAGTGATTGTACATGTATAATCTATATCAGATTACTTGCTGTCTTTGGGAGGGGTAGAGGGAGGAGAGAGAGGGAAAAAAATTTGAAAGAAGAAATCTTATAAAAACAAATGTTGGGGGGCGGCTAGATAGCACAGTGGATAAAGCACCGGCCCTGGATTCAGGAGTACCTGAGTTCAAATCTGGCCTCAGACACTTGACACTTACTAGCTGTGTGACCCTGGGCAAGTCACTTAACCCCCATTGCCCCGCAAAAAAAACAAAAACAAAAAAAAACCCCAAAAAACCAAATGTTGAAAACTATCTCTAAATGTAACTGGAAAATAATAAAATATTTATGTGGAAAAAAATAATTAGACTGGGGGAAAAAAGAATTGTATCTATCAATGTAGAAATCTGTTTGGTGTGATTGTACATATATAACCTTGCTGTCTTGGGGAGGGAGAAGGAAGGGGAGAGAGGGAGAAAACTTTGGAACTAGAAATCTTATAAAAACAAATGTTGAAAATAATCTCTACATGTAACAAGAAAATAATAAAATACATTTATGATTTAAAGCATAAAAAAGAAACACATTTGAAGCAGAGAGATACACATAGAGCAAAGGTAATAAGCTGGAGCAACATATATAATGCTTCAGCTGAAGTAAAAAAACAAGTAGGGTTCTAATCCTTATCTCAGATACAGCAAAAGCAAAAATAGAGCCAATTAAAAGAGATAAGGAAGAAAACTACATCTTGCTAAAAGGTACCATAGATAATGAAGTTATATCAATGGTAAATATATGCACCAAGTGGTATAGCATCCAAATTCTTAGAGAAGTTACAGGAGGAAATAGACAGCAAAACTATACTAGTAGGGCACCTCAACTTCCCCCTCTCAGAGCTAGATAAATCTAATCACAAAATAAAGAAGAAAGAAGTTAAGGAGGTTAATAGAGTATTAGAAAAGTTAGCTATGATAGGCCTCTGGAGAAAATTGAATGGAGATAGAAAGGAATATACCTTTTCTCAGTGGTACATGGTACCTACACAAAAAATTAACAATTTATTAGGGCATAAAAACTTCGCAATCAAATACAGAAAGGCAGAAATAGTAAGTTCATCCTTTTCAGATCATGATACAAAAAAAATTACATGTAATAATGAGCCATAGAAAGATAGATTAAAAATTAGTTCAAAACTAAATAAGTTAATCCTAAAGGATGAGTGGGTCAAACAACAAATCATAGAAACAATCAATAACTTTATCAAAGAGAATGACAATAATGAGACAACATATCAAAATTTATGGGATACAGCCAAAGCTGTTTTTAGGGAAGATTTTGTGTTTCGAAAGCTTACATGAATAAAATGAAGAACAGATTAATGAATTGGGCATGTAACTAAAAAAGTCATCAAAAGAACAAATTAGAAATCCTCAATTAAATACAAAATTAGAAATTCTGAAATCAAAGGAGAGATTAATAAAATTGAAGGTAAGAAAATTCTTACTTGGAAAATTGATCAAGAAGAGATAATTTAAGAATTATTCTACTACTTAAAAGCCATGATCAAAGAAAAAACCCTGGATATCATATTTCAAGAAATTGTAAAAGAAAACTCCCCAATATCCTTTAACCAGAGGGTAAAATAGAAACCAAAAGAATTCACTGATCAACCCATGAAAGACATCCCAAAACAAAAATTCCCAGGAATATTATAGCTAAATTCCAGAGTTTTTGGGTCAAAGAGAAAACACTTCAAGCAGCCAGAAAGAAACCATTCAAATACCATGGACTCAGGATTACACAAGATTTAGCAGCTATGAGTTAAAGGGGCAGAGGACTTGGAATATGATATTCCAGAAGGAAAAAGAGCTAAGATTAAAACCAAGAATAACCTACCCAGCAAAACTGAGCATAATCCTTTAGGGAGGCAAAAGATACTTAATAAAATAGAGGAATTTCAAGCATTCCTGATGAAAAGACCAGAGATAAATAGAAAATTTAACTTTGAAATATGACTTGAGAAGCATAAAAAGGTAACCATGAAAGAGAAATAATAAGAGACTTAATAAGTATAAATTGTTTACATTCCTATATGGGAAGATGATACATGTACCTCTTAAGAACTTTATCATTAAAATTAACTAATTAATTAAGCAGTTAGAAGGATGCTATATACAGGGAACAGGAATGAGTTGATTATGTTGGGAAGATCTAAAAAAATAGATGATTGAGAAAGAGGGATATAGTGGAAAAAGAAAGAAGAGAAAGGAAGAAGAGGAAAACTCACATAGAATAGACATGAAAGGAAGAACTTTTACAATGGAATGGAAAATAGTAGGGGTGGGGTGGGCAATGTTTGAACCTCATACTCATCTGAATTATTTCAGAGTGGAAGTAATATATGTGTATTTGTATTTATATATTACTGAGTCAAATTTATAAAAATATAAGCCATTCCATAATTGATAAATGGTCAAAGGATATGAACTAGCAATTTTCAGAAGAAGAAGTAAAAGCTATTAACAGTCACATGGAAAAATGCTATAAATCACTATTGATTAGAGAAGTAAAAATTAAAACAACTTTGAGGTACCACTTTACACCTATCAGATTTGAGTTGTCACTTTATATCTATCAAACATGACGAAAGGGGCAGCTAAGTGGCGCAGTAGATAGAGCACCGGCGCTGGAGTCAGGAGGACCTGAGTTCAAATCCAGCCTGCCCTTGACACTTACTAGCTATGTGACCCTGGGCAAGTCACTTAACCCAAATTGCCTCACAAAAAAACAAAAACAAAAACAAAAACAAAAACAAATGGCAAAAAAGGATAATGATAAATAATCCAGGGGATGTGGAAAAACAGGAACATTAATACACTGTTGGTAGAATTGTGACTTGGTCCAACTATTCTGGAGACCAATTTGGAACTATGTTGAAAAGGCTATCAAACTCTGTATACCCTTTAACCCAATAATACTACTACTATGTTGGTATTCCAAAGAAGTCAAAGAGAAAGGGATTTATAATTACAAAAATGTTTAAAGCAGTTCTTTTCATGGTGGTAAAGAATTGGAAATTGAGAGGAGGCCCATCAATTAGGTAATGATTGAACAAGTTGGTGTACATTTGTGATGGAATTCTATTGTGATATGAGAAATGATTAGTAGCATTGTTTCAGAAATCTTGGGAAAACTTATATGAATGCATACAAAATGAAGTCAACAGAACAAGGAAAACGTTGTATACAATAACATCAATATTGTAAGGGGGGGGGGGGGGACAGCTAGGTGGTGCAGTGGATAGAGCACCTGCCCTGGAGTCAGGAGTACCTGAGTTCAAATCCGGCCTCAGACACTTAACACTTACCAGCTGTGTGACCCTGGGCAAGTCATTTAACCCCAATTGCCTCACTAAAAAAAAAAACAAACAAAAAAATATTGTAAGGGGGATCAACTGTGAAAGATTTAGCTACTCTGATCAAGACAATGATCCAAGACAATTCTGGAGGATCCACGATAAAAAATGCTATCCACTTCGAGTGGGAGAACTAATGAACTCTGAGTGCAAATTAAAGCATACTTTCTTTATTTTCTATTCCTTGCTTTTTTGCGTGTGTAATTTTTGTGAAACATGGCTAATATTGAAATGTTTTGTAGGGCTTCATGTGTATAATTGATATCATATTGCTTGCCTTCTCAGTGGGGTGGAGGGAGGGGGCCAAAGAGAGGGAGAATATTTTGAATTCAGAATTTTTTTAAATGGAAAAAAAAACCCTTTAAAAAAGAACCCATTGTTTGGGGACATCTAGTGCATTCTTTTTTTCCTTTTTAATTTTTATTTATATCTTTTGTTTCTATATCATCTTCATTTCTGAATATATATTCTTACTATCCCCTACCAAGGAAGACTTTTTGTATAACAAAAAACGAAAAAGTGGAAAAAAAGCAGTTCAATAAAATTAAACTATACATCAACCAAATCTATAAAATATTCCACACACTAAGTAAGGTTTGCAAAGTATTGTGCATATGTTATTACTTTTTTGTCCCTGTCATAACAACCCTGGAAGGGTTGGTGCCATTATAATTCCCAATTTACAGATGAAGTAATTGAGGCAAAAAAGTTAAATGACTTACCCTGGCTCACACAGCTAGTGCCTGAGGTAGGATTTGAATTCAGGTCTTCCTGACTCCAGGTCAGGCACTTTATGAACCATCACAGATTGGAAGAAATGTTTTCATCTCCTCTTTAGGACCAAGCTTAGTCATTATCATTATAGGGCATTCTGTTTATTGTTGTTCTCATTGACATGGATATACTGATTCTTTGTTGGGGTTTTGTTGTTGTTTTTTGTTTTTTTAGTGAGGCAGTTGGGGTTAAGTGACTTGCCCATGGTCACACAGCTAGTAAGTGTTAAGTGTCTGAGGCTGGATTCGAACCCAGGTACTCCTGACTCCAGGGCCAGTGCTCTATCCACTGCGCCACCTAGCTGCCCCAATATACTGATTCTTTATATCAGAAGTGTCAAGCATGTGGTTGCATTTGACCCACAACACTCTAGAGTACAGCTGGAACAATATTAAAATGTACTTCCTATTTGATTTTAATGCAATGTGTTTATGTATATACATCTATACATATGAGAACTGCAAAATTTAAGGAGAACTGATTCCCTGCCTCCCCAGTCCTCTCTTTCCCAGGCAGGTGAATTGCCTGGGGCTGACTGTCTTTGTCATTTCCAGACTCTTGATGGACTTATGGACCTTCCCCCAAGCAACTGTCCCCTCCCAATGTTCCCTACCTTACTCCCAGGACTTTATGTTATTATGTAAAAAGAGTCCTCCTACATTAAGTAGTTTCTATTCAGAGTCAGTAATGCCTATACTTAAATTAGGAGCTGTTCTAATATTTCTTTTGTCAAAGGTTCATTTACATTAATTAGCTATATGTCCTGTGGCTAGGTGGCACAGTGGATAAAGCACTGGCCTTGGATTCAGGAGGACCTGAGTTCAAATCCAGTCTCAGACACTTGACACTTACTAGCTGTGTGACTTTGGGTAAGTCACTTAACCTTCATTGCCCTACAAAAAAAAAATTTAGCTATATGTCACTCTGGAGCAATCTTTTGGTTCCCTTTTGTTCTGTTACCCCATTAAAAACCCTGTCCGTGGGGGCAGCTAGGTGGCGCAGTGGATAAAGCACCGGCCCTGGATTCAGGAGTACCTGAGTTCAAATCCGGCCTCAGACACTTGACACTTACTAGCTGTGTGACCCTGGGCAAGTCACTTAACCCCCATTGCCCCGCAAGGAAAAAAAAAAAAGTTAAAAACCCTGTCCTCTGTTCCCATCTTTGGGTATTCCTAGCTTCTGAGCTTTGTGATACCAGGAGTTATAGTTCCTCTGCCCTGATTAAAGACCTTATTTCTCCTATGTTGATTGTTTACTTAATTTCCAGGTTAACACATACATACATACACACTCCCAAATATATGTGTACACACACACACACACACACAGAAAGTGTGGTTTTCTAAGTCAGTATGTGTGAGGGAAAAATCCATCCTCTTCTCAATAATTCTCAGGAACTCAGCAGCAAAGTGACAAAGGCTTTATTTTCTTCTCATGAGAAGGAGGCACCCTAGTGTGCAGCTAGTGGGTGCCCAGAAAGGGGGCTCGCAGGCCCTGTTTTATACCCTACTCCCTAACGTGAATGGACCTTCCCCTTTTTCATCACTGGTGGGGTTACAATCTACTCACAAAAACTAGCTAATCAGAACGCAGTATTCCCACCCCTCTTCCTTGTATGGGCATGACTCAGGAGTGGACCTTATACTTCCTTATATGGACACAACTCTGGAGTGGACCTTATTGAGACCAGGGCTCCTTGAACCATGTGACCTTGCTAACCTGAGGGGGAGGAGGGGATCTGAGACCTTTGTCCTACAAACAGGTCAGGGGGAGTATGACTTACTGTTATATCCACACTGAGAGGAAACAATTACCCATTTCTCACAGTATGTAGCATCTTGGAATCTTTCTATAAGGTCAACTGGCCCCCATTTCTATACAAGTTTGACAACATTGGTCTATATTTTTTCCTGGTTCTGCTTACTTCACTCTGCCTCAGTTCATGTAAATTTTAACATATTTTACTGATTTCTTCATATTTATTTTTTCCCATGACATTATATTATTATATAACATTATTATATGACTTTCCTGTAGCACAATACTTGAGCCAAATTCTTACCTGAAGCAGTTATAGCCTTTGGTATTGTTAACCTGTAAATTAAGGAAACAATCAATATAGGAGAAAATAAGATCTTTAATCTGGGCAGAGGAACTATAGTTCATGATATTGCAAAGCAAGAAGCTAGGAATACCTAAAGATGGGAACTGAGGACAGGGTTTTTATGGGGTAACAGAACAAAAGGGAACCAAAAGACAGCTCCAGAGTCAGAACAGGGACTACTATTTAATGTAAATGAACCTTTACAAAAGAAACTATAGAACTGTGCCAGAGTTAAGAATAGATGCTACTTAACTCAAAATAGAAACTACTTAATGTAGGTGGATCCTTTTACATAATAGCTTGAAGTCCAGGGAGTAAGGTGGGGAATCATTGGGAGAGGATAGTTTACTTGGGGGGAAGTTGGTAGAGTCTGGAATTGACAAAGATTGGTTAGCCCCAGGCAATGCATTGGCCTAGGAATGGGGAGTAGGTGGGGGTCAGTCAGTTCACAGTAAATTTGTAGTTATCAGTATTTAGAAGGAATTATTATAGGTATTAGTAAAGTAAAATATAAGTTACAGAGTTCCATAATTTCAAATTTCTTTGTCCTGGATCAAGGTCCCTGTTGCCATACTCTACTTATGACTGTGGTGGGTAAAATTTGAAATGACTGAGGAAACAGGTTCAAGCTTTCAAGCATATTGATTTATTAAACAGTGATGCCAATTGTATACCAAATTGGGACCAGGCCTCCTCATTTTTGGCAATAGACCCCCCAAAACAGAGTGAGACAGATTTTTATGCATTAAAAGAAACAACAGGCATGTCATTTGAAATATATTGGGGGTGTCTGTCTCTGTTCTAAGATATAGGGAACTCGGCTAGGGTTTCCAATTTATTGCTACTTATAAATTAGAGACTACTGCACCAGTCTTGGCAATAAGCATTTATTAAATCACATTAAATGCTAGTAGAGTTCAGGAACCCTACATTACTGAGATAGAGAGGAGAGAGGAGGGCCTTGTGGCTGCATCCTCCAGAGTCCCAGCCAAGAGAGCATAAGCTTCCTGCGGTTCAGAGGAGAGGCGACCCTTACACACTGCTTAGAGCCAATTGCCCAGCATCATTCAGATCTATTGGTTTACTGTACTTGAGGGTGGTCCATATTAAAATGAGCAGTAGTTCTGTGAGAATATTATTAACAGGGGCCCTTGCTGAGTGAGCATCAGACCACCCTCAACCAATCAGCTTGAAGGAGTGTGTGTGAGGCAGTTGGTTTTGTCAGTTGGTTTTATCAGTTGGTGGTTGGAACCTCATGAGGTTGGCAGCTGAACCAGGAGTGGTTGAGGTAGTTAGAGTTTTCCTATTCTTTCAGAGACACTTGTGCTCTCTTCATTAACCTCTAATATGTTTTAATAAATGTTTAATACCTAAACTGTTGCCCTAGTTAGCTTTCCGCACATTGGGGATAGGGTGACCACACACATTTAGTTTTACCCATCAAAGTGCTGAGGTCAGAGTCCAAAGGACAGACCCTCGGAGGGAAAAAAATCTTTCAGGTAGGTGTGGTTTTAATCTCTATTGACTCTACTGAGTTAATCTGATGTCCATTTCTAAGGATTCTGGGCTGGCTCTGAGAAAACAGCCAGAGCCCCTGAGTAAGGGGGGGAGGGGGGGTCCCACCAAATCTCATTAACAATAATTTTCTCACACAGGATATAAACCATGATATAAAATTAGGTAATCTGATTTCTAATTTGAGGAAAGATGAGGGGCTTTCCATGTTAACAGGGAGATGAGCAAGTTTTGAGAATTGAGAGGGAAGAGAGCAAGCAGGTACAGTTCCCCAAAATCAGAAAAAGAAGTGTCCCATTTCTCCCAAGTGTCTGTACTCAATCAACAAAACATGGGGGGTGGGGGGCAGCTAGGTGGCACAGTGGATAAAGCACCACCTTCGATTCAGGAGGACCTGAGTAGAGATCTGACCTCAGACACTTGACACTAGCTGTGTGACCCTGGGCAAGTCACTTAAACCTCATTGCCCCACAAAAAAACCAAAACAAAATACTACCTCATTTGGGGGCAGCTAGATGGTACAGTGGATAAAGCACTAGCCTTGGATTCAGGAGGACCTGAGTTCAAATCCAGCCTCAGATACTTGACACTTAACTAGCTATGTGACCCTGGGCAAATCACTTAACCCTCATTGCCCTGCAAAAACAAAACATGGAAACATAACTAATTAACCAGTGCAGGGCCAGTTTTCAGAGAAGACATATGGGTTGGGTTGCTTGAGAGGCATTGTTGTGAGAATTTTTTTTTTTTTTGTGGGGCAATGAAGGTTAAGTGACTTGCCCAGGGTCACACAGCTATTAAGTGTCAAATGTCTGAGGCTGGATTTGAACTCAGATACTCCTGAATCCAGGACTGGTGTTTTATCTACTATGCCACCTAGCTGCCCCTGTGAGAAAACTTCTTGCATCAATCTTTGAATCTGACTGGGTTTCTGGTAAGTATAACCTAGGTCCTAAATTAAGGGTCTCTAAGCAATCAGTAGAGATAGTCCAACTTTCCAGCCCTGCAGGGCTAGGTTCAAACAACACAATCAAATCTTCTCACAGTTCCCTTAATTGAATACAATTTTCTCACAAGACAGAAATTGGACTAGACTAATTGAATAGAAAGGGAATTGAGCTTGCTCTAGAATTGAGTCACAAGAGGGAGTAAGTTCATTCAATTCCCACAATTCTATCATGACTCTGTCCATGTTCGTTTCATATTTCCTGCAGCTTATCTCTACTCAATAGCCTACTGAAAGTTGAAGTATATATCATATCAGTAGAGTTCTTCTCTCATATGAGTTCTCTGATATGTAATAAACTTTGAACTATTACAGAAGTCTTTCTCACACTCAGGGCATTTGTAGGATCTTTCTCTTGTGTATATTCTTTAATGTATGATTAGAATGGAATATCAACTAAAGCTTTCCCCACATTCAGGATTTCTATAAGCTTTGTCTCCTAGTTACCTCTTAGGTGCATGACAAAGGCTGGTCCCTGACTGAAGCTTTTTCTATACATGTCATTTAAAAGGCTTCTTGTGTTTTGATCTCTCTGATGAACCACAAGCTGTGAGTGTTGGTTGAAACATCTCCCATACTAAAGCATTTATAGTGCTTCTTTCACGTATGGAAACATTGCTAATTAGTCTCCTGGAACTGGCTGGAGGTCTTGAAAGCACTTAGGGACAATGATTCTCTTCATGGGCTGGGGTTTAAATTTTTAATATTGTAACGATTGGAATAACGCCACCTGCTGGATACTTACTGTAGAGGAGTTCTGCCCATGAAGGGAAGGTCTTTGAGGGCAAGACCAGGAGTCAGGAAGTGACGCGGGCTAGTGGGAGGAGGAAGGAAGAGACTGGCGCTCAGTCTCGCGCTCTTCTTTCCTTTGGACTCTGGCGGAGAGCGGAGCTAGAAATGTGCTCTCCCTTTAATAGATAGGAATCTAGGCCTTTTCTTCTCTCTTTATCAAATTCTTATTCTCCTTAATAAATGCTTAAAAGTCTAACTCTTGCTAAAGCTTGTAATTGATTGGCGACCACTCATTAGATATTTTAGACAGTTTAGCTAGAATTTTAGCCCTTAACAGATGGCTGACCACGAAGAGGAAAGCTGAACCTCACTTCTGATCTTCCGGTTGGGTAAGAAATTTCTCCCTCTCCCTTTAAATTGCTAAGTACTGGTGCACTGGCTGTGTTTTCCCTTTAAATTTTTTCAAATGGACCTTTTAAACTCCCTAATTACCCTATTTTTGATTTTAGTCTGTTTAACCAGACAAATGGGAGATAAGATCATGTTAATGCTTTGTTTTTGTGGATTTTCTATTTTTCTTTTTCTTTTTGTTAAAAGAGCCAGCAACATACTCACACAAGGAAATATCTCCCACTCTCCCAACCATGCTTTTTCAGAGAAACCTGAAGAGATTCCTGCTGCTTTTCCCAGTTCCAACACTAATTGTTGCTCTAATTTTGCATGCCTGGAGGCAATGACCCACCCTCTAGAAGCTTTTAATCCCCTAGCACCTGGAGGCAAAGTGGGGGAAGAGGAATCCAGGCCTGAGTTCAAAATCAAGTCTCATTCAAATTGCGCTGGTCCCTCCCCTCCTCTCCAGACCCCACCCTCTACTCCTCCTATGGCCAAGCCCATAGCTTCCCCTGCCTAGGAAGTCCAGAGATCTGATGCGCATGCTCAACTTTTTCTACCTGCATTTGCAGCTTCAGGCTCAGCCCTTCCCCAGCCTGACTATGCTTCTGAGACAATCTTAGAAAACCCTTTAAATTCCAGATATGCTCGTTTTGTTCATAATTTTGCTAACCTGCTTTTGTCTTTAATTAGTAATCTTATAAAGCATTTGTATGGTGAAAAGACTGACAGACAATATAGAGGGGTTAAAGAAGAAAAACTTAAGCTGAATAAGAATGACAATCAACATAGTTCAAGACTCTGCTTCTTTTGCCATGGAAGGGTATATATTTTACAGAAATGTAGAAGTAAGCAGCAAGGTATTGATATGAGTATTGGGGATTTTAGATATCGGAATCAAAAGTGTTCTGAATTCACTCAGAGTAATAGTATCAGTTCAGAGGTCACATAGGATTTCTATGCTATTACATATACATTTTGAAATTAATGGTATGGGTTTATTTTCATAGAGATTTTCATGCTTTTGAGATTGTGTCTTATACTTAGTTTTTAAAACAAGGAGAATATTTGTAAAAGCTTTTTATAGTCATGTGATCAAGTTTATATTTTATAATACTCTTATTAATATTAAGTTCATATTCATTTAGATTTCCTTAGTTTGAATTTCACTGTATTTTATTGTTCCATGTGTATTTTCTTCTATTCATTTGTCTATCTAATTTTGAAACATTGCAAGATGGTTTTGATTTTATTATACAATGTTAATTCTAGGAGTATTGTGCTCCCATATTCTGAGTTGTTTGTTTTTGTTATTTTTTCTCAACTGATTATTTGATCAAACTCTTTAAAGCATTTCCCTGGCAAATTGGTTGCCATGGCAAGTGTAAATTGATTCTAGAAGTATTATTTTTGATAAGCATATTCCAAAAAAAAAAAAAAAGAGGGGAACATTTGTAAAAGTTTTCTTTGGGATTGTGTTGTGCTTTAACTTGTATTTAAATATGTTCAGATTTTTCAAAAAGTAATTGTATACTAAGTTTAAAAAAAAGGGGTATTATTTGAAATTGTTGCATAATTATATATTGTGTTCTGAGTCAAGATGTATTCACATTTTTTGCAATCATTTATTATCCTCAATTTTAAATCCATATGAGACTTGGATTATGGGAACTTATCATTTAAGACATTAATTGCCTTTATTCTGAGTTATCAGATGCCAGTTGGCCAAGATGCCATCCAATCACAAGAGGAATACATGCAAGAGCAGACACTGAACTGTCACATGAGGGGAGACATGCATGAAGTCAAGGTAGGGCCGAGGGAACGGCTTTTGACAAATGTTGAGGTTGGATTCTCTTGGTTTAATATTTTATTCTCTTTTTCCCCACAATATTGTACAGATGGCTGGAAGTATTCATCCCACCCATCTCACTTCTACACCTGGCTTCTATGCTCCCTCCTATATGCCTGATGCCATGGACATCTCAATCCCATGCATCTGATTAAGTCTGACTCAGTTTCTTCCAATATGTTCGGTGGCATGGACATATATTCCATCCACCTATTTTAAGCCTGGCATACTGTATGGGCAGTACATATTGCTCAAGTGTGGGAATGCTCATATCCCATCATTTCTCTGTTCTTTTATGGTAACCCCCATAATTATCTCAGGTGTCATGATAAATACAATGTTGAATTTGGCCTTGACACCTGTTACCAATTATATTAGATTTTTTAATTTCTCATAATGGCATGAGGATAATTAGGCAGATGATATAAAAAGTGATGAAACAAAGATAAAAAATTATTTTTAATAATTAATATCGCAGCAATTGTCTTCTCAATTACCCTCCATAAGGGGGGGACTATAGTAATATTATAATTTTAAAGAATGGTTCAATTTTTGTTTTATTATATGTTTCATGTGTAACAACTAAGATTCTGAATTCCCTTAGACATGTTTTTGAGAACTTTCATTGTTTGATTTGATTATTGACAAAGCTATTTTAAAGTTGTGTTAAGCTCAATTTTGTAGGAAATTTTCCTGGCTGATTACCAGCATCCACACATCAACCCCTGAAAAGACTTCCATTCCACGACTACACCTAGAGGACATCTGAGAAAAGACTTTCAGAGACTTTAAATGAACAGTTTTGATTTGTTGTTTTTGTTGGTTTTTTTCTCTTTCTGTTATAATATACACCATCTGTAACATGTATTCTCTGCAGAGGCCCTCCCTTTGCAAGACTAATGTCAAAGCGTCGGTTCATGAGGACAAAAAAAATCGCCCCTCTGGACAAAACTTTCCTCTCTTCCTTTTCTATATTGTTGTTCACATATTATTAGTTAGCAATAGTTATCATATTGTTTTTACTGTTCCGTCAAGGAAACATTTTGTTTCTTGAGGAACAACAGGGGGGACTGTAACGATTGGAATAACGCCACCTGCTGGATACTTACTGTAGAGGAGTTCTGCCCATGAAGGGAAGGTCTTTGAGGGCAAGACCAGGAGTCAGGAAGTGACGCGGGCTAGTGGGAGGAGGAAGGAAGAGACTGGCGCTCAGTCTCGCGCTCTTCTTTCCTTTGGACTCTGGCGGAGAGCGGAGCTAGAAATGTGCTCTCCCTTTAATAGATAGGAATCTAGGCCTTTTCTTCTCTCTTTATCAAATTCTTATTCTCCTTAATAAATGCTTAAAAGTCTAACTCTTGCTAAAGCTTGTAATTGATTGGCGACCACTCATTAGATATTTTAGACAGTTTAGCTAGAATTTTAACCCTTAACAATATATTTACAAGTTATTATTCCTGTGAGTCATATATAGTGAGAGAAACCTAGAAAACAAATCATTAACTGCTCAGTGAAAAAGAAAACTAATAATCTGTATTTTATCATGGGTTTTTTTTTATTAAAAAGAAAAATGGAGATAACCTTATGTTACTAATTAAATGATAGCCAATTTTCACAAATTTTGTCAGAAAACTTCTACTAAAAAAGGGGGAAGTAAACTTTCAGTTCAGAGGGGAAAGAGTACTTCACTTCTTCCACTGGCTTGAGTCTCCATACAGAAACTTGGGGAAATCTCTTAGACTGGCTAGACAAAATAAAATAGCTTTGATGCCATAGTGGTAAGCAAAAGGAAGTTTAATTAATAGGGAGATGGTTTGAGTTACTTGTGAGTAGGTACTCTTCAATTTTTTTTTTGAATCACGAATATCTAGCATAAAATGCCATATAAATTCTCTGTTTTTTGAATAGCAAATGAGTATCAAAATAGAAAAATCAAAATAGAAATTCTTAAAGTTAAATAGATTAATACAATTGAAAGCAAAAGACCACTCAGTTGATAAGTAAAACTAGTGTTTTTTTTAAATTAATAAAATGGTTATACTATTATCTAATCTGCTTTTTTAAAAAGAAGAAAATCAAAATGTGTCAAAAATGAAAAAGAACTCTTAACAGTTGAAAAGGAAATAAAGGAGATTTAAAGAAACAATTTGTCCACTTACATGCTAATAAAACTGATGCCTTAGAGAAAATGGATAAACAAAATATAAAATACTCAGATTAATGAAAATAGAAACAATTTTTTTTTGGGTGAGGCAATTGGGGTTAAGTGACTTGCCCAGGGTCACACAGCTAGTAAGTGTCAAGCATCTGAGGTCACATTTGAACTCACATCCTTCTGAATTCAGGGCTGGTGATCTATCCACTGTGCCACCTAGCTGCCCCAAAACAAATTATTTAAATAACTCAATATCAGAAAAAGAAGTTGAATAAGCCACTTCCTAAAGTTGGCTTGAATTCCGAAAAAGAAGAATAACAGATGGATTTTTCAAGGGAATTGTAGCAGATAATTAGAAAAAAAAATCCTAATTCTAATATCACACAAAGAAGGAACCCTTTCATTCTCTTTCTATATGATATAAATATAATCTTCATACCTAAACCAGTAAGAGGAAAAACAGAGATAGAAAAACACCCTAATGAACATTAACACAAAAATTCAAATAAAATATTAGCAAGGCTTATTAGGCAGATTAACTCTATAACTAGGTTGGGTTTATACCAAGAATGGAAGTTCAGTTCACTATAAGGAAGCATGTAAATATATATGAAATATTATTAAACATATTAATAATACTAATTATTTTATTAACATAATTATATTAATTCTAAATCTTTATAGACACTAAAAGTATTTTTTCAAAATCACCTGTTTCTACTAAAAACTCTAGAAAGCATAGGAATAAATTGGCCTTTCCTTAATATAGTAAATAACTATTTAAATCCAAGAAAAAATATTAGCTGTAATGGAGGAATAAAGTTAGATGCTCTTCCAATAAGATTAGGGGTAAATCAGAGATGCCCATTATCACTACCACTATATAACAATACTATAAATACTAGCTATAGTGATGACAGAAAAGACAAAATGAGGAAATAAGCCTAAGCAAAGAAGAAATAATTAATTTTTGCAAATAGTATGATTATTTAATTAGAAAAAATTAACTAAAAGTCAACCAAAATTAATTTTAAAATTTAAAAAATCTACAAAATTGAAGGATGCAAAATAAATATGCAAAAATAATCAGCATTATTATATCATCAACAAAACCTAGCAGAAAGAGGTAGAAAAAGAAATTCCACTCAAAATGATGAAAGAAACTGTAAAACATTTGGCAGTGTATCTACCAAGACGCATCCAGGATTTATATGAATTAAAATATAAAACAGTCTGGAGAGCAATAAAGATAGACCTAAGTAATTAGAAAAGTTTCAATTGCTCAGAGTTCAGTAAAGCCAATATAATAAAAATGACAACACCACCTAAATTAATTTGCTTATTCAGTGTTATACCAATAAAAGTATCAAAATAATATTTTATAGAGTTTTAAAAGTAATAATTAAATTCACATGGAGAAACAAAAAGTCAGGAATCTCAACAGTAATCATGAAAAAATTGAGAAGGGGATCTATTTGTCAGTACCAGATTTCAAACTGTATGACAAAGCAAGGTTAAAATAATTTGATACTGGTTAACAAATAGAAAAGACACTCAGTGGAACCTGCTTTGTTAGATATGCAAAATACAGAAGCAAAAAAATATAGTAGCATAGTGTTTGACAATCCCAAAGACCCCAGTTACTTGAAGAAGGACTTAGTATCTAAAAATAATTCTTAAGAACACTGGATAGCAATGTGGTAGAAATTAGGTTTAAGCCAACAACTCAAACTATGCACCAAGATAAGATGCAAATGAATATATGACATCATAAGCATCATAAACAAATCAGAGGAGTATGGAAATTACTTTTTAGATTTACAGATAGGGATTTAGTTCATAACCAAATTAGGAATAGAAGAAATTTGCACAAGATAAAATGGACAGTTTGAGTATATAAAATTAAAACATTTTTTAATGTTGCATGAGCTCATACACAAGAGAAGTCTTTTATATAAGGAGAAGCCTCTTAAATGACTTGAGTATCGAAAAATCTCCAGCCCTGGACCAATCTTTGTCATGTACCTAAAAAGTATATACAGGACAAAACTTATGGAAGTCCTGAATGTAGGAAAAGCCTTAATTGGTATTCTATTCTAACACACACACACACACACACACACACACACACACACACACACACACACAGAGTAGTTCTAAACACACATAAATCTTATATAGTTAAAATTAGAAGGGAAATCAGTCAAAGGGCAGAATCTTTCCAGCAAACTGCTCTGATAAAGGGCTAATATCCAATAAGTATAAGGAACAGATTTAAATTTATGAGACTAAGAGCCATGCCCAAACAGATAAATGGATAAAATATATAAATAGGCAGTTTTCAAAGGAAGAAATCCAAGGTGTTAACCACCAAATGGGGGGGGGGGGAGAATCCTTTAAATTTTTAATAATTTAAGAATTGAACAATTTATTTATGAACAAAGAAATTAACAATTAAAGAAATGAAAATTAAAGCAATTTTGAGATCATACCTCACACCCATCAGACTGAAAAAGATTACAAAAGAGGAAAATGATAGATACTAGATAGGCTATAGGAAAACAGGCATACTAGTGCCTTGTTGCTGGAGCTATGAATTGGTCCTGACATTCTGGAAAGCAATTTGGAACTATTCCCCATCCCTACCCACCCCATCTCCAATTGATATGTTTATTAGCTACACAAAAAACTTGAAGCTTAGAACAGTGATACCTCCTCTCTGAAAGTAGAACCCCATTTTAGCATAGAGTTAAAAGTCAAGAAATAAGCTGGAAAAATGAGCAAACAGCAGAAAAAGATCCTAACTATAGAAAATTACCATCTGGACAAGGAAGATCAAAACAAAAACTCAGAAGACAACAAAGTCAAAACTACTAAATCCAAAGCTTCAAAGAAAAAATATGAATTGGACTCAGGCCATGAAAGAGCTCAAAAAAACCAGAGTATATGGGGAGCAGCTAGGTAATGCAGTGGATAAAGCACTGGCCCTGGATTTAAGAGGACCTGAGTTCAAATCCAGCCTCAGACACTTGACCCTTACTGGCTGTGTGACCTTGGGCAAGTCACTTAACCCTCATTGCCGCACAAAACAAGCAAACAAAAAACATAGTGTATGTTTATTCTTTAACCTAATTATATTTCTCCTGGGCTTATGCCTAAAAGAAAATAGAAAAAGAAGAAAAGGACCTTTATTTATAAAGGGATTTATAACCATTCTTTTTACAGTAGTCCCAAAATGCAAAACATGGGGCTGTCTTTCTATTAGAGAATGACTAAACAAATTGTAGTATAAATGCAATGTAATGTTATTGTAAGAAATAATAAATGGACAATTTGAGAGGAAACCAGGTAGTATTCTATGGATTGGTACAGTGTGACAGGAACCCAACTTTGGAGAACAATTTATACATTTAAAACCACATTACAAAAAAAAAAAAACCTAAAAAACCATTACAGAGAAAAACAACTTTATAAGGTTATAGATCTTGGATTAATTCACGACACTAGGAAAGTGAAAATTAAATGTATCAATCACCTTATGTGAAAGTGATAAAGAACTTAAAATGCTAAGAAATTATACATTTTTGTTCATGGAAGTTGAGGAAGTTTGTTTTGCTGGACTATGGGTATTTATGAGAGTTTTTTCTTTCTTCAAATTGGATGTCAATGGGAGGACCAGATTCTAAATGTATACACAACAAATGAATAAAGTCTAAAGTATTTTAAAAATAAATTTGAAATGTGGAACAAGACTTAAAACAAGAAAAAAAGAAAACTATACACACTAAGAATGAGCCAGTATCTCTCAAGACCCACAAACCCAAGTGTGCTCTAATATCACTTTCACACTTTTTATTTTTAAAAAGATGTGATTTCATTAGTATGGGCAATTTCCCAGTGAGGAAACTCTTTTATCAATACAAATTACCTGCTGTGCTTTTTTATAATTTTAGAGGTTTACTTAGGTTTTTGCCCAATGTCACATAGACAATGTCAAAGGTGGTACTCATAACCACACAATTTGTACCTATTCAATTTAATTCAATTAAATAAATATTAAGTTTACAATTCAATGAATTAAGTATACCAGACATTAAGCTAGGTGCTGGGGATGGGAGGGAGGAATAAGCATTTATTAAGTTACTACTGTGTGCCAGTCACTGTGCTAAGTGCTTTACATATATCCTATTTTCTTGGGAATAAAAAGACAAAAAATGAAACAACCCATATTCTCTGGGAGTTTACATTATACTGAAGGAGATCATACAGTATGTATATAAATAGATACAAGGAAAATTGAGGAGCAAGAGAACTTACAGCAAGGGGGACAGAAAAGGCTTCATAGCATCTGAACTGAGCCTTGAAGGAAGATGAGGATTTTGAGAGGTAGAAATGAGAAGTGACCATGACTAGATCTTCAAGGTGGTTTGTATGACTACAGAGAGATGGAAGAACTTTAAATTCTATGAAGAGGGAGTAGTTCAGTTTGGCTAGAGTTGAGTTTGAATAGGAGATTTGTATAAAATAAGGTAGGGAAAATCTGTCGGAGCCTACCTTCCTACTTATTTACCAAGTGGAGTGGACAATATGTGACATAAAGGAATTTGCATTTTATGCTTGAGGCAATAGGGAGCCACACAAAGCTGTTGAGCAAGGGAGTACCAAAGTCAAATTTGTGATTTAGGAAGTTTATTTTGACAACTGTATAGAGCTGCATTGTCAAACTCAAACAGAAATGGGACCATTAATCCATCTGTAAGGATCCCTGTAGCCCATATTGACCTAGAAAAAAAATTAAAAAGGGGTTAAAAAAGAAAAAAGAAATGTATATAATAACTATCATGTATTTAAAAGGAATAGCAAATTGTACATAATAGATTTGCAATTTCACATGTAATCATCTTTTGAAATATACTATTATATGGACAGAGGTGCTTGTTTTACTCCAAAAATTAAAAATAAAATAAAACCCCATATTAAACATTATGTTCTATTACATATTCATTTTTACATTTTGTTAAATGTTTCCTGGTTTCATTTTATTCTGGTTCTGGCTTTACTTAGGAGTGTTACTTGCTCAGTGTTTGACACCTATAGCATAGAGTATAGATTGGAGGAAGGAGAGAATGGAATTAGGGAAATCAATTAGAAGTAGTGATAAGGACCCAAACTACAGGTATAACTAGGAAAATGATGATGCCCTCAAAAGAAATAAGGAAGTTTGGAGAAGAAGTAGGTTTGTAATTGATGGTGTGTGATTGGGATACAGGAGAGAGATTAAGACAGGATACATAGATCTAGGAGTCATAGCAGGCATTTAATAAATATTTAGTGAATGAATGAATGATACTTGGAGTCCCACTGTGGCACATTATTATTTTTTTTAATTAATTTATTTTTTTTAGTGAGGCAATTGGGGTTAAGTGACTTGCCCAGGGTCACACAGCTAGTAAATATTAAGTGTCTGAGGCCGGATTTGAACTCAGGTACTCCTGACTCCAGGGCCGGTGCTCTATCCACTGCGCCACCTAGCTGCCCCTGTGGCACATTATTAGTACCTGTCTTTCCAATCACCTTTGGGGTTTTTTCTTGTTTTTTTTTTTTCTTAATGGTATTTAATTTTTTTCCCTAATTACATGTAAAGATATTTTTCAACATTCATTTTATAAGATTTTGAGTTCCAACTTTTTTCCTTCTCTCCCTTCTCTCCCCCTTCCCAATCCAATGACTTTTGTTACCAATTGGTGGAGTATCATGCCTTTCTCTAACAAATGATACTTTATTTGCTTACAGATTTTAAGGCACCCCACCGCAGTCATTCCACAACATACTGAAATAAATAATTATAAATAATGATTTGATGAGATACAGAGTTAGCCCCTTTTCCTAAAGTCCTGATTTTTAAAAGTTCAGTCTCCTGAAGGACATTGCTGATGATGAGATTGGACTAACTTTCTTGTTCAAGACCCCACCCAGGTGGAATAGCCAATGAGTTCTTCTCAGGCTTAGGTGGGGCAAAATTTTAAAAATAGATTGACCAAGACTGGGGATAGTCTGGGTATATAGTCTCTCTGTCCAAGGGTGACATGATGTCACTGTCAGCCCCTCATTGTAATATTCTTTCTCTCATTAATTGTTAAGCATTCAGAGTTTATAGCCACTCTTCTTCCAAAAGAACATATAAATCCTGATTCCTGCTGCCATGATTGTCTTTGGTCCAAGAGAGACAGGCAGATACTTTTATTAATAGATGCACTGATCTTATTAACAATTAAATGATTAAATTACCCAGAAACTACATATCTCAAACTTTTTCGTAGCTACAATAATCAGCAGGTTTTGTTAGTTTTCATCTGGGTTTTATTTAACCAGAAAAACCCACTCACTCTTATGAAAAATGATTCTAATTCTTGATAGTTTTAACCATTAAGGAGTTTTGTGGGGTTTTTTATTTCAATTCTAAATATGTTTTTTTGATTTTGGTTTCTTTCAGCTTCCACCCATTCCTGCTACTTCTGCATTTTGGGAACAAACAGAACAAGTCTAATATTTTTAGAAATATATGACAGTCATAAGACAAGAATATTAAATTAAGGGAATAAACATTGGCAAAGAACAGGAAAAATTATTCTTATTTGCAGACAACATGAGATTTACTTAGAAAACCCTAGAGAGACAATGAAGAAAGTAAATTATATGACTGATAACTCTAACAAAGTAGCAGGATATAAAACATACATAATTAAAACAATCAGCATTTCCATATTTTCTGGTCATTAATGAACACATCAGCAAAATTGTACCAATAATTTAAAAATCTTTGTTGGAGTTTTTAAAAGGTGAGATAAAACAGTTCAGTATTTTCTTTTCTTTTTCTTTCTTTTTTTTTTATGTGGAGCAATGAGGGTTAAGTGACTTGCCCAGGGTCACACAGCTAGTTAAGTGTCAAGTGTCTGAGGCCGATTTTTGAACTCAGGTCTTCCTGAATCCAGGGCCAATGCTTCATCCACTGCACCACCTAGCTGCCCACTCAGTATTTTCTTGAAGACTTTTTTGCTCCATTGATATAATTTTGGTGGGTTTATTTGCATTATCCCTTCTGGGTTCACTCTCCCAATTCACACTGGCTTTAGCTCATTAGGTTTCCAGAACATAATACCTGCTTCTTTCCTCAGGGTACCAGACAAAACACTGAGGGGCTGGGGTTTTTCTAGTACTGTCACCCAGAAGCCTCACAATCCAAGTTGCTACTTACTGATTACTGGCTAGACTTTTAGAAAGGAACTTTGAGAAAGGAATATTTCCTAGACAGAGACAGTTAGTACAAAGACAATCTCCCAAAGATCTTGAACACTTTCTCCCACAATTATATGTAGGATCCATCCCAAGGTTGGTTCAAGTTTAGGAGCTTAGGATGTACATGTGGCAAAGGGGTAACTTTAAATTCCTGGATACCAAGAGTCCTTTTCTTCCTTAGGTATATCTCTCTGGTGGGTTCTGAGGGTTGGTATCTTTATAGAGTACTGAAATTACTTATCTGTGTGTCTAGTTTGTCCTCAGACTGCCTCTTAGCTTCTAACACAGATGCTACTTGCAGGTACTGCTACTCTAGGGATACTGCAAGGTGGATACTAGTATCCATATAGGTGGAAACTTCATATCTTCCTATCTTTCACAAAGTCATCAGTTGGTCAATAATGGAGGAAGGGGAGGAGAGAAACTTGATCTTCCTTCAATCCCACCAGGTCAATGGTAATTGATTCCCTTGATCATAACTCATTGCTGCAGGACTGCTCAATACTGAACCAGCTTGCTTTGATATACTTAGGCCCAGAGGTGCATCTGATTATTGAAAGTAATCCCAATACATTTCCTGCCTGGCATCATTTGATTTCATCCAAAGGTGTGCTGGTAAATGTTTAACAATCAGGTCTCCAAAAATAAGTTCCCATGACAGATTTTTTAGTTCAATATGCATTATTAACCTTTTCTCCATCATTTTCTTACATGTAGAAATCAACAAAATAATAAACAAAGCCCTGATTTGTAGCATTTACTGATTTCTGAAGTAAATATGCTCACATTGAAAATTTAACAACAGTTCCAGCTAGTCCCAGCATACCCCTGAATTTTCATCCCATGATCAAAGTACTTCACTCTTCACCAGATGATGGACTTAATGAATTGATTGATGCAATAGAAATGTCTAGACCTTGTTTACTCTTGGTATATATATATACATATATATATATATATATATATATATATATATATATAATTTTTTTTTTTTAGTAAGGCAATTGGGGTTAAGTGACTTGCCCAGGGTCACACAGCTAGTAAATGTTAAGTGTCTGAGATTGGATTTGAACTCAGGTATTCCTGACTCCAGGGCCGGTGCTCTATCCACTGCACCACCTAGCTGCCCCTAGTATATATTTTTTATTGGTAAAATAGAGATTTCTAGCCTTCTGGAATGGGCACGTGGAACAACCCTATTAAATATTGTTTTATGATCAATATAATTAATTGTGCTAAGTTTTTCATAATGTTAAATCATCTTTTCATTAATGGCATGAATATAATTTTATCTGAATGAATAACTTCTGGATATGCTGCTATAGCCTTTTTGCTAATGTTTCATTTAATTTTTTGTATAAACATTCATTAGTGACAATAGGTTCTCTTTCTCTGCTCTATGGATAACAGAACCATATTTATCACATAGAAAGAGTTTGATAAGGTGCCTTATTTATTCCTGATGATAGTCTATAGTATATAGTAAGGGTATTATTTGTTCTTTAGATGTTTGATAGAATATAGTACAAAATTCATGTTGACTAGAAATTGTTTCTTAGGGAGTATATTTATGGCTTGCTCAAGTTCTATTTCTGAAATTGAGTTGTTTAGGTCTATCTCCTCTATATTTATCTTCTATATTCTGATTTATATACAGGGTGCTCCAAATGTCTTACTGTAACTGTACTCCTCATAAGTGCCTTTAGGACAGAGACAGTTTTTGCTTTTCCTTTATATCTTTAGAGCTATGCACAGTGCCTAGTACATAAAAATAGTACTTAAAAAGTACTTTTGCTTGCTTGGTTGATTTTTGTGTTTGTTTTTTTTAATGTGAACATGTATATATATATATATATATATATATACACACACACACACATATACATATGTATATGTACATATATATTTATAGGTATTAATTTTTTTGTAGGTTTCATTTAGGTTTTTAGGTGTCAGCATATCATTAAGCACAGGAATTTAATATAATTTTCTTTATTTTCTAACCATTTATTTTTGAACTTCCCTTCTATCCTGATTTTTTTTGTCTTAGTAAAATAAAGATTGACAGTGACTTTTTCCCCTTGATTTTAGAAACACTCAATTTTGCTTATCAGTTCAATACTTTTGTTGCTATTTTTATCTCCTTTAAATTTTAAAATTTCTGTTTGATTTTGAATCAATTTGTTGATTAATGAATTTTAAAATTGTATGCTTAATCCCCTTTTTTTCTCTTTGAGAATAAATATACATGTATAAATTTTGCAATAGCAAGTGCTTTGGTTGAATCCTACATATATTTTTGGTTGTTGTATCACCTTTGCAACAATTGGAATGATGCCACTTGCTGGAGACTTTCTGTAGAAAAGCTCCGCCATGAGGTGAAGGTCTCTGAGGGCAAGACCATGCGTCTTTTCTTTGGTGTCAGGAAGTGACGTTTGCTTGTGGGAGGAAGAAGGGGGAGCCTGGTGCTCTGACTTGTGCTCTTTCCTGAGGACTCTGGTGGAGAAGGGAGCTAGAAATGCGCTCTCCCTTTAATAGATAGATGAATGTAGGCCTTTCCTTCTCTCTTTACCAAATTCTTATTCTCCTTAATAAATGCTTAAAAGTCTAACTCTTGCTAAAGCTTATAATTTATTGGCGACCACTCATTAGATATTTTAGACACTATAGCTAGAATTTTAGCCCTTAACACTTTAATACAATTATTTATTGTCATAATCTTCTTTAATAGACTCATTATTTAGGATGTCCTTATTTAATTGACATTTAGTTTTGCAATTTTGTTCACATTTCTTGATTATAATTGTGATTATAACTATGGTCTGTAAAATATGAATTGGAGCAGCTAGCTGGCCTTAGGAAGACCTGAGTCAAATCAGGTGTTAAGGGCTAAAATTCTAGCTAGTCTGTCTAAAATATTTAATGAGTGGTCGCCAATAAATTATAAGCTTTAGCAAGAGTTAGACTTTTAAGCATTTATTAAGGAGAATAAGAATTTGGTAAAGAGAGAGAGAAAGGTCTAGATTCCTATCTATTAAAGGGAGAGTGCATTTCTAGCTCCCTTCTCCACCAGAGTCCAGAGGAAAGAGAGCCAGACCGAGCGCCAGTCTCTTCCTTCCTCCTCCCACTAGTCTGCGTCACTTCCTCCCCGCCAAAGAAAAGACTCCTGGTCTTGCCCTCAAAGACCTTCGCTTCATGGGCAGAACTCTTCTACAGTAAGTATCCAGCAGGTGGCGTCATTCCAATCATTACAGTCCCCCCTGTTGTTCCTCAAGAAACAAAATGTTTCCTTGACGGAACAGTAAAAACAATATAATAACTATTGCTAACTAATAATATGTGAACAACAATATAGAAAAGGAAGAGAGGAAAGTTTTGTCCAGAGGGGCGATTTTTTTTTTTGTCCTCATGAACCGACGCTTTGACATTAGTCTTGCAAAGGGAGGGCCTCTGCAGAGAATACATGTTACAGATGGTGTATATTATAACAGAAAGAGAAAAAACAACAAAAACAACAAATCAAAACTGTTCATTTAAAGTCTCTGAAAGTCTTTTCTCAGATGTCCTCTAGGTGTAGTCGTGGAATGGAAGTCTTTTCAGGGGTTGATGTGTGGATGCTGGTAATCAGCCAGGAAAATTTCCTACAAAATTGAGCTTAACACAACTTTAAAACAGCTTTGTCAATAATCAAATCAAACAATGAAAGTTCTCAAAAACATGTCTAAGGGAATACAGAATCTTAGTTGTTACACATGAAACATATAATAAAACAAAAATTGAAACATTCTTTAAAATTATAATCTTACTATAGTCCCCCCTTATGGAGGGTAATTGAGAAGACAATTGCTGCGATATTAATTATTAAAAATAATTTTTATCTTTGTTTCATCACTTTTTGCATCATCTGCCTAATTATCCTCATGCCATTATGAGAAATTTTAAAATCTAATATAATTAGTAACAGATGTCAAGGCCAAATTCAACACTGTTATTTATCATGACACCTGAGATAATTATGGGGGTTACCAAAAAAGAACAGAGAAATGATGGGATATGAGCATTCCCACATTTGAGCAATATGTACTGCCCATGCAGTATGCCAGGCTTAAAATAGGTGGATGGAATATATGTCCATGCCACCGAACATATTAGAGGAAACTGAGTCAGACTTAATCAGATGCATGGGATTGAGATGTCCATGGCATCAGGCATATAGGAGGGAGCATAGAAGCCAGGTGTAGAAGTGAGATGGGTGGGATGAATACTTCCAGCCATCTGTACAATATTGTGGGGAAAAATAAAATAAAATATTAAACCAAGAGAATCCAACCTCAACATTTGTCAAAAGCCGTTCCCTCGGCCATACCTTGACTTCATGCATGTCTCCCCTCATGTGACAGTTCAGTGTCTGCTCTTGCATGTATTCCTCTTGTGATTGGATGGCATCTTGGCCAACTGGCATCTGATAACTCAGAATAAAGGTAATTAGTGTCTTAAATGATAAGTTCCCATAATCCAAGTCTCATATGGATTTAAAAATTGAGGATAATAAATGATTGCAAAAAATGTGAATACATCTTGACTCAGAACACAATATATAGTTATGCAACAATTTCAAATAATATCTTTTTTTTTACTTAGTATACAATTACTTTTGTGAAAAATCTGAACATATTTAAATACAAGTTAAAGCACAACACAATCTCAAAGACAACTTTTACAAATGTTCCCCTCTTTTTTTTTTTTTTTTTGGAATATGCTTATCAAAAATAATACTTCTAGAATCAATTTACACTTGCCATGGCAACCAATTTGCCAGGGAAATGCTTTAAAGAGTTTGATCAAATAATCAGTTGAGAAAAAATAACAAAAACAAACAACTCAGAATATGGGAGCACAATACTCCTAGAATTAACATTGTATAATAAAATCAAAACCATCTTGCAATGTTTCAAAATTAGATAGACAAATGAATAGAAGAAAATACACATGGAACAATAAAAGACAATGAAATTCAAACTAAGGAAGTCTAAATGAATGTGAACTTAATATTAATAAGAGTATTATAAAATATAAACTTGATCACATGACTATAAAAAGCTTTTACAAATATTCTCCTTGTTTTAAAAACTAAATATAAAACACAATCTCAAAAGCATGAAAATCTCTATGAAAATAAACCCATACCATTAATTTCAAAATGTATATGTAATAGCATAGAAATCCTATGTAACCTCTGAACTGATATTAATACTCTGAGTGAATTCAGAACACCTTTGATTCCGATATCTAAAATCCCCAATACTCATATCAATACCTTGCTGCTTACTTCTACATTTCTGTAAAATATATACCCTTCCATGGCAAAAGAGGCAGAGTCTTGAACTATGTTGATTGTCATTCTTATTCAGCTTAAGTTTTTCTTCTTTAACCCCTCTATATTGTCTGTCAGTCTTTTCACCATACAAATGCTTTATAAGATTACTAATTAAAGACAAAAGCAGGTTAGCAAAATTATGAACAAAACGAGCATATCTGGAATTTAAAGAGTTTTCTAAGATTGTCTCAAAAGCACAGCCAGGCCGGGGAAGGGCTGAGCCTGAAGCTGCAAATGCAGGTAGAAAAAGTTGAGCATGCGCATCAGATCTCTGGACTTCCCAGGCAGGGGAAGCAATGGGCTTGGCCATAGGAGGAGTAGAGGGTGGGGTCTGGAGAGGAGGGGAGGGACCAGAGCAATTTGAATCAGACTTGATTTTGAACTCAGGCCTGGATTCCTCTTCCCCCACTTTGCCTCCAGGTGCTAGGGGATTAAAAGCTTCTAGAGGGTGGGTCATTGCTTCCAGGCATGCAAAATTAGAGCAACAATTAGTGTTAGAACTGGGAAAAGCTGCGGGAATCTCTTCAGGTTTCTCTGAAAAAGCATGGTTGGGAGAGGGAGAGATATTTCCTTGTGTGAGTAAGTTGCTGGCTCTTTTAACAAAAATAAAAAGAAAAATAGAAAATCCACAAAAACAAAGCATTAACATGATCTTATCTCCCATTTGTCTGGTTAAACAGACCAAAATCAAAAATAGGATAATTAGGGAGTTTAAAAGGTCCATTCGAAAAAATTCAAAGGAAAAACACAGCCAGTACACCAGTACTTAGCAGTTAAAGGGAGAGGGAGGGGAAATTTCTTACCCAACCAGCAGATCAGAAGAAGACTGAGGGTTAGCTTTCCTCTTCGTGGTCAGCCATCTGTTAAGGGCTAAAATTCTAGCTAGTCTGTCTAAAATATTTAATGAGTGGTCGCCAATAAATTATAAGCTTTAGCAAGAGTTAGACTTTTAAGCATTTATTAAGGAGAATAAGAATTTGGTAAAGAGAGAGAGAAAGGTCTAGATTCCTATCTATTAAAGGGAGAGTGCATTTCTAGCTCCCTTCTCCACCAGAGTCCAGAGGAAAGAGAGCCAGACCGAGCGCCAGTCTCTTCCTTCCTCCTCCCACTAGTCTGCGTCACTTCCTCCCCGCCAAAGAAAAGACTCCTGGTCTTGCCCTCAAAGACCTTCGCTTCATGGGCAGAACTCTTCTACAGTAAGTATCCAGCAGGTGGCGTCATTCCAATCATTACACAGGCCTCAGACACTTATTAGCTGTGTGACCCCAGGCAAGTAATTTAACCTTCTTTGTCTCGGTTCCTCATCTGTAAAATGATCTGGAGAAGGAAATGACAAACCACTCCAGTATCTTTGCCAAGAACACCCCAAATGGGGTCATGGAGAGTGAGACATTACTGAAACAATAACAAAGTATGAATTTAATTTTTCTACATTTATTTATCAATTCTGTCTAGGGGGCTGTGAGGTGATTGTGAGAATTGGAATGACACCCCCTGCTGGGAGGGACATTGTGAGCTCTAGACTGAAAAGAAACCATGTGACTTTGGCGTTTGGAGGTGATGTCTGCCACCCATGAGTCCTGTCAATCAGTGTTACCAGCCAATTAGCTTGGAGCTGTGTGTGTGTGTGTGTGTGTGTGTGTGTGTGTGTGTGTGTGTGTGTGTGTGTATGGCCCTGTTTCCAGTTTCACAGGAGGCTTCTGGGAGAGGCTGCTTGGGAGCAAGGCCTTTTTGTGTCTGGATGGCAGCTTGGCGGCAGGGACAGGCAGAACAGGGAGAACTTCTCATGGGCTATTAGGGAAAGGCAAGTTTTTCTCTCTGGCTATACTGAATAGATCTAAACTAGGATTTTCCATGCTATAAGGAGTCTGTTCTCAATCTCTCTCTCTCTTCACTAACTTCTAATGCACTTTAATAAATACTTAAAAGTCTAAACTCTTGCTAAAGCTTCTAATTTAAGGTAACCACTCAGATTTTAGACATCACAGCTAGAATTTTAGGCCCTTACATGATGAAAAATAAGTATAGCTTTTAATGTCTCTACTTAATTGCTAGAGGTCTAATGGACTTAATTGTTAAATGTTCTTTTTTTCAGATCCATGTAGTTTTTTCTTGTTTATCTTTCTGTTTTATTTGTTGAAACAGCCTGTTATGGTGCATAAGGTGTAAGACTTTGGGTCAGGAAGACCTAGTTTCAAATTCCAACTTGCATAAGTGTTCTAGCTTTATGTGAATCTGGCCAAATCACTTAACCCAAATCCCAAGGATGTTTGTTTTTTGTGTTTGTTTGTTTGCTTAATTTAAACTAATAGATGTGTTGGGATCTGAATATCTCTGTTAGCTGTGCTCAATTTTATCAGATGCTACCCTTGGGTATCGGTGCAGCCCATAACCCTTAGCTTTTTTTTTACAGCATCTTTCACATTTCTCATTAACAAAAATGTAGTATCTTGTGATTTGAATTGGTTATATGAAATGCCTGCCCCCTCCTAGCTATGATGGAGTTTGGTAAATATTCATCTGGGTGGGCTTCTAGTAAATAAAGGGCCTAGGGGACTTGGGAGGAAGATTATGCACAATATGCTTTTAAAGTTAATCTGCATTTAAAAAAATTAATCTGCATTACTAATACTTTCTTAAGTCTAGACAAAACAACAAATCAAACCCTGATTTGTAAGGACTGCTAATTTCTGAAGTGTTGGTGCTCTCAGAAAATTTAAGAATGGGCTCTTAGAAAGCCAGCTAGAGCAGGCTCCATTCAGCACAACCCTGCTACACCTGTAGTTGATTTAAATCTGTGGCTCTCTGTTGATTCTATTAATCTCTACTTTGCCTTCTAATTCTAATGCTTCTAAGTAATTTCATTATAAAATGTACTGAAATACATCAATGAGACTCTGCTTCATCATGTTTCATGAGACACTAAAGATTCTTTCATTGTTTCACAGAGCTTCTTCTTTAATATCAGTTTCTTAGGTGTGTCCAGAATTATTCTTTCTCCAAGAGGTCACATTGTTCAGGAAATTCCCCTTTTATTTAAAAAAGTATAATCTTTGAGTTCTCAAATTTGGGATTACTTTCAAGACACTCCCTAAGACTAACACTTCCCAGGAAATCTCCCTCTTTTGTTAAAAGTATGGACTCCAGGATCACATGGCCTAGAAAATGGAAATTTTATTCTAATAGCTATTATCTACCAATTCTTATGACTCTCTTTTCTTCCTCAGTGAATACAGTTCCTGGCTTATAATCTCTCTCTCTCTCTCTCTCTCTCTCTCTCTCTCTCTCTCTCTCTCTCTCTCTCTCTCTCTTCACTCCAACTCCTGTCTTCATACTAGGGGACATGTTGATTGGGTCCACTACAAATTTATGTTACATAATCTCAAATGGGCCCTCATTGTGGTAAGGCAATCCTTTTACAATTCCCCAAGCAATTCAATATGCCACCCATCACAGTGGATTTTCCAAACCCTTTCATCTCTTCTCAAGCCATTCATTTTCCCCTTATCTACTGTCTGTTTCCCCATGCCTAAACATGCAGTTTCCTCCATCCTAAGAACAAAACAAACACCCTCCCCCCCCCACCCCCCCACCCCCCAAATTCACTTGATCATTCTGTTCCTACTATCATCCTATCTTTCTTCTTCCCTTTAATAGTTAACCTCATTAACTATTACATATACTTAAACTAGGGGTAGCTAGGTGGCCCCACAGATAGAGCACTGGCCCTGGAGTCAGGAGGATCTGAGTTCAAATCCAGCCTCAGACATTTGACACTTTCTAGCTGTGTGACCCTAGGCAAGTCACTTAACTCCCATTGCCTCAAACATCTGGGGCCATTTCCAAGTCATCCTGATGTATATGTTGCCATTGGACCCAAATGGGTCTGGAGGAGAGAGTGAGGCTGGTGACTTTGCACAGCCCTCCTTCACTTGAATCCAATTCACTAAAAGTCATGACATCACCTCCCTATATCATGGTCTTTTTCTAGAACAAAGACAAACAACAACAACCTCTTTAAGAATGTTCTCTATAACTGAGCCTCCATTTTCCTCACTATTTTAAAAGAAGTTTTGACTTTCTCTCTTATCTCATGCTTACTGCAAATTCAGCAGCCCCACTGCTGGACTCCACTGCTTATTGCACTGAAGATTTATTATCCTCTGTTTCCAGACCTGGGGTGGTTCACTTCTACTTAGGCAACTTGGTGACCCTCAACTTCCGAGGGCTATGTTGACACCAAAATTAATAGATGTCCGATTTGTTTTATTCCTACTTTAAATTCCTGAACTTTCATCTACCAGTGGAAGGGAATCTAGTAGCAGAGACTACAGACATGTGACCCCCGACCTGGCCCACTCACTGTCTTCTGAACCCTCTGCAATATGGCTTCTTGACCTCATCATTCAACTGAAACTGTTCTTTCTGAAGTCACAGATGATCTCTTAAATCACCAAATCTAATGACCTCCATAATCATTCTTCTTGCTATCTTTCCAACCTTAGATACTGCTGGTCATTTTTTCCCTGGATACTCTTTCCATTCTAGGTTTTTGTGACACTACTTCTTAGTATCTTTTGCTCCATCATCCTCCAGGTCATACCCACTAACCATGAGTGTCCCCCAGTGTCTTTCCTGAGCCTTCTACACTTCTTTTTCTAGACTATATCACTTGCTGATCTTAATCAGCTCCCATTGGTTTAATTATCATTTCTATGCAGATTATTCTCAGATCCACCATTTCTGTTGTTCTAGTTTTTTTTTGTTTTTTTTTTTTTTTTTTTGCTGGGCAATGGGGGTTAAGTGACTTGCCCAGGGTCACACAGCTAGTAAGTCAAGTGTCTGAGGCCGGATTTGAACTCAGGTACTCCTGAATCCAAGGCCGGTGTTTTATCCACTGCGCCACCTAGCCGCCCCTGTTCTAGTTTTTTGAAAAGAGGACCAAGACATCAGGAGGTGATGTCATGACTTGTAGTTAATTGGATTTAAGTGAGGCAGGGCTGTGCAAAGTCACCAGCCTCACTCTCTCCTCTAGAGCCATCTGAATTCAATGGCAATATATACATATATCAGGATGATTGGAGATGCCTTGGATGTTTGAAGCAATTGGGTTAAGTGACTTGTCCAGGTCACACAGCTACTAAGTGTCAAGTATCTGAGGCTAGATTTGAACCCATGTCCAGGGCCAGTGTTCTATCCACTGTGCCACCTAGCTGCCCCATCCATTTCCAATTTCTCTCCTGAGCTCCTCTCCAATCACCAACTGTGTAATGGTTATTTCAAACTAGAAACTGCCCTTTTCACTATTTGTTTTCTGAAGTTAATTCCACAATAGTCTGTGTGTCCCCAGCTGAAGGGCAATAGGTCTTTATGTTCTCAAGATGTTCTAGCCAGTTTGTTATTGTGCCTGTGGTATTGACCACAGCAGTTTAAAGAACTGAATTGGGCAATAGTTGGTCTTGGGACTGTTAGTGGTATCAAATAGAAATGAGGCCACTAAAGCATACATAAGAATCCCTATTACAGTATATTGACTCAGAAACCCACATATTAACATTATCTATGTTCTAATGTATTTTTTTTTATTTGTTAAATGTTTCCCAGTTAGAATTAAGTCAGCTGGCCTGCCTTGGCGATGTGTTTGACCCCTCTAGCTCCTAAGTTTTATCTGTGGCCTGACTTAAATATTTTCTCTCAGAAGCTGTCTTGCTAGGAATTTGTATCTAAGAAAGCAGGCACTGTTGTCTCTTTTCTATTTAAAATCATAAAAGATCTCAAGCCGTTATTCTTGTTGTTTATTTACAGAAATGACTGAATACTGTTCATGCGAGTGGGTCTTCATGAAAAGAGGTTTAAAAGCTTAAATTAAGAAAAGTTCTTACAGAAAGTATCTAAACCTTTTATTTCCGATTTTGTGTGTGTGTGTGTGGGGCAATGAGGGTTAAGTGACTTGCCTGGGGTCACACAGCTAGTGTCAAGTGTCTGAGGCTAGATTTGAACTGAGGTACTTCTGAATCCAGGGCCGGTGCTTTTATCCACCGCACCACCTAGCTGCAAACAAAACTCTCATTCAGTAAGGTCATCAGCATTAATGAGTAAAGTGAAGTAGGGAGAACCGTGTCTCCCACCCCCCCCCCCCCCATTTATTTTATGGAGGAGGCTGGATAAGATTCTCCTCCTCAAAGATTCAGGTGTAGACAGTCCGTTCCGAAGAAGGGATATGGGTCATGTTTGGGACCATGGGCACGGCCTTTTCCTCAGGTCTTCACCACTAGACTTCTGTCCTCTACCCTGCCGTTTGTCTCCTCCTCCAGTTTCATCCTGAGGTACATCCAAGCCCACTTTCCCCCCCTTCCCAGCGGGTAAAGAGCCCGGGTCATAGGAGACACTTGGCTGCCTTTACCTCGTTTAAACCCAACAGATTTGGAGATAGCAGGGGACCAATCTCTGTCGAGAGCTCCTGTGACGGACAGCGGCGTCCACCAAAGAGAGCGCGCAGAAGTGGAAATAACGAATTCTGGAGCAGCAGCATTCCTGGGAAGGAATCCGGGGACCAGTTCGTGAGTTCGATTCCCATTGTGACGCTAACCCTGGGGCGGGCAGATCTGCCAGAATGACAGATCCTTCCGAACCAATGGCCTGCCGGTAATGGCTGAGTGGCAGCGGTCGCTACCCGTGGAAACACTGGAAAGGTAGAGCGGGGCGGGCAAAGGACGGCAGGCTAGGAGAGGAAAGAGGTGGCATAATTTATTTATTTTCCTGGAGGAGAAGTTCCGGAGGTGCAGGTGGGGCCGCAGGTGAGTGTTTCCCGCGAGGGGGAAATTCTTAGTGCAGGTGGAGGCTTGGGAGGGGCACGGCTTGGCGCAGCTGGCGAGGCGGCAGCTCCAGCCCCAGCCCTGGCTCGGTGCACAGTGTATGGCCGTGGGCTCCTCCTCTCCAAATGGAGGGTAACCTCGCCTCAGAGAGGGAGAGAAGGGGGCCCCAGTCCCGGGAGGCATAATAACCTCTCCGAACGAGAAAACCAGATAGCCAGCCGGGGCGCTCCAGCCTCTTCCTGGCTTGGCCCTGGCGGGAGCCCGGCCCTGGCCCTAGTCCTAGTCGCTCCGCTCGCCGGCCCTGGGTCTGAGAAATTGTGTAAAGCGCCAATGAAACACTTAGAGCACCATTCATCTCCTCCCGGCGGAGGAGAAAGGCCAGGAGGTGGGGGAGGGGAGTGGGGGAGGGGCGTATAGGGAAGGGGGGATGGGAGGAGATCCAGGCAGCCTAGAAAACGAGACGCTTCCTTCCCAGATGTAGCAAGGGCGGGAAACTATAGCGAAAAGTGGCTGGCAGAGTATGTGCATTCAGCTCTCTACCCCGGCCCTACCCATGTTACCCCTGGGCAAATCACTGCCCTCATCCATCAGGGTGACCTGTAAGATTTCTTCAGCTTTAAGATCCTGACTTTGTGCTCTCGGCTCTCTCCTTCACCAGGCTCCCGAGACCCCAGATTGCCTTTCCCTTGGTCCTGTAACCCTTTACAAACACACACACACACACACACACACACACACACACACACACACAACCAAAAACCAATCCCCCCCCCCCCCCCAAACCTGGACCGAAATGTGTATCTTCTGCATCTTCACAGCCCAATGGAATTCATTCCAGCTACCTTCTGAAGGGATACTCAGGTGGTGCCCTAGCCAGCAACGTGGCCAGGGGGTTAGGTTGTTTCTACTTAGAAACTGCTAAGAAAACTCGATGCAAAAACACCCTACCTCTCCATTTTCTAGACAGTCCCCCTACATCCTTGGGCCAATACCTCAAGTTTCAGTGAAGATAAACTCATCAGTTTTCCCCACTTTGGTAAGAATACAAGAAGGAACAAAAATTAGTTCCTCCATTCAGTCTGTTTACTTTGGTGTTTTCTTTCCTTCTGGATTTAATGTTTGTAGTTATTTTCTTGTAGCTACAGTTTAACTAATGCCTTATAAAAATCTTTTGAAGAGATGTTGCTAGCCAGAATTTCCTGTAGTTTTCTACAGATCTCCTAATTCTCTGTACCATCCATTCTTCATTTTCAAGTAATTGTACTTCCAAAAACTTCCGGGCATGAAAGTGCCAGTGCATTTCAATCACCCTTCAGAAAAACAAAGTCATTTTTTCAAGAGAGCATCCCTATGAGGGACAAATGGTAAATAATTCCTTGTCATCATTTGTGAGGTTTCAGAGTTATCTGTTTTGAGGGGTGGGAGTGAAAAAGTAATTACTCTGGAGGCAGAGGCAGAAAGTAGTGATTCTTTCCTCTTCCAATTAGATATTAGGAATTAAAAACAGATTAGTAGCATATTAATATTTTACTCAGAAATCTTTAATCTTCACATTTTAAAAAATTGGTGGGCAAGATATTCAGTGGCAGAATTCATCCTACCCAGGCAACTATTGGGAGGAGAGCCTGAATGGAACAATCAAATAGAGATGGCAGGATAAATGTACTGAAGCAGAATTTCAGACAATGGCTGGGGCTCATAGCCAAGTTTCCAATGCCAATTAGGGAGCAGGTTAGATCATTTTCCTCAAAGGCTTTGGGCCAAAACTTTGATGAGGCTGAGCTGTCAGCAGGTTCTACAAATGGTAAGTATTTGACAAATCGGAAAACAGTGTTCAAAAATGTGTAGTAAATATTGTCATAGGCAGTAGCAATCCTATCACTATAAAACTTTGAATACAAACAACAGGTATGTAATGTTTATATCAAATCCCCAAATGGTAACAATTCCTAGTAAATCAATCGTGGTATATTTACAATATTTTTTCCATTTTGATGATTTATGAGAATGGAGGTTTTAAAATTTTTTGTACAATGAAGCCCTTGCTGGCTGTCAGGATGAGATAAAATGCTTGAATTTAAAGAAATGTGAACATTTATGGGCCTCAGTATTGGGCAACTGACCAATTTTAGTATTTTCATGAAATGAATCTTGAGTTGGTTTTTAGAGGCTAACATGAGGTCTTCCACAGGCTGGCTCCAAACTAATTTCCAGCCTTACAACTCAGTCACCTCCAACCAAATTTCACATTTGTAATGTCACTCCTTTTCTGACACTGTACTGTACTTTTCCAATACATTTTGCTCATGCCATTCCAAAAGCTTGGGATCCTCCCTCTTCCCCCACCCCACCTCCTGACCCCGACTCTCCATTGTTCCAGTCTCCATCCATGAAAATCCTATTAATTGTTCAAAGCAAATATCACCTCTTGCACAAAGATGTATTGATCAAGTGATAATCATGAGGGTCAACCAAATGGAGAGCCTGTTTGCTCCACTGCCATCCTGGAAATGTCCTGAGTACACAAGGAAGATTGCCAGCACATTGGGTGAACCCACTATGGCAAATTTAGGGGAAGATTTGGACAAAAATCTCAAAGGATGGACAGACATGGATGATTTGTAATCTGCATTATTGGAGGTATTGTTCACAGATCCATTTGAGTACTTTGAGTGCAGAGACCAGCACATGACCAAGAATCTCAGACTGTAAAAACAAAGATTGTGCTATACCTGAGAGTTAACATTTTTATTTAGGAATCCTGTTGATAATCCGAGGTATCATGTCATACATAGTAGGTAGATTACCAACCTTGGAGTCAGGAAGATGTGGGTTCAAGTGTTACCTTAAGCACCTACCTGGGGCAAATCTCTAAAGACTTTTAGTGTGACCCATGCAACTTTCTGAATACTTGTTGATTTGGATCTGCATTGAGTTTCCTACCATGATGAATCACAGATTTAGACACCCTACACCCCATCCGAATAATCAGAACTCTGTTTCATCTCATAGTCAGCCTCCTTTGAATAGAATAAGCCCTAAAGCCAGTGACTGACAGAGCAATCTGTTACTGTGGTTTCCCATATAGGTATATTACACAGATGTTGTATTAACTTTATCCTCTGCCTCTGGAAGCAATCTATCCAGTCCTTTTGGTTTCCATACATTCTTTGTGTTGATTTTTGTATTGTTTTCAGTCAACAAGGAATTTATTAAATGTCAAGCTGGCACCAGACTAGGTGCTAGGCACATAAGTAAAAAACATCAGTTGCTGCCCTCAAAGAGTTTACAATTGGGAGGTGATAAAATATACACATGTAAAAGTGTGTGTGTGTGTGTGTGTGTGTGTGTAATACAAACACAAATATATGCAAAGGATTTCAAGGTAATGGGTTGTTTAGGGCACGACTAAGGGATCAAGAAAAGCTTCATATATAAGGTACACTTGAGCTGAGCTTCAAAGGAAATTAGAGATTCTGGGACATATTGAATAGGGATTGCATTACTGACAAGGAGGAGGATGGTAAGGTAAAATTGTTGGTGCCAGAACAAACCAGAACCAGAACTAGAACCAGAAATTTAGGAACCGACAGGATTTATTGAGTTTGGCAATGTGGGAACTCCACCCACACGGAAGGAACAAAAGGATAAAGCTTATATAGGGTTCACTTTAGACAGGAAGTGAATTGGGTATGGGGTACCTCTTGATTGGACTGGGCTTGTTGCTGGGGGCTTGCTGGGTAGAAATAGGGAATGTGGTATCCATTAATGGACAGAGTCTATTGCTGGGGCTAGTAACAGGAATGGCTCTTCAGGTTAGCGATTTCTGTTAATAGATAGTACTGTTGGGGATATTTGCTGTCTCAGCAGAAAGGAAGGTCAAACACAGGGTGGAGATTGCCATATAACTAACAGAGAAAAGATAGAGGAACTGCAGACAAAATGGAGTTTCTTTAGCTTTCTCAGCTAACCACAGTGAGACTGTTGATTTTGCCTTTGCATCTCTTGAATTCTCTCCCTTCTCTCTGACACTGCTACCACCTTGCTGCATGCATGCCCTTATCACCTCACACCTGGTCTATTGCAGCTGGTTGGTATCTTGTCCACAAAACCTCTCCCTTCTCTAAGTCCATCCTCTACTCAGCTAGCTGTCAAAATGATCAATCTGCCCCAGTCCACCTTTCCAAAACCCATATATCTTAAAACTTTCTCTTTACTCTACAATCCAGTGAGATGACCTTCCTCACTTAAGATGTTCTGTCTTCCAGCTCCAGGCCTTTACACTGCCTGTCCCCTGTACCTGGAATTTGAACCCCACTCATCTCTGCCTCCTGGCTTCTTGAATCTCATTTTCTACAAGAAGCCTTTCCTAATTCATTCCTCTTAATTCTAGTGCCTTCCTTCTGCTGATCATATTCACATTTTCCTATATATAATTTGTACAGTTATTTGCATGTGTTTTTCCTTATTAAATTGTGAGCTCCTTGAAATAGGGACTGTTTTACTTTTTTTTGTATTCCCAGTACTTGGCATAATGCCTAGCACATAATAGTAGATCCTTAATAAATGTCTATTAACTGAATGATTGACAGACTTGCAAGGGAACATATTAGAGACCAAATATGTGCAAGGAACAGCAAGAAAGTCAGTTTGGCTAGACTGGAAAATGTATGAAAGGGAGGAATGTATAATACAACTAAAATATATGTTGGTGCCAGGTTTTAAAAGGCCAAATAGAGAAATTTGTATTCTGCCCTATGACTGCTAAGGACTAACTGAAGTTTATTGAGTTTGTAATGACAAAGTCAGACCTGTACTTTAGGAATATCATTCCATATATCACAACTATATGGAGGATAGATTGGAGAGGGGAGAGGGTCAAGCCAGATCTATTAAGGCCTTTTTCAGTATTTCATGTGAATAATGATAATGAAAGGGTGGTGACTATGTGAGTGGAAAATTCAATTTTTGACATGTTAAGTTTGAGATACTTATAAGACATCTAGTTTGAAATGCCAAATCACCTAATATTTTCTGATCTACTTTCTTCCCTCTAAATTAGTTTTAGTTCTTAAAAAAATTAGTTTTAGTTCTTCTGCCAATTCTAAATGAACCAAATCTGGCAATGGGCTTCCTATGCTCACATTCATACACACATTTTGATTTTATCAATTTGTAGAGACCTACAGCAATTTTGTTTTGTTGTTTTTAACATAGAGCATGAGTTTTGTAAGTTGACCCCACTAAATTGACTCATGGCTGCTGGTACCTTGCAGTTGACAGTTGGGGGAATAAACCTTTCTCCTCTTTTTCCAAAGAAGGATTTTCTGCTGAAAAGATACTTTGTTAGATTTCTTGCTAATCAGGACTAATTAGTGTCTGTAGGTATAGAAGACTCTTGGGATGTGTGCACTGTTAGGAGTTATATAAAACAAAGGAGAGATCCAGGAGTCTGCTTTCTAGGAGCCAAAACAGGAGGCTACACTACCAGAAACAATTTTGCTTCAAGGTCTCTTGTGGCCTTGAGGAATGAAAGGAAGGTAATAGTCATGAGGTCACTGAGAGCCATTCTATAAATTGGATAAATATAGGAATAGCTTTTAAGTTAAAATTGCTTCTTTTCTATGATGTATCTTGAGAGCTGTAAGAATTGTGTTATTTTGATGTTTTCATATAAAATGTTGGATCAGCCAAGCTCCCTCCAGCTCTGGCTTATCATAGTAAGGATGAGGTAGGACTACAAAATTTAAACAGAGGGCCCATATTATTTTTCTGTGTATATAGCATACGAAGACCCCATTTTCGTTTGCCATTAAAATTACTTAATGATTCCTGGCTATAGATAGTGTCCTTGTTTAGAAACACAATTATTTATATTGTAAACATTAAGATTCTACATATTTTAAGTCTACTCCAAGGGTAGACAGAGTACTTTTTTTATAATAGGAAAGGTCAATATAGGCACCAGTATAGGAATCGGTACAGAAGCTGGTCAAACAACTTCCTGACTTGTTTTTGGTTTTAATTTTAA
The DNA here is from genome assembly GCF_019393635.1 of Dromiciops gliroides. Classification (NCBI taxonomy): domain Eukaryota; kingdom Metazoa; phylum Chordata; class Mammalia; order Microbiotheria; family Microbiotheriidae; genus Dromiciops; species Dromiciops gliroides. The sequence continues at coordinate 526,769,664 of NC_057863.1, read as the reverse complement.
ACATCTTTTGGGAGTTCATTTTTGTAAGTTTGCTTATTGGTTCATTTTCTGCATTAGTTTTTTTATACTCAGTACAGTTTCATAAAGCCGATCTTTATTCCCAAAGTGTTCATTTTCTGCCCTTCTGAATTTGTAGTTCTTACTGACCTCCATTTCAGCAGTGCCTCATTGCAATTCAGAAGATAGTTATTCCACATGAATGCTTAGAATAAAGAGAGCACGATAGGGGAATTTTAAAAAATGATATTAACCACATAAGAACAACAAAACAAAGGCAATCGCTAGAGCCCAGAAATAAAAATAGTATATCACAAAATCCTTTGAAATAGTAATAGTGGTATATTATTCAAAGTTTTTCCATAAGGATTTGGCATCTGCTAATATATACTAAACTAGAGAGGCTGTAAACATTGCTATTTAGGGATGCTATGAATTTACTGATTCTACCAAGTGTCTCTTAGATCCCATCTTTATGCCTCTATGGAAGAAAATACTATTTAAACTGTAATTACCTGAAAAACATTTTTCATACTACTGGGAATGAATAGTCTGCCTACCGACAGACATCAGCAAATTTAAGAGAGGAGAAGGAATCAAGGGTAGAGAGAATTCTTAGTAGTAGTACTATTGCAGAAATACCAACAGCAATAAAAAACATAGTATTTGGCTGTACCATACTTAAGCCTTCTACATCTTTATATATACATGGATAGCCACCTGCATAGATACTTACCAGTACATGTATGCATGAAAGAATTCTGCAATTAGCTGTATTATATTTTCTGTGCTTAGCGCCATGCTTGACACATAGTAAGCACTCAATAAATGACTCAGTTCCTTCTCAGATAAGAATCTGAATGTGATCTCTGAATCTGGAAGGTCTTCTTTTGTAAAAGAAAGTCTTATTAAAACAGAACTAGAAAAGTTTCTTGTATAATAGAAAGGCTTCTAGTGATATAATGTGCTACTCTGCCAGACTCGTTTAGCATCAGTTATCAATCTCTGCTATTCTCCATCAGCCATCACTTGACCATACTCCCTGACAGGTATCATTCTCCACTTTGCTCTGTTAGGAATTATTCTGTGTGAAGCATATTTCTCTATTCCAAACTGGTCTCCAAGTCTGATTTTTCACTTATGGTACTCTGAAACTTTCCTAGGGATGCTGTGGTTACAGCTTTTTCATTGGTTTTATAGGTGATCTCCACCATTCACTGGGAAGTGCCATGCTCAGGTAATAAACTTCTCCTAGGAAGAAAGGAAAAAAAAATGACTGTGTTCTGTCTTTCTTTTCTTTGTTTCAGGCCTTTTTTTGCTCCTATACTATAGACTTAAGCTGTATGTATTATTGTCATAGCTACTTGCAGCTTCATTCTCCATCTCTGGAGTCACTCCATTTCTTATGCATAGAGGAATCCCTAAGCATAAAGGTTCTTCCCAGTTGATAGCCTCATCCAGGAGCTATGAAGTGTAGTTGAACTCTCTCAGTTAGGCTTCTCATCCGATGTTTATGAAGCTTCCTTCAAACTTCTTAACCGGTCAATACCAGGAAGTATAGAATCTTGGTCAAGAACATGCTTTGACCTTTGCTTAAAACTCATCTGATACTTATTTCTCTAAACCAAACTACTATCTCTCTTTTTCTTCTTCCTCTTCAACTCTTACCTAAACTATGGTCAGAAACCCATTTTAGTTTTTATGACCTAACAACCCCCTGGACTGAGTTAAGTCCCCCTTTCCCCAAGGTCTCTACTTTTTACACTTGGGATAGGGCTTGAGAGACATCGGGTTAAATAAAGAGACTATTTAACCTTGTCCAAGCAGAATCCCTGCTTTTTATGCAAAATAGAAACTGTCATGTTGGCAGAGAATTCAGAGCTATGGTCGAGCTTGGTTGATCTTGACCTTCATGTCAAGTAACCTCCACTTTCTTTACCAGTCCCCAAATAACATGCCACAGCTTGGCCTCATTCTCTGTTCCTTCAAAGCTTTACAAAAAAGACTTCTTGAAAAGAATATTTCAGCCTGTCTTGGTAACATTTTTCCAGTCTTTGGCCACCTTTACTATTTGGAAGATTTTCCTTAACAGTAATTATTACTCCTTACAATCCTTGCCTTACAACTAATACTCATATTCTTCAAGATGGAACCTTGAACCTCCCTAAGTAAACAGGGCTACATCATATTTGGGGTTTTCTATTTGTTTTCTGCTGTCCCTGCTACTGCTGCCCAGTTGCCTGGGGCACCTTAGTTTTAATTCTAAACCTTCACTCATTTTTCCTACTTTCCTTTGAATACTTTTTTGGCATAACTCTTTTAGGTGGCATGGATCAATAGAATGCATGGTATATTGAGCAGTAACAAATATAATGGGAGGGTTCCTTAAAGCTTTGTATATGATACATCTCTGTTTTTACTATTTTTTTCTTCTTTTGCAAATAATGAAAGGGGGGGACAGTTTTCCTAAAATGTCTTCTTGATTCACTGTGCTGTCTATGCAGTCTTGTTTTGTTTTATATTTCATAGTCTTAGGAATTATAGATGAGTTTGTTCAATCATTTTGCTCATTCCTCAGAGGCTGGTTCATAATTGCTCCGTAATGTATTTTCTAAAGGCTGTTAGCTTGAGTAGTGTGATTTTAAATAAAAAGTGAAATAATCTCTAACACTTAAGTCTCTTTATCCAATGGTTTAGACTTTTTATAGATTTTGTTTTTTTGTTTCCAGTCTTCATTTTATTACTTTAGCTCAAACATTCTAGGAAGAAATGTATTTTAAAAACAACAGTGGAAAGCATGGATAATAACAGCCAGTTGTTCTTTCTTATAGAAAGTTATAAGAGCACAATTATCTACTTGATAATTTAAACCTTTGAATGTATTTGTTGTTGTTATCTGCTTGTTTTAAATTATGACAACCCATAATGATTTTTTGGTATATAGACCCTAAAGTTTTGACCTAAATGGTGGTGCAGTTAAAAATGCTTTAAAATAATTACCCAGGGGCCGCTAGGTGGCGCAGTGGATAAAGCACTGGCCCTGGATTCAGGAGGACCTGAGTTCAAGTCTGTCCTCAGAAAGCTGTGTGACCCTGGGCAAGTCACTTAGCCCTCATTGCCCCGCCCCCCAAAAATTACCCAAGAAATTTTTTAAACTTTAAAAAACAATTTAATTTATTATTTTTTTTAACTTTGGCTAAACCAGAGGTTCCCAGGCTTTCTTGGCTCACATTGAAGTGCCTCAGGACTATTTTCATGGTGCCAGTAGGCCAAATGAATTACCTAACAGTTCTATTTATTAAATAGTTAAGTCCAAACAACTTAATAAATATTTGTGTCTGAACACCTTAGTAGCTGTTTGAAAAAATACTCATAAATAGAAAGAAAAATTATTTTTCTTGTGTGTGTGTGTGTGTGTGTGTGTGTATGTATGCAGGGCAGTGAGGGTTAAGTGACTTGCCCAGGGTCACACAGCTAGTAAGTGTCAAGTGTCTGAGGTCACATTTGAACTGAGGTCCTCCTGAATCCAGGGCTGGTGCTTCATCCACTGTGCCACCTAGCTGCCCCCTTTTCTTTCATTCTTAAAAACCCACAACTACTAATGAGATGTCTGTACCTGTTAAGTACTATATAACTTCCTAAACCTTGCAATCAGATTGAGTACCACCACCCTAATTTTTTCTTCTGTATTGATTTTTTGTGTGTGGGGGACAATGAGGGTTAAGTGACTTGCCCAGGGTCACACAGCTAGTGTCAAGTGTCTGAGGCTGGATTTGAACCCAGGTCCTCCTGAATCCAGGGCCAGTGCTTTATCCACTGTGCCACCTAGCTGCCCCCCTGTATTGATTTTTTTTTAAGTACAATAAGCCACAGAACCCAGCTTTACAAAAATAAGTGTAGCTGAAAGTATGAGTAAACAAAAACATCACACATTCAAGTATTTCATCCAAAGGATTGTGGTGCAATCTAAAATTGAAACTCTGAACTACATTAAACTAGTGTTTCTTCCAAGATTAAGATATTCCCCAGTGCCTCTGAAAGTTAGCTATGGGGGTGGGAGTGAGACCGCTAAATAATTAAATATGTCTTCAGCCAGTTGGGTATGTTGCAATGCTGGCCAGCATCTAAGATGCTGTGGACCAATGCTGTCAAGTCAGATTTTCATATTCAACAAACTTGTTGTGATTTATTCACCAAATTCCCATGTGGTGGCTGGTTAAATGTTAATAAGATCTTAATAAAATTTCTAATAGAATAAAAGAATTGGAATAGAGATGTAAGGTATAGCTGAATCAAGCATGATGCAATTAGCATGATTCTACTAGAGTCTGGATGGCAGGATTTGGCAATCAAGGGAAATCAATTAAATGAATTCTTATGAGGTGACACTGAGCTGGGGCAAAGCTCAATCTTACTGACCTGTCCTATCATGTATGACTTTATCAATGGCAAAGAATGCCCAGAATGGCAGTCTGCCCAGGGTGCTAAAAATTATAGGGCCTTTAGATCAAGAGCTAGAATAGACCTTACCAGACTGACTTTTCAAGTTTCTATAATTCACAAACTTCTTTTTAACTTTCCCAGTGATTTTGTGGAAGCTTCTTTAAAATATCCTGTTATTTTTTTTATTTCATTGTCAACAGCAAGACTTTATATTTTTATTGTGGTTTACAGATAAAAAATTTCATATAAGGTCACGAAACATCTACTCATCTAGTTGACTTTTAATTGATATCAATGTCAGTTATATAACAGATTGATGATTTCTTTTCAAATCATAAGTTTTAGAGCTAGAAGCCTTTAAGATCAAATAGTTCAGTGGTTCCCAATAGTTTTGGACATGAGAGCCCTTTTTTTTTGGTTTGAATAGAATTTTATTTTCTAAAATATATGTAGAAACAAATTTTAACATCAATTTTTTAAAACTTTGTGTTCCAACTTCTCTTCCTCCCTCCATTCCCAGCCCCCTCCTATAAGAACTCAAGCAATTCAAAATAAGTTATACATGAGTAGTCATGGAAAAATTCCCATATTAGCTAGTTGTGAGAGAAAACATTCCAAAAAGTCCCCAAAACTTCAGATTAAGGAATTGTCAAAGAGGAAAAAAAAATTTTTTTAAATGTGTTTCCATCTGTTTTTAGATACTATCAGTTCTTTCTCTGCAGATGGGCTGCAATTTTCATAAGTCCTTCAGGGTTATATTGGATAACATTGCCTTACTGAAAATAACTACATGCTTCCCAGCAGATCACCCCCCACTATTGTTGTTATTTTGTATGTAGTAGATTTTACTCTGCTTCAATTCATGTAGGTCTTTCCATGTTTTTCTGATAGTATCCTGTTCATTATAACCTGTATATAGTACCTTAAGCTTGACAGAGAATTCTATTCATAAAAGCCCCGCAAAGTAGGTGCCATACGTTTTGCCATTATAATCGATCATCATAACTATTTCCCTCCATCCCTTTCTCTTCCTATGACATTTACTCTTATCTTCTTTTTATCTATTCCTCCTCAAAAGTGTTTTACTTCTGACTATTCTCTCCCCCTTCTGCACTCCCTTTTTTTCACCCTTCCTTCTTTATCCTCCTCCCTTCCTACTTTCCTGCAGGGTTAAATAGATTACTACTCCCAATTGGGTATGAATGCTATTCCCTCCATGAGCCTACTCCGATGAGATCAAGGTCCCTGAGCTAATTCTGTGTTCTAAATTTTTCTTCCTCCCTCCCTCCTCAACCCTCCCTGTGAGATCAAGCATTTCAATATGTCATACTTGTGCAGTAATGCAGAACATCTTCATCTTCCTTGAAAGTGTTTTGCTTTTTACTGTTCTCTCCTCCAATCTGCCCTTCCCTTCTCCCCCTGCCCCTTATCTCCCTCCCCTCTCTCAGGGAAAAAATATATTACTATACCTACTTGAGTATGTATGTTAGTCCATCTTTGAGCCAATTCTGATGATATTAAGGTTCACTCACTCCCCAACTCCTTCCCCCTCTTCTCCTCCCCTCCATAAGCTTTTTTCTTGTTTCCTTCATGTGAACTATCTCTCCCCTTCTCCTTCCCCCAGTCTATTCCTCCTACACCTCAACCCTATTTTAATGATGTCATCATGGTATAAAATTCTAGCCAAAAGATGGGGTCATAAAAACCTCAAATAACAATTAATTCTTTACAATGTGTTAGTTAGGTGGCACAGTGGATAAAGCACCAGCCCTGGACCCAGGAGGCCCCAAGCCCAAATCTAGCCCCAGACATAAGACACCCCACCCTGTCTGCCCCACAAAGAACAAATCATAAATGCTTTACAGATATCATCCCTTCATATTCAGTTCAGAACTGTGTCTTCTGTGAATTCCTTACTGAGATAGTTCTTAAGAGTTTGAAGTATTATCTTCCCATGTAGGAATGTAAACAGTTTGATCTTTTAATATCCCTCATGAAGTCTTTTTCCTGTTTACCTTGTATTTGAAAATCAAAATTTCTATTCACTTCAGATCTTTTCATCACAAATGCCTCAAAAACCTCTTTCTCATTGAAATCCCATTTTTTTCCTCTGAAAGATTATACTCAGTTTTGCTGGGTATGTGATTCTTGGCTGTAGTCCCAGTTCCTTTGCCCTCTGGAATATCATATTCCATGCCCTTTGGTCCTTTAATGTAGAAGCTGCTAGATCTTGCTTTATCCTTATTGGAGCTCCACAGTATTTTAATTTCTTTTTTCTGGCTGCTTGCAATATTTTCTCCTTGACTTGGGAGTTCTGGAATTTGGCTATAATATTCCTGGAGGTTTTCCTTTTAGGATCTCTTTCAGGAGGTGATTGGTGGATTCTTTCAATTTCTATTTTAGTTTCTGCTTCTAGAAAATGAGGTCAATTTTCCCTCACAGTCTCTTGAAAGATGCTGTCTAAGCTCTTATTTTGGTCATGGTTTTCAGGTAGTGCAATGATTTTCAAATTATCTCTCCTAGATTTATTTTCCAGGTCAGCTGGTTTTCTAAGGAGATATTTCACATTGCCCTCTATTTTTTCATTCAATTGGATTTGCTTTACTGTGTCTTGGTTTCTCATAAGGTCACTAGCTTCCATTTGTTCAATCCTAATTCTTAGGCAGTTGTTTTCATCAGACAGTTTTTTAATCTCCTTTTCCATTTGGCTTTTCAAACTGTTGACTTTTTTTTTCATGACTCCTGCATCGCTCTCATTTCTCTTTCCATTCTTTCCTCCCTTACTCTACATCTTCTTTCTATTTCTCATACTTTCTCTTCAAAGTCCCTTTTGAGAGCTTCCATGGCATGAGACCAGTTCATATTTTTCTTGGAAGCTTTGGATGTTGAAGCTTTGACCCTGTTATTATCTTCTTCTTCTTCTGAGGTTGTATTTTGGTCCACCTTTCCCCCAAAGAAGTTTTCGATGGTCGTCTGCTTTCTCTGCCTACTCATCCTGGCTTACTATTTCTTGGCCTTTAACTCCTTCTTAAAGTGTAGCGCTGTTTTCAGGACACACTGTTCGAGCTACAACTCTCCACTGGAGTGTGTGTGTGTGTGGGGGGGCAGTTTCTTGGCTGTGCTCCTGTTCCCAGCTTCAGAGGGTCCGGGGGGGGGGGGCAGGTTTTAATCTCACCTGGCCTGTTCTCTGGTGCGAAGATAACCTCAAGCCTACTTATTAAACAACCAACCAGCAAAGCTTTCTGTGGTGTGGTTTTTAGCTAAGATGAGCCTGCTCCCCTTCTCCCCTCCCCCACCTAGGCCTCCCACCACTCAGGATTTCTTCCTGGTTCCCTGCTGGGGTGGGACAGTTGAATCCTTCCCCCCAGTCCACTGGTACCCTTGCACTTACCCCATACCCCCACCCCCAGCCAGCTGTTCAACTGACCACATGCTCAGTTCCAGAAGACGCCTGCTGCTGCAGTCGATTTGGAGGCATTGGGGCAAATTCCTCCGGTGGGTATCTGATGTGTCGGCCAGATTGCGGGGTTAGGCTTTATTTGTGGCCTAGCACAGCCCCCTGAAATCTATCTATAGCTGGAGAAAACTTTCAGCCCGTATTTTTGTGTGTTTTTCGGCTCCAGGAGTTCTTTTATTGCTATTTTTGGGGTGATTTGTATCAGGAGCTCTGTGCATTTAATGTCTTTCCTCAGCCACCTTGGCTCCACCCCCCCCAGCCCTTTTTTTAATAATAGAAATTCTGAAGCTCACCCATACTAATAGTTGAACTATTAGTATTATGAGAATATTATTACCAGGGGCTCCCTGCTGTGAGAGCGTGGGTTGCCTTTTCCAAGGTTCATTGTCCTGAAGTTACCTGACATCAACATGAGGCCACTCTCTACCAATTAGCTTGAAGCAGTGTGTGAGGCAGTTGGTTTTGTCAGTTGATGGTTGGAACCTCATGGAGTTGGCTGCTCAACCAGGAGTGGTTGAGGTAGTTTTTCTATTCTTTCAGAGACACTTGTTTTCTCTTTGTTAACCTCTAATATATTTTAATAAATGTTTAATACCTAAACTGTTGTCCTAGTTAGCTTTCCCCACACTGGGGACAGGTAGGGTGACCACACACATTTAGTTTTACCTGTTACGGTATCTATTGATTTTGAAAGTAGGAATATAAGATTTTGTGGAGCTATCTACATATGTTTGTGTTTAAGTATATCGGTGTCTACGTAGATGTGGCCCTCATTTGGAAACTGTTATCCAGAGGATATCCAGGAAGGCTGTGAGCTCATGACATATGAGGATTATTTGAAGAAACTAGGAGTGTTTAGCTTAGAGAAAGAAAACTTCCAGGGAACCCCATTTCTAGGGTCATGAAACATGTAAAGAGCCATCATGTGGGAGGTTTATCCTTGTTCTGTTTGGTCTTAGAAGCCAGAGTCATGCGCAACTAGTGGAAATTACAAAGAAGTAAATTTAGTCTTCATAGAATGGGAAAGCTTCCGATAATTAGAACAATCCAGAAGTGGAGTAGGTTGTCTGGGGAGATAGTATTTTCTCCCTTTTGGTTTTCATCAAGCAAAGATTATATGATCATTGGTGGGGAATGCTATAAAGGGTGTTCCTGTTCAGGGATGGGTTGTACTCGGTGATCTGAGGGGTTTTCCAACTCAGAGATTCTGTGAAAATATTAAATTATAAAAATCGAGTATGAATTTAATAATGCTTTAAAATGAATTTGCATTTTAATCTTATCTTTATTTAGTTTAAAAATAGTACATGTTTATTCAACCTATAGAATACACAATTGCCTATGTGTGCATGTACATGTGTACATATGTGCACGTGCACATGTATGTGTGAGAGAATTTCCAGGTCAGTTCAAGAAACACATCACCAAGTATGTGGTATTGTGCTAGGTACTGGAGATACAAATAGACAAGGACAAGACTGCTGCCTCTGTCATCAGGCAGGTGATCATTCTATATAACTTCTGTTTTACTTCTGTTAAAACACTGTGATGTGTGGGGCAGCTAGATGGCGCAGTGGTTAAAGCGCTGGCCCTGGATTCAGGAGTACCTGAGTTCAAATCCAGCCTCAGACACTTAACACTTACTTAGCTGTGTGACCCTGGGCAAGTCACTTAACCCCCATTGCCCTGCAAAAAAAAAAAAAATTCATAAAAAAACCAAACACTGTGATGTGGAAGGATTTACAGGTTGGTCACCACTATTCTAGTGCAAGCTTTCATTTGTAAAATGCATAATATGGCCCAGAGAGTTAAGTGACTTTTTTATGGTCATTTAGGTATTAAGTAGCAAAGATGAAATTTGAACCTATGTTGTCTTAAATCTGATATTCAGCATCTAAAATTCTTTGTATAATTCCTTCAAACCTTTGCCAGAGGAGTACTAATTTTGCAAAAATTTATCTGACAGTATTCTCTTTCAGAATTGTCTCATTGTTCCAAGTTTATGATACCTGTGTACAAGCATAAATGAAAAATTGTTGAATTCTTTTCCCTTTAATCAAAAGTCTACATTATTTAACAACTAAGCACTTAACCAAACCAAACAACTAAGCACTCAATTATTATATATTATGTATCTACCATAACATTGGACTAGAAAAATAGTCTATTAAATTACTTTGTCCCTTAAATTTATAACTGTGGATTCTCTGGTCCTTAGAAGAACTATGTGTGTGTGTGTATGTATGTATGTATATACAATTCTCTTGAATGGTTTTCCAACAGGCTTAGTTTAGATAGAATAGAACTTTTCATCAATTGTTGGCAGTTTACAGTGAATTTGAACTTAGTAAAATCTCAGCATTTCAGAAAAAATGATGTCTGGAAGTACCTGGGAGAATTCAATTTTGGGAAAGGACTGAGTGCTGTGTCCATTTTCATCTTTGTTGTTCAGTGGTTTTCAGTTGTATCCAACTCTTCATGACCCTATTTAGGGTTTTCTTAGCAAAAATACTAGAGTGGTTTGTCTTTTCTTTCTGCAGCTTATTTTACAAATAAGGAAACTGAGGCAACCAGGGTTAAGTGATTTACCAATTATCACACGTCTAGTGTCAGAGGCCAGATTTTAACTCAGGAACATTATTCTTCCTGACTCCAGGTCCAGCCCTCTGTCCACTGTGCCAACTAACTTTCATCCTTGCTACCTCCAAATATACTCAGTGCAAAAGCTGTAGTATGTAGTTCAAGAGTTATAAACTGCACAGAATGAAGGCAAAACCAATAATCATTAAAATGACCTTAGTATTCCTTTCTCCCATCCTTTAGTGACCTACTAAGAAAAGAATCTACCCAATTTTGTTAATAGTTTATATTAAGATTTTTATCCCAGGGGCAGCTAAGTGGCACAGTGGATAGAGCACCAGCCCTGAAGTCAGGAGGACCTGAGTTCAAATGTGGCCTTAGACACTTGACACTAGCTGTGTGACCCTGGGCACATCACTTAACCCTCATTGCCCTGAGGGTGGAGGGGGTGGATTTTTATCGCATAATAATTAAATGCATTTCAATGGCACTGTTTTTAACTCTTATTTGCTGTCCTATTATAGCAATGATTCCCTGGCACTGTTTTGAAATTCAAGGCTGTTGTGAAGCAATTGCAAGTCACTTTAATGATTGATGATGATGATAAATATATAAATACATGTTCTACAGAATTTTATGTTAGGGGCCTGAAGAAGAGGAAAGAGAAGGGAAGTCAGAAAATTAAACTGTTATGAAATTCTAAAGACATCAGAAATTATTGAATATATATACATAACATAGACAACATATATGCACATGTATATTATAGTGTATACGAGACATGTATCTGTTTATGAAATATGCATATATACTTTTGGTGGAAAGGAAGGGGATAGGAATTCAAATGGAGTTAGCAACCTTTAATATAGAAGTGAGCATTTGGTGAGGGATTGGGGAATCTCCTTTTCCATGTTTATAACCTGATATACACATGCACACATACAAACATATATAATCTCATTAAATTTTATCTGTTAGTTTGGAAAACTTTTACTGAGACATCAGAGGCAATGTGACATAGTAGATATAGAGCCAACACTGAAGTCAGGTTGGCCTGGATTTTCTTTTGTTACATGCTGGCATATTTACCATGGGCCAAGTCACTTAATCCCAGGAAACTGAGACTACCGATTTTCAGACAAATAGTCGATTTTCACTGTTGGAGAAAGTCTTAGAAAAAGGGCTGGAATTGGAGTCAGAAAATCTGAATTTAAATTTTAGCTCTACCATTGATTTAGCCATATGATCATAGGCAAGTTAGAAAACTAGGGGTTGAGTGTTTTAATAATCTGTAAAATGGGAATGAAAGGTTATTGTGAGAAGAGTTCTTGGTAAACAGGAGGAGGTACCAGTGTAACAAAATACATATTATTATGATTAGTTTCCAATAGTGTTTTATGGTTTTTGTTGTTGCTGTTTTTTTGCCATTTGTTATCTGAAAACATATTTTAAACACCAAAGTAGTAAAGAGGCCTTTTAGGTGGTAGTGTTCATCTTAACCTTAGCAAGTGCAGTGATAGTTGTTCAGAATTTTTTCCATGTGAAGTTTAAGTTTTCAGGGTGTTTTTGTTTGTTTTCCTATGGGGGAGGGCAGGATTATATGGAGGATGGACTGGACTTGTGCTTTTATTGTTTTTTTTGTTTTGTTTTTGGTGAGGCAGTTGGGTTAAGTGACTTGCCCAGGGTCACACAGCTAGTAAGTGTTAAGTGTCTGAGGCTGGATTTGAACTCAGATACTCCTGACTCCAGGGCTGGTGCTCTATCCACTGGGCCATCTAGCTGCCCCCTTGTGCTTTTATTGTTAAAGGGAATTCCTTGTGAGGAAATTTTCTTGAATAATGAAGATCTGTGCCAACTCAGCAACTTAAAATCTTAGGAGCTGCCTGGGTCACTGAGAAGTTAAATGACTATTCCTGGGTCGCATAGTCATTAGTACATAGCAGGCCTTTCTAACTCCAAGGCCTACACTCTACACATTGGAAGTAGCTCCTCCCATTGGAACTGCCAATATATCTCTAAAATTACACTGTAAATTGAAGTATTTAAAGAAGACAACCGTGTTTCTCTTGTCAATGGCCCGTTTGGCATAATAGTTCTTAATTATTGTTGAACAAAGTTTATTAGGTAGAAATATGCACTATATATGTTGGAGATTGATTTGGATTTTTTGATTTGGATTTTTTACTCTTTTTCCCTTTAGGATTCATCAACCTGTGCTTCTAGCTGAGTAGAGAGCTATAATTTAAAAACAAAGTGCCAACTAGGGATTGTCTTTGGTCCTTGCACTTTCTAGAAATCATTCAATACTTTCACATTGCTGTGATAGTAAAAATTGTATTCAACTTTGGAAAATGAAGCAGTTGAAAAGAAAAAGGAAAAGCAATTTTAGTGTTCAAGAAACTCAGACCCTTTTGAAAGAAATTAGAAAGAGGAAAGAAGTCATATTTTCTAAGCAGCTCAATACAACAATTAATGAGATGAAACGGAAGGCTTGGGAGGAGATTGCTGAGTGTGTGAATGCTGTGGGGGAAGGAGAACAAAGAACCGGGACTGAGGTGAAAAGACGATACCTTGACTGGAGAGCACTTATGAAGAGGAAATGGTTGAAGGCGAACATAAAGCTGGTGGGCTCTGGCTTCCCCCTTTCATCATCAGATTTCAATGACTCTCTCACTGAAGAGTTGGATGAAAAAATTTTGTTTCCAAATGAGTCAAATTTGGACTGGCAAAATACAGCTGATTTCAAGGAAGCAGATGGCTCCTTAACAGAAATCAAAGAGGAGGAGGAGGAGGAAGAGGAAGAGGAAGAGAAGGGACCACAGAATTTTGAAGTAAGTGGTTAGCCTGGTTCTGTGTGCAGCTTTACCGTGTAATCCTTCTTTTACTGGAGAGGAATATATGTATATGTGTATGTATGTTTATATTTGTATATACATATACACATACATACATATATATGTATTTGTATATACATACATACATATAATTATACATATATATATATATGTGGACATACGCACAAAATTATATACATAGAAGCATGTTTCCTATGGTAGTCTTCAGATTTTTGTTATAACTTTTAAAAAAGTGAGGTGTGTATATATTTGCTTTGACATCTGGGGAGTTTTAGCATGCAGTTTTATTTTGTGTGGCGTTATAGAGCTTTCACTGAAGTTGTAAATAAATACTTAAATAGTCCTCTTTTCTTTTCTTGCAGTTTGAAATGGAGGAGGAGGAGGAGGAAGAAATGTTATCCTCAGTGGTGCCAGATTCCAAGAGGGAAAATGAGCTTGATGATTTCCCCCACATCAAAGAGTTTGGTACTCTATCCTCAATACAGTCTCAGTCTGCCTATGATGATTCCTACTTACTCATAAGCTTGGAGAAACAGAAGCTTGAGATAGAAAAGCAACGTCTAGACATCGAGTCAGAAAGACTACAGATAGAAAAAGAGCGCCTGCAAATCGAGAAGGAACGGTTATGGCATTTAGACATGGAGCACGAAAGACTCCAAGTAGAGAAAGAGCGGCTGCAGATTGAAAGAGAAAAATTGAGGTTACAGGTTGTCCATTTGGAGAAACCTGCTCTGGAAAATGATCTCGGCCAAGCAGAAAAAAATATTCTGCAGCCCCTAGATTTAGAGACTGAGAAATTGAAACTTGAGAAAGAACGCTTGCAACTGGAAAAAGACAGGTTGCAGTTTTTGAAGTTTGAATCTGAGAAACTTCAGATTGAAAAGGAACGTTTACAGATAGAAAAAGAACGGCTTCGTATTCAAAGGGAGGGACACTTGAAATGAATTTTCTAAGTTTCCATAAGTAATGGATATCTTCCTGTAAAGGTTTATAAGTCATAGGTAGGATTTCTCTAAGTCAAGTAGCAACATGACAGTTGATATTTTTTTTCCTAGCTGTTTTTTGTCAGTTTGTTAGTGTATTTAAAAGGAAAAAAAAAATTGTGGTAGGCAATAACTCATTGTGACTAAGTAGTACATATTTTATGTGATATAGCTTTTTCACTATAGGAGAAATGAATGTGCTATTCTCTTCCATTTAGTAATGTTACTTAGGATGTATAATATATGTCCAGGATTCATAAGCATCTTCATGTCTAGGCTAATTGTGTAATTTAAGTAATATATTAACTTTGCTCCTAAAACTACAGACAGTTAAAATAAATCCACACTGGTTTATTTAGACATACTTAAATGACCAAACCATTAAATATTATATGTGTAGAAATGTGTAGTTATAGTGTATCGAATGATAATAATCCTCCGTCCCCACACACACTTCAGTTCACAAACAGCTATTTAAGACTCAACAGTTCAGGAATAATGGGATTTACCCAAAATGAATCATATTCAAAAACCGTTCAACTTAACCTGATGACTTTGGACATTTTTGTCAGTTTCAGACCTGTGTAGACACAGCTGCAGACTAAGTCCCCTTTCATCTTGAGTCCTACACAAATTGATCTTCTCAATCTTAATTAAAAACTTGAACAAGTAAATGGGTGAGCATGATAGAAATTTTGCAGTCGTACATGAGTTTAAACTTAACCTCTGCAATTTTTAGGCTTTTAAAAAAAGGAGTTGGGGGGAGGGGCATGGTATTTGCTAAGACAAAATGGATTTCTTCTCTATGCCCTACCCCCAAAGAATAATACTTGTTTCATCAGTTCCATTGCCATTTAATCACAGAAACTAAGGATTTACTTAAATTGGTGAAAACCCTCTCCCTAATACTGGAGGTGCTTCCTCCATGCTCAGGTCATGATCCCTGGTCCAGCCAGAGTTGGTGGGGTGTAGAGCTATTGCTTCCTGGGCTGGTTCTGGGAATTGAAGTCTTCCATTGATCAATTTAGCACCTTTCATGAGCACTACATTCACTTTAAAAAAGGGGCAGGGAGAAAATGGAAACATCTTTCAAGTAGATCTTTTGTATTTTCTGTTTTGTAGAACCGAAGCCTAGCACTTAATTCATCTCACACATTGATAAAACTTGACTGACTGTGTATTTGCTCCTTGTGAAATCTAGAATGGCTTGCTGATGTGTAAAACTAGAACATATGCCATAGGTTACACATATGTAGGTTATATGTGTATAGGTATATTTGTACTTCCTGACTCCGCAAATAGTGTTATTTTTCTATTGTTGAGACAACCACTTCTGCCATAGAAATAAATTTACTTATACTGATGGCCTGTGAGTCTGTTATTTCAAGTAGGGTGCCCAACTAATGTTAATGGGATTGTTGTGCTTAGGACATGGATCTTTGAGCGGGGGAATCAGTCTTAAAGGTTGTCTCTTTGAACATAGAAAGAATAGAGAGCAAATAACTTCTGTTCTCACTGCTCATGAGAATCACAAAATTTTAGAATCAGAATAGATCATAATTAATCACCATCTAGTCCTGGCAAGTGGTCATCCAGCTTCTTGAAGAGGTCCAAAGCAGAGAAGGGAACTCATTGCCTCCTAAGGCCAACCATTCCATTTAGGGATAGATCTAATAATAATAGATCAGGAAGTTTATTCTTTTCCTCAAACCTGTATTTGCCTCTCCTCAACTTCCATTCATTGCTCCAGGTGTGCCCTCTGGGCCCAAACAGTTATTTATTTGTTTGTTTGTTTGTTTATTCATCTATCTATCTGTCTATCTATTTTTGTGGGCAATGAGGCTTAAGTGACTTTCCCAGGGTCACATAGCTAATAAGTGTCAAGTGTCTGAGGCCAGATTTGAACTCAGGTTCTCCTGAATCCAGGACTGGTGCTTTATCCACTGCGCCACCTAGCTGACCCCCAAACTGAGTTTTAGCACTCTAATGGGTATAATAATAACATCTATCTCCCTGGGTTATTCTGAGGATCAAATGAAATAATTGTAAAACTATTAATAAATGCTTGTTTCTTTGCTTTTCACTGCTTTTCTCTAACTCCCTTCTCTTCACTTTACCAAGTCCTTTTTTTGTTTTGTTTTGTTTTGTTTTTTGCCAAGTTAGACTCCTTGAATCTTGAGAGTACTGGATTTTAGAAGAGATTGTCCTTTCCTACTTTATTTCCCCTGACCCCTTTGTATTCCCCTATGGAACTCATCATGTTTTCCAATTATTTGCTCCACTTTTAGAATATATTTGCTGAAATGATGAAGCCTCATGGAAGGTAAATATTTAATGCTTAAGCCCATTCCTTTTGTACTTACTGGTGTCTATCCTTATGGCCGATTTGTGACATCTGACGATCAGCCATCCTGCAACTACAACTCAAAAAGATGTTTTATTTTTCCTTTGAGAACAATACTTTATCTGCACATATTGACCCCGTTTATGCAATGTACAGTACTGTATCTTAGGACCTTCTTGAACCCCTTATAAATTATTCCCCTTGCATCACTTAAGTTACTTATGCATAGAAAATGGAAGTCCTATGAAAAGAAAGTTATTTCTTCCTCATCTTTTCAACTGTAATCCTCTACATCATGATAACATATTATAAAAGCCTCCTAATTAATTGTCCTACTAAAACTTTGGATTGCTGAATACTACCCTAATTGAGGGGCAATGAGGCTACAAGAGATGGAAGAGGCGAGTAGACTGATTTTCCACAAGTGTGAGCCCAAAGCTTAACTCTTCCTCTTGAACTACAGGTTATACAGGTGAAACACCCTTCATAATTTACCCATACATTTGCCAGTGTCACCTGATCCAAATGGGGTACTTCTATTTTGGCCAAATACAAATGACTCTCATTTGCCCTTTTAAAATATTTAAAACTGGACTCAAAAAGATCCCTTTGGGCCATATTTGGGGTTTTTTGTTGTTTTTTTTTTTACCTCTGTGCTGTCCAGCACCCAGCTCTCAATGGATTGTATATGTTAATAAATGTTGAACCTACAATCTTATCTCCAACTCTGACCTCTCATTTCTGCTTCAGACCTGAATTTCATCTACCCCAAAGATACTTTCACTTGGAGCTCTTGCTGTCATCTAAAACTCAACAAAACCAAAAGGTAAACTCATCTTTTTTTCCAAATTGGCCCCTTTCCCCTATGCCTTTTCATCTGTGGAAGGTGAAAGATAAAGTGACTGAGGAAAACAAAGGTTCGGTCTTCTAAATATATCAACTTTTAAAGCAATTCATGCCCATTGCCTAACAAACTGGGACCAGAACTCTGTAGGTCTGGACCACAAATACAGGGGGAGACAAGATTTTTATACATTAAAAGCAAAGTTAATGAATTAAAAGGAAAATAAAACATTAGGTAATCAGATTTCTAATCTGTGGGAAAGATTAGACACTGAGGGGGAGAGTGAACAGGAGCAATTTCCTGAATTTAGAAAATGAGGTGTCCTATTCACTGCAGGTGTCTATAAACGTTGATTTGTATGGGGACAGTTTTCAGATAAAACGTATAGGTTGCTAGAGATGTACAATTGTGAGAAAACTCACATCAATCTTTGGATCTGTCCAAATTTCTGGTGAGCATTACCTTGGTTAAGGGTCCTTGGTTAAGGGTATCTCAAGAGCAGGTAGAGGTGGTCCAATTTATTAGCCATGCAGGACTAGGTTCAAACAATCCAATAAGGTTTTCTCCCAGTTCCCACAATTGGCCATTTCCTATTCTGATCTTCTCAATTCCCACATGTCCTATTATCCCTGGTATCATTTTTTAATCTTCCTTCATTTTCCATGTGTAACTTACTTCCAAGTCATAACTTCTGGACTGTTTTGAATTTGAACTTTCCTCTCCATTCCCAATGCATTGAAAAGAGCACTGAATTTGGAGCCAGAGACCTGAGCTAATACAATGGTACTGCCACTAATAACTTGTGATTCTGGCCTAACAGCCCTATATGGACCTCGTTTTCTCCATAGATAAGAGGAGTTGGATTAGATGAATTTTGAAGTTGCTTCCTGTTCGTGTGTGTGTGTGTGTGTGTGTGTGTGTGTGTGTGTGTGACAGACAGAAAGAGACAAACACAAAGAGAGACAGAGAGGGCAGAGCCGAGATGGCAGAGTAAGACAGGAACTTGCCTGAGGTCTTACAAATTCCTTTCCAAAAAACTTTAAAATGACACCTAAAAAAAATTCTGTAGTGACAGAACCAACAAAAGGCTAGGGTGAAACAATTTCCCAGCTCAAGACAATTTAGAAAGGAAAGATTTGTCTCACTAAGGTGAGAGTGAAGCTCAGTCCAGCATGGGTGACCTAGACAAGCCAGCAGCAGGTTGTGCCCTCCAAGTCAGCAGTGAGGCCACCTGCCTAGGTGTAAGCCAGCAGTGAGGCCATGCCCTGCAAGCTAGTGCAGGCCTTGGAGGCAACTGAATCAGGAGCACTGACTCCCAGAGCCTTCAGCCTACAGTGGCAGCCACCGGGAAGTGGGGATCCTGGTCACAGTGCCAGGGTAGAAAAGAGTGCTTGTGATT
Organism: Dromiciops gliroides; assembly: GCF_019393635.1. Lineage (NCBI taxonomy): Eukaryota > Metazoa > Chordata > Mammalia > Microbiotheria > Microbiotheriidae > Dromiciops > Dromiciops gliroides. The sequence goes on along the minus strand of NC_057863.1, from coordinate 526,750,762 downwards.
GCTCACAGACCAGAGCAAAGGCCAGGAGAAAAGTGGCCACACCTTTCAGATCATACCACCTCAGAAACATAAATGTGACAGAGAGAAAGAAACCTGTGATCGAGTCCATCAACAATAATACCTCTATGGTATATAAGTTTTTACAGTTGCCAAGGTACTTTCTATTTCAACTCAACTAATATTAAATAGGCACTATTGGAAAGGCATTGTGCTAGGTGGTTGGAATGTAAAGACAAAAAGAGAACAGCCTCCTCCCCTGAAAAAAAATCCCAAACAAACAGAATAAACTACTCCAGGATCCTTTCCTCTAATTTGTCTCTCCTTGAATTCAACAAATTTATTCCAATTCATCAGTGTGCTACTGTCAGGCAGATTTGACCTAACATGCCACTGAGAGCCAACTTGATGTGGAGTGAAATTCACTGGTCCAGGAGTCAGGAGATTTGTAGTTCTAGTTTTGCCACTCACAAAACCCCATGGCTTTTAATTTCTCTGAACTTGATTATCTGCAAAATGGAGATAATGTCTACTCTTCCTACATCGCAGAGTGATTGCAAGGCTTCCATAAGAATATATGTAAAAGAGGGGCAACTAGGTGGTACAGTGGATAGAGGACTGGCCCTGGAGTCAGGAGTACCTGAGTTCAAATCTGGCCTCGGACACTTAACACTTACTAGCTGTGTGACCCTGGGCAAGTCACTTAACCCCAATTGCCTCACTAAAAAAAAAAAAAAAGAATATATGTAAAAGAGAGCCAAGATGGTGGAGGGAATCAAGCATTTCTGCTGAGCTCTCCCAACCCAACCCTCTAAACAACTTTAAAAAATGCCTCAAATAAAATTCTGAGTGGGATAACAACGACAACAAAAAAGTCATTAGTATCTCATTTTTGCAGCCCAGGACAGCTGAGCAGGATCAATAAAGAGAGAGGTCTGCCTGAGCACACTGGGGGGGATGCTGGTTCCAGCAGTATTGCAGCAGCAGTGGTGGTTGGCACCAATAGCAGTAAGGGGACTAAGCTTCTGGTCAGAAAGATATTATAGAAGATCCTTGTGCTAGCAGTAGGCACAGGACTGGGCACCATTTGGCAGCTCTGTCACCCATCACCCAGTTCTGAGTTGTAGTTCTAGAGTGGAAAGGAATGGTTATTCTCTGTGGTTGAGAGGTAGCAAAGACTATACCTACACAGGACCACAGTGCAGACCAGGAGAACAGTGAATAGAATCTCTCCTTGAATCACACCACCTTGGAAGCTACCATGTTATAGGAGCAAAGGGCTTAGAATATAATATTCTGGAAGACAAAGGAGATAGGATTACAATCAAGAATAATCTACTCAGCAAAACAGCATAATTATTCAGGGGAAAAATGGACATTTAATGAAAGAGGACTTTCAAGTATTCTTGATGAAAAGACCAGAGCTGAATAGAAAATGTGACATTCAAACACAAGACTCAAGAGAAGCATAAAAAGGTAAACATGAAAGAGAAATCACAAGGGATTTAAGATTAAACTGTTTACATTCCTATATGAGAAGATGATACATGTAGCTCCTAAGAATTTTATCATTAGGGCAGTTAGAAGGAGTCTACTTAGACAAAGGACATGAGTGTGAGTCTATTGTGTTGAGATGATCTCAAAAAAAAAAAAAGAATGAAAGGGTAAGAAAGAGATGCACCAAGGAGAAGGGAGAAGGAAGAGGAAGAATGCAAAAAATTAACTCACATAAAAGAGGTACACAAGCAAGAATTTTTACAGTGGAAGGGAAAACACAGGAGTGGTGGTGATGAGCAGTCAATACTATACAACACCATCCAGGAAATGGGATATAACCTATACCTAAGCTAATTACATCTGGTAGCACGATGACCAGTTTGTGACCTTCAGAACGAAGCATTAAGGTGGATGAACATCTTTCTTGGATGGTTCACTGTAGAAGGGCTTGGGAGAAGAAGATTAGAAAAGGTGTTCTCTTGAGGCATCATTGTTCAGTTCATTAGGGACCTTGGATAGTCATGTATCTATACAGATATAAGCTGGCATTAGCCTTCTGCTCACAAATGTTCAATAACTCCTGTTACTTCTGCCATGGTCCACTCCTCTATCCAGCTCCAACCTTGTTTCTTCACTATTATATTTTGCTACTATTATCTCTGGCAAAACTTCTGCTTTCCCCAGGCTGATCTCTTCTTCATACCTCAAATATGCCACAAGATCATCGATTTTGATCCAGAAAGGACCTTGGAGGCCATCTACTAGGAGCCTCTTATTTTACAGAGGAGGAAACCAAAACCCCAAGAGATGAAGTGACTTTGCCAAGGTTAGGCAGGTATCCCATGCTCATGCTCACCTCTGTGACTTTGTTTATGCTGCTCTCATACTGGAATCCCCTTTTCCTCAAACAACCTAGCCAGTTAACAGCAAGTTAACAAGCATTTACAAAGTGCCTACTATGTTTCAGGCACTATTAAGTGCTTGGAATAGGCAAATGACAGTCCTTTCTCTGAAGGAGCCCCTAGTCTAGGGGCAGAGACAAAATGAAAACATCTATGTACAAACAAGATACATACATACACACACATATATACAATATATATGTGTGTGTATACATACATACACACATATACACATCTATATATTTATATAGTGAGAAAATAATGGGATTTTGAGACTCCCAGAGGCCCCTGCTGAGTGATCCTGGCCTGACCTTTCTTATTTTATTTTATTTTTTTTGCGGGGCAATGAGGGTTAAGTGACTTGCCCAGGGTCACACAGCTAGCAAGTGTAAGTGTCTGAGGCTGGATTTGAACTCAGGTCTTCCTGAATCCAGGGCCAGTGCTTTATCCACTGTGCCACCTAGCTGCCCCTGGCCTGACCTTTCTTAAGGCCAGCACAGAGTCAGGAAGTTACCTCACTCAAAATCACACCCACCCAAAAGCCTTGTTCCCACAGGCTCTGACATCAGCACAACTGCACCGAACCATCCAGTGAACCAATAGATTTGAATGATGCTAGCCAGTTAGCTTTAAGCAGTGTGTAAGGGCAAGCTCTGCCCCTTCCCTCAGAGAGCTAACAATTGCTGATCTCTCTTGGGTCCAGGAACTTGGCGAGAGCAGACAGCCCACTAGGGTTTCCCATTTTCTCTTTTCTCTCTCTTCTCTTTCCTAGCTAGGCTTTCCTATCTTTCAAAGCCATGTGCATTCTCTTTACTAATATTTAATATGCTTTAATAAATGCTTAATGCCCCAAACTAGTGCAGTAGCCTCTAATTTCTAAGTAACAGATATATTATACATCCCAGCTAAATTCCCTAACACTTGGGACAATTATAGGGCGACCACATATAGTTTTACTTGAGACTATCATCTATCTATCTATCTATCTATCTATCTATCTATCTATCTATCTATCTATCTATCTATCTATCTATCTATCTATCTATCTGATGAATAGGAGATATCAACAGAGGGGAGGAACTAGCATTGAGGGGCATTGGGAAAGGCTTCTTGTAGAAGGTTGGGTTTTAGAAGGGACTTGAAGGAAGCCAGGAGGTAAAGGTGAGGAGGAGGAGAATTTCAGACCTAAGAGATAAATGGTGAAAATGCTTGGAGTTAACAGATGGAAAATTTTGTGTGAGGAAGAGGAAGGAGGTCAGTGTCACTGAATGACAGAATATGTGGTGGGGAGTAACATTTAAGAAGACTAGAAAGGCGGGGAGCAGGACATGAAGGGAATTGAACACTAAATAGGGGTTTTATATTTGATCCTGGAAGTGATAGGAAGCCACCAGAGTTTATTGAGCTAGGGAATGACCTAGTCGATATTCCTAGCTTTAGGAATATTGCTTTGATAGCTGAGTGGAGGATGAATTATAGTGAGGAAAAATCTTGTAGCCAAGAGATAAACCAGCAGGCTATTCTATTAGTCCAGACAATGAGGGCCTGCATCAGGATAGTGGCAGTATCAGACTAGAGAAGGGGACATATGTGAGAGATTTTATGAAAGTAAAATCAATAGGCAATAGATTAGATAAGGGGGATGAGAGAGAAGACTTAAGAATAACATCTATATTTCAAGCTTGGGTGACTGGAAAGATGGTGGTATCCATCAAAAAGTAATAGGGAAGTTAGGAAGAGAGGAAGGGAAGATAAGTTCAGTTTTGGGTGTGTTTGAATTCAAGAGATGAGGACAGGGTAAGGTTGCACTAGTTCACCAAGGAGTCAAAATGGTGAATGGAGGAGAGGGTAGCTTGTAGAAGAGATGGCCTGGAAGAGAACTGAGGGAGTGAAGGGTTGAAAGCCAGAGTGTGAAGAATAGGGTTTGAGGTTGTAAGGCAGAAGGAGAAGTGAAATTATAAGAGATTGTTATCTGGTAAGGGAATTTCAAAGTTCCTAAACATGGAAGTTCTTGAGTTGTGGGTGATGGCAAGATCAAGGGTGTGACATCTTCATGTGTGGTTGAAATGGGATGGAGAAGTGTGTCATTTGAAATAACTAAATTGAGGAAATGTGAAGTAAGAGCATTTGAAGAAGTGGCAACGTGTATGTTGAAGTCCCCTATTATGAGGGTAGATGTTGGGGAGGAAAATTTCTGAGCCAGATACTGAACTCACTCAAGAAAGAAGGGGAGTATTCTGGCAGCATGTATGCAACACTTATCAGGATTTTGATTGTGTTGTGGAAAAGGATTGAGTGAACCTCAAAGAAGAGGTTACTAAGTGTAATTTCAGTTACCTGTGTGAACTTGGATGGGGTCATTTCACCTCTTTTGGGCCTCATTTCTCTCATCTATAAAAACTCTTAAGTTCTTTTCAGCTGTAAATATATAACCATGTCTTATATCCCTCCCTATAACATTAAATATAGTATTAGTTGTGTAGTAAATATAATATTAGGTTTGTAGTACTAATAAAGAATTGATTAAAATATAATTAGTTACTTCCAGCTTCTTAAATTTTACCTATTCATCACCTGAAGTTCCCATTCCATTTCCTAAATTGAGAATAAACAAATAAATAAGTGTGATAACCTTCCTTTGCCCAAAGTGGAATAATTCATTCTAAGTTTCTTGGCCTCTAATTTAAAAATATCAAAACAATTGCATGCAAATTGTTAAGAGGAAATGTTCGACCCTATACTAGAGAGCAAGCCTGGGTCTTTAGCTCCTAAGGATAATTTTGAGACTATTATAGAGACCTGGAAGATTAAGAGCTTGACTTAAAAATTATCTATCTTAACAAAGGATTTGGGTACTCAGAATAGTTTTTCCAGGACTGGGACACTTCTGTCAAATCAGATATGATTGTCTATAACTGGTTTTGTAGATTTTCCCCTTTATCTCCAAGGAAGTAAGACCATGTCAAATTGATTAAGCGGATATGCTGATTCAAAATGTCTCTGGGGTTTTTTTTAATCCAGTGGATATTCATTTATGACATTTGTCATCATCATGTGAGTATACTATGCTGAATCCAAACTAAGAAAAATTCCCTATTGGTAAGACAATTCTTCAGATTTTTATTTTTAGGTGACACTGTACTACTTACATCAAGCCAGAGAATACTTTGAATCCTCTTCAGTGAAATCCACAGAAATAAGAAAGATATTTGCTTAACTATTAATATTTGAAAAACAAAATGGATATAAAATTCATATTCCTCAGACTATGGAATATACCTATATGAGCAACCTATTAAATTAATCTAATGATATATGAATATCTTATGTAGATACTGAAGATGGATAATAGACTGGGCCTAGAATTGAATAGAATGAAGAAATCAGGCCAGATAATATTTGGGAAACCATGCAGTTTTCAATGATCCCTAAATACTTGCTGTTACAAAAACTTATCTATAATAAATGTACCTTTATGTCCTCTCCCATCTCCTTCTGTCATTGAATTCAGTACTGGAAGGAACCTTGGAGAGCATCATCTTTTTTTTTTTCAGGGAAATAAGGGTTAAGTGACTTGCCCAGGGTCACACAGCTAGTAAGTGTCAAGTGTCTGAGGTCTGATTTGAACTCAGGTCCTCCTGAATCCACTCCTCCACCTAGCTGCCCCAGAGATCATCATCTTTTTAACACATATATTTCCTCCACAACTCATGGAACACTGTCATCTCAGTAGCATTAAAATGTTAAATAATTCAGAAAGCAATTGAAAGACACTTGATGGCTCAAACTAGGTAATGGAACATTACCTATCATTACTTGGGTTAACAGTGGTGGAAAAGTCATCAAAAACAAGTATTATTAGAAAAGGAGGTGGGCTGGCCATGTGAGAATGTCTGCAAGGGGTGGAAAGACTGGGTGATATATTGGTATACCAAGATAAAGGAAGGCCTCCAGCATATGGGATGTTCTCTGGAGGATTTATGTACAACAGAGGAGAAAGAGGGCAATGCATTACTGGAGAAATAGCCATACTGAGGTAGTCAAAGATCCATCAAAGTACCAGGAATTAAAATGTACCTACTGATCAGGCTGAACAGGTCAGCGCATGCAATGGTACAATATAACCCTGAAGGACTTATGAAAATGGCAACCCATCTACAGAGAAAGAAATGATAGTATCTGAAAATAGATGGAAACACATTTTTTTTTTCTTTTCTTTTCTTTTTATTTTGGTGAGGCAATTGGGGTTGGGTGGCTTGCCCGGGGTCACACGGCTGGTGGGTGTTGGGTGTCTGAGGCCGGATTTGAGCTCGGGTGCTCCTGGTTCCAGGGCTGGCCCTCTGTCCACTGCACCACCTAGCTGCCCCTGGAAACACATTTAAAAATTTTTTTTTCTTTCTCTTTGACAATTCCTCAGTTTGAAGTTTTGGGAGGTTTTTGACTGTTTTCTCTCACAACCTAGCTAATGTGGGAATGTTTTCCATGACTACTCATGTATAACTTATTTTGAAATGCTTGAGTTCTAGTGGGTGGGGGGTAGGAATGGAGAAAGAAGAGAAGTTGGAACATAATTTTTTAAAAAAATTGATGTTAAAATTTGTTTTTAGATATATTTTAGAAAATAAAATTCTATTCAATAAAAAAAAGAAAGGTACTATTATTCTATTATAGAAATAAGAAAACTGAGGCTGAAAGAGGTTGGGTGACTTGTCCAAGGTCACACAGGTAATGAGAATCTGATTCAAACTTCGATCTTCCTGACAAGTCCAACACTCCATTTACTACACCAATGCTACAGAAAATCAAACTGAAAAAGTTGGAGTCAAAGAATTTCATTTAAATGGGCAGGTCAAATATTCAAAATTTATATGTTCCCTTCAAGCATACAAATTACAACCCATCCATTTCTTCACATCTGGTGATGACTCTGGTCTATTTCTTGCTATAAGTTTGCCCTTAGGAGTAAGTGGGCAGCAAAAGGGGGAAAAAGCTACTCTTTCCTTTGCCTCTTATCAGAGGTCTGGTATGTGCACAAGAAAACAGGGCATAGGACACCACCTTGGTTAGGATAGACCATTGACACAAGTTGTTTTCCATCCTACATGTCTGGCTAAACAAAATTTAGAACAGGAATATAACATACCCACTGCAGGTTTCTAGCTAAAAGAACCTCCTGTCATTAGTCACTGATGTCTACTTTGTTTCTCCAGAAAGGTTGAATAAATCCATTCTCTTTAGACTTTTATTATGAGACAGAGATTTATTTGTTCAACACACATACATTTAACACCTTTTATGAGAAAGGTGAATCATATGATAAGGGTAATAGGCAACAGATATATGTTCCAGCTTACAGACAGGATCTCCAAGTACCACAATAGCTAGCTAGGAGTCTCAACATTTAAATGGGTAAGCCAATGGTTTGGTCATTCAGAGTTAGAAATAATATGCTCAGGATAGATTCCAGTATTTGGTAGAAATACTCTAAGTGCATATAAGGCTTAACGGAGCCAAATGAATGAATGAATGCCTGAAAGATAGTGGGTAAGCTTTAAGGGACATACAAAGATAAATGAGACATTCTTGCTATTTTCAAGGAATTTATAATTAGAAATGAGATTTTATATACTACTAAGTATAATATAAAATAAAAGGAATACTATTAGTACTACTTAAGAAAGACATAATTATATTATTCAAATCCATTATTAATTCAATACAATTTTAAAAATAATTTTGAAGCTTGATATCCATCCCAGTATCTGAGATACTAGTAACCTTGAAGGAAAACCCCTTGAGGTTTTCCTTTCCTGACTCTACCAGTTGTTTGGGATATGAAATTGAAAGTGTAGGGAGTTAAATCCTTCATTAGTATTCACATTCATTTCAGCAATTGTGAAAACATTAATTAGAAAATTGAATTCTGCCTGGGTGTAGATCATAGATTACAAATTACTTTTGAGCAGAATGGACCTTAAGGATAATTTAATCCCCAAAAGAATTTATTATCTTTTGCTTAAACCCACCTCTCTTCTAAGCTTCCTTATTCATATTGAGAGTACCACCGTCTTTGCAATAACCTCACATATCCCATCAGCTGCTAAGTCTTGTGATTTTTAGTTCCAAACAACATCACTCACCTAAGTCCCCTCTTTTTCATTTACATTGCTACCACCCTATTTCATACACTTATCTAGAATTACCCATATCAGGATAATTCCAATAGCCTCCCATTTGGTTTCCCTACTTTAAGCCTCTCTACATTCAACACATCTTCAGCAATTTTTCTTGCAGTGCGTTTTGTCTGATCATATCACTCAGACTCAATAAACTCAGTGGCCTATAGGATCAAATAGAAGCTCCTGTTTGGCTTTTAAATTCCTTCACAAATTGGCCTAATGTACATTTCTTACCTTATTATGCACTGTTCCCTTTTGCACATTGAGAGAAATGATTATTAGATAACTAATTGTTAATATTTAGGAGACACGTGATTTATCCCTTTCTAAAATCTTATTCTCTAGGCCAAGCCAGCATGAGAAAGACATTGCTGATAATGGGATTAGTTCACCTTTTCCTCAGTCTTCTCACCCCAGCCCAGTGGTGGAGAAACCCATTGTGTTTTTTGTTTTTTTTAGTGAGGCAATTGGGGTTAAGTGACTTGCCCAGGGTCATACAGTTAGTAAGTGTCAAGTGTCTGAGACCAGATTTGAACTCAGGAACTCCTGAATCCAGGGCAGGTGCTTTATCCACTGCACCACCTAGCTGCCCCCACATAGTAAATTCTTGGTTTTTGTTTTTGTTTTTGTTTTGTTTTGTTTTGTTTTGTGGGGCAATGGGGGTTAAGTGACTTGCCCAGGGTCACACAGCTAGTAAGTGTTAAGTGTCTGAGGCCAGATTTGAACTCAGGTTCTCCTAAATTCAGGGCCGGCGCTTTATCCACTGCGCCACCTAGCTGCCCCTGTAAATTCTTAATAAAGACTTCTTTGATTTTTTTTTACACATCAGAAAATTCAGGTCTAGTTAAATTAACTGAGGAAACATATAGCAAGATATTCATTAAGTCCAATGCCAAGTTTTTAGGAAAGATGGATTTAGAAAGGCTTGGACTTAGAAGATGTGGGTTTGAGTACTGGTTGTATCACTTTAATAGAATCCCACCATGATCATGCCAATAAGTCAACAAGCATTCATTAAGTGCTTAATATGTGCCAGACACTGAGCTATGTGCTGGGATTACAAAAGGGGGAAAAAGCACAGAGATGAATAGCTAATAATTAACTTTTAATTCACAGAGGAAAATATAATATTCCCTCTTTTTGTCACATATAGATAATCCTTAAGTTAAGAACACTTGGTTGTTGAAGATCTTGAACATTTAATAGAGCTATCACCGAAATGTCACATATTACAGCTATTAAAATTACAGTGATTATTATATACTGAATTCCCTCTCCTTCAGTCCCATTTCAACAGTAGCTAAGATGTAATGATGGCACCACCTGGTGACTACTTTGAGAACTGTCTGACCCAATGTCTTTCCTCACCACCTCCTTTCTTCTCTCTCAAAGAGACATTTCATACAGTATATTACCCATCCTTCATTCATCTGTCTTTCACCATGAATAGCTCAAATAATTCTACATCAAAAATTTTCTTTCTCATGCACTTTGTAGTGACAATTTTTGTCTTTTCCTTCTAACTATAAAGAACGCTCCGCCTTTGTAGAGAAAATAGAAACAGAATATTTCAATGGAGTCCCATCCCACAATATTCAGGGAAATCGATGGGGTAGAATTTAACTTCCTATAATAAAGTCTCTAATATACTTTGTTTTCCACACTCTATATATTTACATATAGATACCTGAGTCCTGGATTTTATGACTGAATATCTTTTATGATAGTTTCTAATGATTACTTTGTATCTAAACTACTTTTTTCTTCCCTGTATCATATCTGTTGCTCTCTTATGGCATGATATAGATCAATATATATGGGCAATTTTCCCTGCCCCCTCCATTTTCTGCTTCTCTTGATCATATTTGCAAGTCTTTTAACTAACAAGATATTCTTACTCTTTTTATTTTTATTTCTTTAAAAAATTCTATTTCTTATAAAGAGATACCCTGTCTTATCTAAATTTGTATCTTCCCTAACACTTAATCTTGCGTTCTGCACACAATTGGCACTTTAAAAATGTTCATTGTGTTGAATTAAATGTTCATTCAAGACTCATTAGAAAAGAAAGAAACTGGAAACTATCTCTAGGGATTTTGTTCTGGCCCTGAAACTGAAAGGCAGAGGGGCACAGGTGGTGTTTTCATAACTGCTTCAATTAAAGATAGGGGCTTAAAAAGATAGAGGAAAATATGGGGAGTGAATAGTAAATTGAAAAGGTAGTTTCAATGAATGGACTTTGTGCTTAAACCTTTGTACAAGGATTCACACACTTGACCAAACAAGTCATCTAGGTTAACAACTTTGTCATCTTTGATTCTTCCTTTCCCATAGACCCTTAATATAATCAATTGCTTAGTCTTGTCAATTCTACTCCAAAACATTTCTCAATTCATTCCCTTCTCAACACCCACATAATCTCTTCCCTGGTTAAGGTCTTCATTAACTTAGGCATGGCATATTATATTATTTTCATAATTGGTTTCTCTGCTCCCAAGCTCTCCTCAACAAAGCTATCAAAGTAATATTTTAAAAAATAAGTTCTTATTGATGTATTTTGTGTTTGTTTTTAAAAACATTACTCTAATTTTTTCAGTATTAATCTTCCTCTACCTCCCAGAGAGCTATCCCATATAACAAATAATATCTTCAAATATTAAAAAAAGAAAAAGAGGAAAAATCAGTAAACCGTACCAACATGTTGAAAAAGTCTGAAAATATGTTCAATATACAATACTTTTGAGCCTTCCACCATGGGAAAAGGATGAAATGTGCATCTTTTCTCATATGTCCTCCTTTGTATCATGCTTATTCTTGATAATTTTAAACACTGACTTGATGTATTTTCATGGTTGTTCTCTCAATTTAGATTGCTATAATCACTGTGTATATATTTTTTCTTTGCTCTGCTTACTGCACTCTACATCAGTGCATATATAATTTTCCATGCATCTCTGTATTTATTATATTTATAATTTCTTACAGTGTAGTAATATTCTGTTAAAATCATGTGCAAAAATAATTTATTAACAGTGGCTAGAGCACCGGCCCTGGATTCAGGAGGACCTGAGTTCAAATCCGGACTCAGACACTTGACACTTGCTAGCTGTGTGACCTTAAGTCACTTAACCCTCATCCCCCCCCCAAAAAATAATAATTTATTAAGCTGTTCCTCAATAAATGGGCATTTTTTAGTTTCCAATTCTTTGCCATTATAAAAAGTGATGCTATAATTACATTGGTGTATATGGGGACTTTCTTTTTATTAGTGGCTTATTTGGAGTGAAGCCTAGTAGTACAATCTCTGGGTCAAAGGGTAGGAACATATTAGTCAATTTATTTGCATAATTCCAAATTGCTTTCTAAAATGTTTGTACTGATTGCTTTAGTAACAATGCCCTATTGTGCATCTATTTCCCCCAACTTTTCCAGCATTGAGTAGTCACATCTTTTGGCAGTTTGGTCACTAAGTGAATACAACACTGAGACTGGAGTCAGGAAGGCCAGAGTTCAAATCTGACCTCATTGATTTAATTAAATGTAAGTGAGCAAGTAATTCAACCACATTTGCTTTAGCTTCATTTGTAAAATATGGATAAGAATAGCCTTTATAGGGGCAGCTAGGTGGTGCAGTGGATAGAGCACCTGCTCTGGAGTCAGGAGGACCTGAGTTCAAATCCAGCCTCAGACAGTTGACACTTACTAGCTGTGTGACCCTGGACAAGTCACTTAAGCCCAATTGCCTCACCAAAAAAAAAAAATTAAAAAAAAGAATAGCCTTTATTTCCCAGGGTTCTTATGATAATCAAATTAGTACAGTGCCTGACTCATAGTAAACACTATATAGATATTAGTTATTATTATTATCTTTGTCAATTTGCAATCTATGAGGTGAAACCTCAGGGTTGTTTAAGTATTTCTCTTATTAGTGATTTAGAGCTTTATTTCACATGGTACTTACTACTTTTGCTACACACATATGTGCATATGTGTATATGCACATACATAATACCTATTAACTATTTATATATCTTTAAAAAAACATTAGGAATATTTCATGTTATTCCACAACTTCTTTTTTTTTTTTAGTGAGGCAATTGGGGTTAAGTGACTTGCCCAGGGTCACACAGCTAGTAACTGTTAAGTGTGTGAGGCCAGATTTGAACTCAGGTACTCTTGACTCCAGGGCCGGTGCTCTATCCACTGCGCCATCTAGCTGACCCTTATATATCTTGAATAACAAATCTTTATCAGAAAAATATGATACAAAGATTTTTTCCCCTTTGTTCTTCTCTTATCATAGGAGCATTAATTTTGTTTGTGCAGAAGCTTTTCAATTTCATGTGATCAAACTTATCTATTTCATCTTTTGTAATTATCTCTATACTTTGTTTGATTAAAAATACATTTCCTACCCATACCTGCAAGAGCTATATGATCTACTCTAATTTTTTTAATAGCATGATCTTTAATATAAAAGTCATATATTCTTTTCAAATGTATTATGGAATATGTTGTAAGGTGTTGGGTTAAGCTCAATTTCTTCCAGTTTCCCTAGCAGTATTTTTAAATAGGGAGTTCTTTCCAAAGTAATATATATTTTCCAATTGATCAGACACTGGGTTTTTGAGTTCCATTGTTTGTATATCTGATCCCCTTGATCTATCTCTCTATTTAAAAAAAACACACTACTATGAGATTATTTTTATGACTGTTGCTTTATTTATAGTTTAAAGTCTGGAAGTATATTCTGCCTTCATGCCTCTCTTTTCATCATTTCTCTTGATATTCTAGATCTTTTGTTTTTTCCAAATGGAATTTAATATTATTTTATTAAGTAATGTAGAGTATCTCTTTGATAATTTGATTAATATACCATTAAAAATGTAGAGAAAAAATGTAACTTAACTTTAGTATTATTTTTATTTTATTGCTACAGTCCAGTCATGAGCACTGAATATTCCTTAAGTCACAGTATCTGTTATTTGTTTCTTTAAAGAGCACTTTGTAATAGCAGCTATATACATCTTTTGTGTACTTTGGTAAATTGCTCCCCAGATATTTTATATACTTTGTTTCTATTTGTAATGGGATTTCCCTCTGTATTATTACTTCCTGGATTTTATCATTATCATATAAAAGGCTTTGCTTTTTTAATCATAAAAGTATTTTATTATTTTCCAATTACATGTAGAGATAGTTTTCAGCATTTGTTTTTATGACATTTTTAGTTTCAAATTTTTCTTCCTCCTTTCCTCCCCCCTCCCCAAGACAACAAGCATTCTGATATAGGTAATATGTGCAATGAAAGGAATTAATTGTGATTTGGGGTTTTCATAACCCTATCTTTGCTTCATTATGGTTAGACTGAAAAAAATGTAAGCTTAAAAGCCTAAGAGAAGATGGGTGTGTACTTTGGGAGATAATTGAACAAACAAGAGGAACTCTGAGCACAGGGAACATTTATTGAAATTAAGTAACTAAGCCTCCCCTAATAGCTCCCCCACTCCCACATGGGCCTGGCCAGATTATAATGGGGACAGCCCATGTGAGTGTGCTGAGCCAATTGGAGACTCAGCATGGCTAAGAGCCGCCCCTTCCAGTGGGAGAGACAATTAGAGGCAGTTAGAGAGAGAGGAGAGTGGTTCTGAGAGAAATGGGGAAGGAAGGTATGGACAGTTAGAGGAGCTGTTGGTGTTTGACCTTCAGACCAAAACAGAAGAGACTGCAAGCTAATTCTCATTAGAGCTACAGATTTCGAGTGGTGGTGAGTTTGTGTTTTTGAGGCAAAGCTAGCTCTTTGGAGCTGGCTGAGCTGGAGGCAGGTTCGGGGTGCCTGGGGCCTTTTTACCCCAGAGATTTATACATTATTCCTAGCTCTATTAACTTCACTTGTATTTTAAATTTGTTCCCATTAATAAAAACTGTTTTGTGTTTTTGAAATAGGCTGTTAATTTCTTTTCTTACCCCAATATTAAGGCGAGCCATGCAATTAACTCTTCCCATTCTAAATTTGGCCCTTACAGATTAATCACATTAAACATATTTGTTCATTAGTCATGCTGTGAAAGAAGAATCAGAGCAAAAGGGAAAAACCTCAAAAAACAAAAACAAAAAAGTAGAAATAGTATGGTTCAATCTGCATCTAGATTCTGCACTTCTTTTTTTTTTTTTTCTGGATTTGGAGAGCATTTTCCATCATGAGTCCTTTGGAACTATCTTGGAGCATTGAATTACTGAGAAGAGTCAAGTCTATCACAGTTCATCAACACATAATGCTGTTGATACTGTGTACAATGTTCTCCTGGTTCTGCTCATCTCACTCTGTATCAGTTCATGTAAGTCCTTCCAGGTTTCTCTGAAAACTGCCTGCTCATTGTTTCTTACAAAAAGCTTTGATTTTTGAGGGTTTAATTCTGTAGCCTACAATTTTGCTAATACTATTGTCTCAGAATCTTTGTTGATTCTCTAGGATTTGCTTAATACAATATCACATATCAATAATTAGAGATAGCTTTATCTCTTCTTTACTTATATTTGTGCCTTTAATTTATTATTATTGTCTTATTGATACTTCTAAGATTTCCAGATTTGTATCAAATGTCAGTGCAGATAGTGGGCATTTTTGCTTTATTCCTGAATTTACTGGGAAAGGTTCTAGTGTATCCCTATTGTAAATCATGTTTCCATTTCACAGATACTTTTTAGTTATATATATAGAGAGAGATACTATTAATGATATTAAAAAGTTTGCTCTTTGCCTATATTTTGTGGAATTTTTACATAAATGAGTTTTGTACTTCATCAAAATCTTTCTCCACATTTATTGAGACAATTGTAGTTTTGGATGTTTTTGTTTTTAATATGATTGAATATATTGATTGTTTTTCAAATGGTGAACCATCCTTGAATCCCTGGTATAAATCCAGATTAATGATGATGTATTATTCCTTTGAAAAATCATTGTTAGTGGGGGCAGAGCCAAGATGGCCAAGGGAAGGCAGTGAGTGACCTGCCTGAGCTCTCTCCATGACCCCTCCAAATACCTTCAAATAATGGGATGTCAATTCCTAGAGCAGCAGAACTCACAGAAAGACAGGGTGAAATAATTTCCCAGCCAAAGACAACTTAGAAGGTCAGCAGGAAAGGTCTGTTATACTGGGGTGAGAGTGGAGTGCAGCCCAGCACAGACCTAGCCACAGCCACAGCCACAGCCACAGCGAACAAGGAACAGGCCTTGGGAGCCTCTGAATCACCAGTGGAAGCAACTGCTTCTGGAACTCAGCCCATGGACAGTAAGGGAGTCAAACAATTGGCCAGAAGGAGATTACAGGGATCTCTTTGCTAGTGCTGAGGCAGAACTCTATTGTTTTGCCCATACTTGGATTCAGGTTACAATCTTGGGTGGCAGTCCCATTGGGTGGGTGGGTGGGGGGAGGGAGGAGCACAAGCATACCAGATAATGCAGCCATAGTGGAACAGGACTCTGTTCTTAGTTCCAGGACAGAAGTTGATTGCAGACCAGCAGAGTAATAAATATGTCCCTCCTTAAATCATACCACCTTGGAAGAACTAAAAACTTAGAAATTCCAAGAATTATCTCTGAAAATAGCTGCACAAACCTGCCAAAGCTTGGGGAAGTATGCCTTCCACCCTGGAAGTAGTGCTCCACTTTAACAAAGAGTTAAAAGTCAAGAAACAGGCTGGGAAAATGAGCAAACGGAAAAAAAATGTTGACCATAGAAAGATTCTATGGTGATAAGATCAAAATACACACTCAGAAGAAGATAACAAAGTCAAAGCTTCTACATACAAAGCTTCTAAGGAAAATATGAAGTGGTCTCAGGTCATAGAAGTACTAAAAAGGACTTTGAAAATAAAGTAAGAGAGGCAGAGGAAAAAAATAAAAAGAGAAATGAGAGTAATGTAAGAAAATCATGGGAAAAAAGTCAACAGCTTGGTAAAGAAGACAAAAAAATAGTGAAGAAAATAGAACCTTAAAAACAGAATAGAGGGTAGCTGGGTGCTGCAGTGGATAAAACACTAGTTCTGGATTCAGAAGAACCTGAGTTCAAATCTGACCTCAGACACTTGACACTTACTAGCTGTGTGACCCTGGGCACGTCACTCAACCCTCATTGCTCTGCAAACAAAAAAACAAACAAACAAACAAACAAAGCCAGAATAGGCCAGATGGTAAAAGAGATGCAAAAAGCCAATGAGGAAAAGAATGCCTTGAAAAGCTGAATTGGCCAAATGGAAAAGGAGGTATAAAAGCTCTCTGAAGAAAATAACTCCTTAAAAATTAGGATTGAGCAAATGGAAGTTAATGACTTTATGAGAAATCAAGAAACAATAAAGCAAAACCAAAAGAATGAAAAAAAATAGAAGGCAATTTAAATACATCATTGGAAAAACAACTGACCTAGAAAATAGATCCAGGAGAGATAATTTGAAAATTATTGGACTACCTGAAAACCATGATTAAAAAAAGAGCCTAGACATAACCTTCCAAGAGATTGTCAGGGAAAATTGCCTTGATATTCCAGAAGCAGAAGGTAAAATAGAAAATGAAAGAATCCACTAATCACCTCCTGAAAGATCATAAAATAAAAACTCCCATGAATATTATAGCCAAATTCCATAGCTCCCAGGTCAATGAGACATTATTGCAAGCAGCCAGAAAGAAACAATCCAAGTATTGTGGAGCCACAGTCAGGATAAGACAAGATTTATCAGTTTCCACATTAAAGGATTGGAGAACTTGGAATATGATATTCCAGAGGTCAAAGGAACAAGGATTACAACCAAGAATCACCTACCCAGCAAAAGTGAATATAATCTTTCAGGGACGAAAATGGGAATTCAATGAAAGAGAGGACTTTTAGGCATTCTTTTTTTTTTTTTTTTGAGGGGCAATGGGGGTTAAGTGACTTGCCCAGGGTCACACAGCTAGTACGTGTCAAGTGTCTGAGGCCGGATTTGAACTCAGGTACTCCTGAATCCAGGGCCAGTGCTTTATCCACTGCGCCACCTAGCCGCCCCATAGGCATTCTTGATGAAAAGAACTTGGATGAATAGAAAATTTGTCTTTCAAATACAAACCTCTAGAGAAGCATAAAAAAGGTGAACAAGTAAAAGAAATGAGGGAGGTTAAAAGGTTAAACTGTTTACATTCCTACATGAGAAGATGATACTTGTAAGTCCTAAGAACTTTTTTATTAATAGGTCAGCTGGGTGGAATGTATTTAGAGAAAAGGCACAGGTTTGAGTTGAATATGAAGGGATGATTTAAAAAAAATAAAATTAAGGAGTGAGAGAGGAATGCACTGGGATAAAGGGAAAGGGAGAGCTGAATGGGGTAAAGTATCTGACATAAAAGAAGCAAGAAAAAGATATACAGTGGAGGAGAAGATAGGGGAGGTTCCAAAGAGTGAGTGAACCTTACTTTCATCAGAATTGGCTAAAAGAGGGAATAACATACATGCTCAATTTGATATATTAATCTTTCTTACCCTGTAGGAAAGTAGAAGGGGAAAGGGATAAGAGGGGGCGGTGATAGAATGAAGGTCAGATTGGGGGAAGGAGCAGTCAGAAGCAAAACAATTTTGAGGAGGGACAGGGTAAAAGGAGATAGAGAATAGAGTAAATGTTAATGGGAGGGAATAAAATGGAGGGAAATACAGTTAACAATAGTAACTGTGAAAAAATGTTGAAGCAAGTTTGTCTGACAAAAAGCCTCATTTCTCAAACACAGAGAACTGAGTTGAATTTATTAGGATGAGAGCCATTCCCTGATTGATAAATGATCAAAAGATATGAAAAGTTTTCAGATGAAATAATCAAAGCTGTCTATAGCTATCTGAAAAAAAAAGTTCTCTCACTCACTATTGATTAGAAAGATGCAAGTCAAGGCAATTCTGTGGTACTACCTCATACCTATTGGACTGGATAATAAAACAGCAGAGGAAAATTACAAATGTCATAGGGGATATGGGTAAAATGAGACAATGCACTGTCCGTGGACTTGTACAGTGATTCAAACATTCTGTAGAGCAATTTGGAACTATGACCAAAGGTCTATAAAACTGTATATACTCAAATCTGGCCTCAGACACAAAACACTTACTGGCTGTGTGACCCTGGGCAAGTCACTTAACCCCAATTGTCTCACACACACAAAAAAAGTGTATACTCTTTGACCTAGTAATATCATTACTAGATCAGTATCCAAAAAGTGATAAAAACCAAAAAAGTTAAAGGACCTATATATACAAACAATATTTATGGCAGTCCTTTTCCAGTACAAAGACTTAGAAACTGAGGAGATACCCATTAATTGGGAAATGGCTGAACAAATTGTGAGATGAGATTATTTTTTGATGGGACACTATTGTGCTATAAGAAATGATGACCAGGATGTTCTCAGAAAAACATGAAAAGACTTACATGAGCTGATGCAAAGTGAAATGTACTGTATACAAAGTAACAGCAATACTGCAAGATGATCAGCTGTGAATGACTTAGCTATTCTCAGCAATACAATGATCCAAGACAATTATGAAGGCCTTATGAAAAATGTGATCCATCCCAGAGAAAGAACTGATGCTGTCTAAATACAGATTGAAGCATATTTTTTAGTTTCTTTTTCTTTATTTTTTTCTGTTTTCTTTCACAACCTGATGAATATGGAAATGTGCTTTGTATGACTACACACATATAACATATTGAATTTCTTGCATTCGTAAGGGGACGTGGTGAGGGAGGGAAGAAGAGAATTTGGAACACAATTTAAAAAATGGACATTAAAATTGTTTTTACATGTATTGGGCAAAATAAATTTCTAAAGAAATGAAAAAAGAAAAATCATTGTAGTCTATTTGACAGAATTTAGTTTAAAATATTTGAATTGATATTCATTCATGGTTTTTTTTCTGGCTTATTTTAATCTCTCCTTTTGCTTCCTCATCCACTCTCCTGTAGGATCTCTTATTCCTAATATAGAGCAGAAGTTATATTCCCTTCAGTGTTAACATTTGACTTGATTAAGGTACATCGCATGTCCACTTTCATTCTCCTCTCTCCTTTTATGTGTCCTCTCCTGTAGCTTAATCCACCCCCACCCCCCGCCCCAAATAACCCCATTGATTCCTCTGTAAGTGGGGTAATAGGATTTAGCCTATAATGTTTTAGGCCTCTTTCTATTTGCCTAATTTCTATCTGCCTTCTCTTTTCATTTTGAAAGAAATCGCTTAATGGCTTGGTCCCTCTGTTATTATTTTGTAGTTGTCCTTAGTTGCTATATTTATTTATCCTTCGTGTTTTTCTGTTATCTTGGGGTATCTTTGGAAAACATAATTTGTTCCTACCTGGTTTTCTTTTTTTTTTTTTTTCTTTTTTTTTTTTTTTTTTTTAGGCAATTGGGGTTAAGTGACTTGCCCAGGGTCACACAGCTAGTAAGTGTTATGTATCTGAGGCCAGATTTGAACTCAGGTACTCCAGAATCCAGGGCTGGTGCTCAATCCACTGCGCCACCTAGCTGCCCCTGGTTTTCTTTTTAGAAAAGCTTTGAATGCTTCTTTTTTAAAATGTGAAAATTTTTCTATCTTTTTTCCAATTATATTGAAAATCAAATTTTAACATTTGCTTTTGAAAGTTTTGAATTCCACAATCTCTTTTTCTTTACCTCCCACCCCCTCCATGATAAAGCAAGCAATTTGATATATACTATACATGTACAGTCATGCAAAGCATAATTCCATATTAGCAATTTTGCAAAAGAAAATAAAGATTAAAAAACAAGAAAAATAAAGCAAAAACATATGTTTTGATCTTCATTCAGACTTCACCTGTTCTTTCTCTGGAGTAGAGAGTATTTTTCATCATAATTCCTTTGAAATTGTCTTGGATCATTGTATTGCTCAGGATAGCTAAGTCATTCACGGCACAGTTGACCATCATATAATATTGCTCTTACCATGTACACCATTCCTGGTTCTGTTCACTTCACTTTGCATCATTTCATGTAAGTCTTTTCAGGTTTTTCTGACAGCACCGTGCTCATCATTTCTTTTCTTTCTTTCTTTTTTTTTTTGGTGAGGCAATTGGGGTTAAGTGACTTGCCTAGGGTCACACAGCTAGTAAGTGTTAAGTGTCTGAGGCCAGATTTGAACTCAGGTCCTCCTGAATCCAGGGCCAGTACTCTATCCACTGTGCCACCTAGTTGCCCCCATCATTTCTTATAGCACAATAGTATTCCATCATAATCATATACCACAATTTGTTCAGCCATTCCCCAATTGATGGGCATCTTCTCAATTACTAATTCTTTGCCA
The DNA here is from genome assembly GCF_019393635.1 of Dromiciops gliroides. Classification (NCBI taxonomy): domain Eukaryota; kingdom Metazoa; phylum Chordata; class Mammalia; order Microbiotheria; family Microbiotheriidae; genus Dromiciops; species Dromiciops gliroides. The sequence goes on along the minus strand of NC_057863.1, from coordinate 526,729,852 downwards.
GCATAAAAAGAGCTGCTGAAATATTTTTGTATGTATAGGTCCCTTTCTTTTGTTTTCTTTCCTTTTTAAAATAAAATCTTTTTTGGGCTATGGACCTAGTAGTATTATTGCTGAGTTAAAGGGTATGCAAAGTTTTATAGTCCTTTGATCATAGTTCCAATTGTTCTCCAGAATGGTTTCCAGTTCATCATGCTACCAACAGAGCATTAGTTTCTCTATTTTTCCTCATCCTCTCTAGAATTTATTATTTTCCCTTTCTGTCATATTAAACAATCTGATAGGTATGAAGGATAACTCAGAAGTGTTTTAATTTGAATTTCTCTAATCAATATTGATTTAGACCATTTTCTTACATGACTATAACTAGCTTTGATTTCTTCTATAAACTGCCTATTAAAATCCTTGGGCCATTTATTAATTTGGGAATGATTTGTATTCTTAAATTTTTTCTCAGATATCTATATAGTTGAGAAATAAGGCCTTTATCAGAGAAAGTTGCTATTAAAAATCCCCTAGTTTTCTGCTTTTATTATAATCTTGGCTGCATTATTTTTGTTTGTGAAAAATCTTTTAAACTTAATAAAATCAAAATTATGTATCTTATATTTTGTGGTGCTATCTCTTGTTTGGCCATACATTGTTTCCTCATCCAAAGGTCTGACAGGTAGACTATTCCATAATCCCCTAATTTGCTTATGGTATCAACCTTTATGTCCCATTTATCCAATTCTGCTTTTTAATGAGTTCTTCTCTACAGTGGACTTCTGCATATCTTTTATCATTTGGCCTATTCTGTTTTTTGAGGTGTTATTTTTTTCAGTATTTTTTTTTTGTGCCTTCTTACCAAGCTATTGACGTTTTTCATGATTTTCTTGTATCACTTTCATTTCTTTTTACCAATTCTTCCTCTACCTCAACCTCTCATTTGATTTTTGAAATCCTTTTTGAATTCTTCCTGGAATGCTTTTTGGGGTATAAGCAATTCACATTTTTCTTTGATGCTTTTTATATAGCTGGTTTGACTTCATTGTTTTCTTCTGTGTTTGTGTCTTGATCTTACCTGTCACCATAGTTATTTTCTATGGCCAGGTTCTTTTTGTTGTTGTTTTCATTTTCCAGGCTATTTCTTGACTTTTAACTTCATGAACATCCTGCTGCTAGTCTATGCTGTCATGGGAATCCATAGGTTCCTTTGCCTCATTAGTAGTTGATTCATTTTCTTTTGTCTAATGATATTCACATACTCCTGAACATTTTTAGCTGATCTGAAGGCCATATTCCTATCTGCTTTTTGTTATCTTCCTTATTGGTTTATCTATGTAAGCTCAAGGTCTTTGAGTTTTCTTCCTCCTGAGATCTTTTGTTATTTCAGTCTTTCCCCCTTACTTTCCTGTATTTATCACTGACTCCCTCACCTCTGATTATGGTTTCCCTAGGGGCAGACCTCAAAACCCTCTTAGTCTCCTCCTGTGCTGTGCAATACACATTTCTGCAGTCTAAGTCTCTGACCCAAATGTATTTTCTGGGGTAAGAATTGGCCACAGATCAGGCTTAATGGAACTTCACAGAGCCACACATATGTGTCCTACTCAAGTTTCAAGGGTATGCTGATAAATGTTTAATAACCAACTCTGGGGAAAAATACAACACATTTTAAAGTTTAATATGTGTTAATATTCTCTCCATCACTTTCTTAAGTCTAGAATCAATAAAACATTAAATAAAGCTCTTATATTTAGTATTTGCTTATTTCCAAGGTATAAATACTAACAATTTAACTATATGTCCTCTTTAGTTAGTTTGCTGTGGCTACAGCATACCCCTGTCCAGTTTCTTCTGTTTCTCAGTTCTTTAACTGAGCTCTGTTGCAGTACAGAGCACTATCATGTTTCCATCCCAGCCAGAATATCCTTCTGGCACTGGATTTTCCTTGGAACTGGGAAGTAGGAGTAGTTGAGTTATATTCTGTTGCAAATCTTAAACTTGGACAGCACCTCATTGCCTTTACATAATTCTCCAAATTGTGGAATTCTTTCCCTACCATTTCTACTTCTTAGAATCCCTACTTTCCTTCAAAGAACAGTATCAGAGCCTACTTTTACATAAGGCCTTTCCAGATGCCCAGTTCTCTCTTGATCCTGAGCTTAACATAAGCTCATAACATAGCATAACCTCTTATCAATTATAGCTATCTCAGCATAATAAGGGCTGCTTTGGGAAAGAGTTGGATGTTCCTTACTGAGCTTTGAAACTGAATCTGTAGAATTGAATATTGTAGAGAAAATTCTGGTTCAAATATGGTGATAAACTAGATGGCCTCTGCAGTGTTATATTCTCTGGAATGCTTAGAGTTCAGACACCCAGGGCTGTCTCTCTCTGTCTCTGTTTCTCTTTCTTTCTCTCTGTCTCTGATTGCCTCTGTTTATTTCTGTCTTTCTCTGTCTCTGTGTCTGTCTCTCTGTCTCTATCTCTCTCTGTCTCTGTCTGTCTTTCTGTCTCTGTTTCTGTGTCTCCCTCCCCTTTCTCCTCATTTTGGTTAGGAAGTTTTAGGTTTTAGGGAATGTGTGTCTTAATTATGGTAGCTTTTAGTATTTAGCATTGCAATAGAAGGCATCACAGTGTGTTTCTCTCCCTAATGGGTGACACTAAAATGGCCAGATAAGTAAAATTATGTAGCTGAACAGTAGAAAAAGATGATTTCCCCCCCTCTTCTTCATCAATGACTTTTTTTTTTTTTTTTAGTGAGGCAATTGGGGTTAAGTGACTTGCCCAGGGTCACACAGCTAGTAAGTGTTGTGTCTGAGGCCGGATTTGAACTCAGGTACTCCTGACTCCAGGGCCGGTGCTCTATCCACTGTGCCACCTAGCTGCCCCAATCAATGACTTTTAAAGTGACAATGTTCAATGCTGTCAAACATACCAAGCCAGTTCACTGCATATGGTTACTAAAATCTGGCCTGTTTTGGTAGGTATAAAGAATTATGCTGATTGTACAAAATTGAAAGGTCTTCCTCACATTTTACCTTAAATAGGACATTTTTAGCAACAGCATAGTCTAGTGCCAGGGTTCTTAACTTAAGGCCTATGAATTAAAAAAAAAGTTAACTGTATTTAAATATAATTGGTTTCCTTTCTAATGTTAAGTATTTTATGCATTTAAAAGCATTGTTCTGAGAAAGGCTAAGGGGTTATATGCTTTAACACACTGCCAATGGGTTGTTGAAAAAAAATTAGGTTAAGAACCCTTCTCCAGTGGAATGTATACTGGGTAGGATTTCATGTTCTGTCCCGGCCAGGCTGTCCCCAAAATGTTACTCAGACTTCAATTTGTATTCACTTCATTCTGTGGACAGTGGAGTACCAGCCCACAGTGATTTTGTGGAGACACATTGAATAAAAGTAATTGACATTTATATATATGACCTTGAAATATTGCAAATTCTTTACATAAATTGCCTCATTTGAGACTCACAACAACCCATTTTTACAGAGGAGGAAATGGAAGCTCAGAGAAGTTATGAGACATCATCTGAGATTCTACAGATCACTAATATTCCAGGCAAGATTTGAACCTAGATCTTCCTAACTATAAATATAGTGTCATGCCAACTTTGTCACATTGTCTCTCAATAATCATTGTGTGAGCTTTTGGAGAGCAAGACAATATATAAATCCAGGGTATTGGTATACATTTAGTTATTCAACTTTCACTTACAATTATCTTTCAGTTTATTGAGAACATCATTGCTATATCTTAGCACAGTTGAATTGCTTTTAATTTCTAGACCTCACATTATCAGCAGTTCCATTCCACATTCTGCTGGATTGTGAAACAACTTGTCATGCTATTTCCATATTTTTTAATTATACCACTCAATCATCACTTAGCTGGCTCATACACTTGTCGAAAAGAATTGCCAATCCATTTTATTCTTTATAATCAAATAATTCTGGTTCAGTAATTCTATTGCTTTGGTTTATGATCGGTCTTAGGATAAGTCATTCCTAATGGATTGCATCAGAAAGGAGAGCAGAAAAGAAGGAAAATGAATTGTTCATTTGGCTTCACCACTGACCAAACTATTTGAGTACTTGCCTTTACAGGATGAATATTTGTCTCCCTAAGATGAGGGCACATTAAGGAAATAAAGCATTTAAAAGTTTTCAGTTCAGAAGCACTAAGAACTTTTTCCAAGGTCATTTTATAAGCCAGAGAGGTGCCCAAGTACAAATTCCCTAGGAGATAAACTGGCTCATGGGATTTTAAAGAGAAGACATACAATTAATTTAGAATCAAGCAAAGCCAGAAACTTATATAATACAGCTAACTTCCAATTGTTGCCAAATGACTGGTAGAAGATTAATGTAGGCATACACCACATAATACCCTTAATTGGTTTCAGAAAAAAATATGGTGGTAGGTACAATAATATTACAGATTACAGTTAGTTCTATAAGAATGATGTCTTAAATAGGCAACTGGTTAAATTGAAGAATAATTCTTGACTTTGAGGTTTGGCTTAGTTGTGATGTATGAATGACAAAATGGAATTAGGTTGAGCAAATTTATTGGGGTATGATTGAACATACCCCAATATGATATAATACGATATATGTATGATAGAGTCAGTTTTATATAGCAGATAAAGAACTGGGTTTGGAATTCAAAAGACTGGGGTTCATCTTCTGTGTGTGACAATTGCTAGCTGTGTAATCCTGAGCAAATTACTTAACCTTTATATGCCTCACTAAATGATATATATTTTCCATTTGTGGGTTCCCCAAGGTGATGAACTCATAGTCCTTTCATATATTTCCTTATGACTGAACTTAAGGAGCACCAAACAAAGTAGAACCAAACATTGGGAAGCATTCATACCACGAAGTATCAGATCTGGTCTTTTCTTTTTGTTGGATAAGGGATATTTTAGTCACATGTTTGCGTGATATGCGTGGAGGTTTATTATTTATTAAGCTCTGGTGCCAGTAATTTTCTAAAAGTTAGCAAACAATAATTAATAAAGCAGAACTATTAAGACTAGATGTCTCTCTACGCAACAATAAGATAGAGCCTCTGCTCCTCTGTGGTCCATATTCCTTTCATTGGTGAACTCTCCTCTTGCTTCAATTCTTTCTGGGATATCAGTTAGGGGAATGAAACTATATGTCTTTTCTCCTTTCCCTGACAAACGCCACCACTGTTGGAAACTATCATGGCAGGGGAATGTTTTCTTACCACTAAAGCCTGAATTCTCTTTTCTTTTCTGATCTCGCTCCAGCTTGTCCCCTAGTTGCTTAGGAAGACTTAATCCACCAGGCATCCCCTAACTCTTGACCCCTGCTACTTTTCCCTACTAGAATGTGATAAGTAGTATAGTTGAGGTGGAGCCAAGATAGTGGAAAAAAAGCTGTGACTTCCCTGAGCTATCCCCAAGACTCCTCCAAATACCTTCAAACAATTTCTGGAGCAGCAGAACCCACAAAAGGACAGGGTAAAATCATTTTCCAGCCAAAGACAGCTTAGAAGGTTGACAGGAAAGATCTGTTGTACCAGGTGAGAGTGGAGTCCAGTCCAGAACAGGTCACATGGTGCAGACCCAGGCCCAGCCCCAGAGAAGCAGGCTTCAGAAGCCTCTGAATCAGCTGCAGCAGCAGCTCCTTCTGGAACTCAGCCAATGGGCAGTGGGGGGGGGGTCAAGTGGTTGGCCAAGGGGAGATTATGGGGGTCTCTTTGCTGAGGCAAGACTCTATTGTTTTGCCCATGCTTGGATCTGGGTCACAGTCTTGTGTAGCAGCCCATGAAGGAGAGGAGCATGGTCACGCCAGAGCTTGCAGTCACAGTGGAGCAGGATTCTATTCTGGGTTAGAGGGCAGAGAAGAAGGCCTGTGATTGCTGGCAGACCAGAGCACAGGCCAGGGGTGAACGTGCCTTTCCTTAAATCATACCACCTTGCAGTAACTAGGGACTTACAAATTCTTAAGAGTATCTCAGAGGACAGCTGCTCAAACCCCCTGAAGTTTGAGACTGTGTAGCCTCTACCCTGGAATCAGTGCCCCACTTTAAGAAGGATTTAAAAGTCAAGAAGTAGGCTGGGAAAATGAGCAAACAGTAAAAAATGCTGACCCTAGAAAGTTTCTATGGTGACAAGGAAGATCAAAATGCACCCTCAGAAGAAGATAACAAAGTCAAAGCTCCTACATGCAAAGCTTCCAAGAAAAATATGAATTGGTCTCAGGCCATAGAAGTGCTCAAAAAGGACTTTGAAAATAAAGTAACAGAGGTAGAGGAAAAATGGAAAGAGAAACGAGAATGATGCAAAAAAATAATGGAAAAAAAGTCAACAGCTTGAAAAGCCAAATTGACTAAATGGAAAAGAAGATACAAAAGCTCTCTGAAGAAAACAAGTCCTTAAAAGTTAGGATTGAGCAAATGGAAGCTAATGACTTTATGAGAAATCAAGACAATAAAGCAAAACCAAAAGAATGAAAAAATAGAAGGCAATGTGATATCTCCTTGGAAAAACAACTGACCGAGAAAATAGATCCAGGAGAGATAATTTGAAAATTATTAGACTACCTAAAAAAAAGAGCTTAGACATCATCTTCCGAGAAATTGTCAGGGAAATTTGCCCTGATATTCTAGAATTAGAGGTAAAATAGAAATGGAAAGAATCCACTTATCATCTCCTGAAAGAGATCCCAAAAGGAAAACTTCCAGGAATATTATAGCCAAATTCCAGAGCTCCCAGGTCAAAGCAAAAATATTGCAAGCAAACAGAAAGAAACAATTCAAGTTCTGTGGAGCCACAGTCAGGATAACACAAGATCTAGCAGCTTCTACTCTAAAAGATTGGAGGGCTTGGAATATGATATTCTAGAGGTCAAAGGAACTGGGATTACGACCAAGAATCACCTACCCAGCAAAATTGAGTATAATCTTTCAGGGGAAAAATGGGAATTCAATGAAAGAGAAGACTTTCCAGCATTCATGATGAAAAGACCTGAATTAAATAGAAAATTTGACTTTCAAATATGAGACCCTAGAGAAGCATAAAAAGGTGAACAGGAAGAAGAAATAATGAGGGATATTAAAAGGTTAAACTGTTTACATTCCTACATGGGAAGATGATTCTTCCAAATCATAAGAATTTTCTCATGATTAGGGCAGCTGAATGGAGCATATTTAGATAGAGGGCACAGGTGTGAGTTGAATATGAAGGGATGACATTTTTAAAAAATAAAATTAAGGGGTGAGAGGAATGAACTGGGCTAAAGGGAAAGGGAGAGGTGGAATGGGGTAAAGTTTTTCACATAAAAAAAGCAAGAAAAAGCTTATGGAATGGAGGGGAAGATGGGGGAGGTGTGGGGGAGTGAATGAACCTTACTCTCATCAGAATTGGCTCAAAGAGGGAATAAAATGCACACTCAATTGTGTAGAGTAATCTATCTTACTCTGTAGGAAAGTAGGAGGGGAAAGGGATAAGGAGGGTGGGGTTGAAAGAAGGGAGGGCAGATTATGGAAAGGGGCAGTCAGAATCAAAACACTTTTGAGGAGGAATAGGGTGAAAGAAGATAGAAAATAGAGTAAATGTAATGGGGAGGGAATAGGATGGAGGGAAATACAATTAGCAATAGTAACTGAAAAAATTTGAAGAAGTTTGTCTGATAGGCCTCATTTCTCAAACACATAGAGAACTGAGTCAAATTTTTAAAAATAAGAGTCATTCCCTGATTGATAGATTATCAAAAGACATGAAATTTTCAGATGAAATAATCAAAGCTACCTATAGCCATGTGAAAAATGCTCTAACTCACTATTGATTGGAGACATTCAGATCAAAACAATTCTGGGTACTACCTCATACCTATTGGATTGGATAATAGGACAGCAGAGGAAAATGACAAATGTTGTAGGGGATATAGGGGAAATGAGACATTAATACACTCTTGCTAAAGTTGTAAACTGATTCAAACATTCTGTAGAGAAATTTGGAACTATGGTCAAAGGGCTATAAAACCATGCATACTCTTTGACCTAGTAATACCATCACTGTGTCCAAAAAGAAATTTTTTAAAAAGTTGAATTCGAAATTGGGAAGATGCCCATCAATAGGGGAATGATTGAACAAATTGTGGGATGAGATTATGATGGAACGATACTGTTCTATAAGTAATGATGAGCAGTATGCTATCAGAAAAACCTGGAAAGACTTACATGAGCTGATGCGAAGTGAAATGTACTGTATACAAAATAATAGCAATATTGTAAGATGATCTGCTGTGAATTATTTAGTTATTTTCAGCAATACAATGACCCAAGACAACTCTGAAGGACTGATGAAAAATGTAATCCATCTACATAGAAAGAACTGATGGTATCTGAATACAGATCGAAGCATAATTCTCTTTGTTAATTCCTTTTTCTAAAGTTTTTTTTTTGTCTGTTTTCTTTTGTGGTAAAATAATGGAATTTTGGCAGATTGATTGGGATGGGCCACACCTGTCCTGTCCTGTGTGATGTATGCTGCTAATGTCAGCAGAAGAAAACACTCTCCAATTGAATTTGAAGGATATCCCCTTTTGGGGGAGGGAGAGTAAACGCTCACTGAAGGGAGCAAACTTTCTTTCTGGTCATCTGAGCTGCAGGAGCAGATGGGAGAGAGATTTTTTTCTTGGCAGTTTGTCCTGTGGGCCCTGGCTGCATGGCTATTTCCCATTGAAACTATGGACCCCAGGTGGTGAGTTAACAAATGAGCCCTGCTCTTTTGAATTAGCTGAACTGGAAGTGAGATTGAAGATTGTATAGATTTAGATTAGATTTAGGGGGATTATACATTTTTCTTTTTCCCTATTCCCTTGTCTTTGACTTTATTAATTTCACCTTTGCTGCATATTTTATTACCATTAATAAAATCTGATTCGTTTGTGGAAATGAGGCTGTTAGGCTCCTTTCTTATTGGCCTGGGAGAAATATCTAAAGTCAGTTCAGAGGGGAGGGAGCTTTGGACCTAGAAGTCCCTCATTATTTTCTGGACCCCAATATTTTAGCGAGCCACCCAATTAACTGTCCCCATTAGCCAACCTGGCTAATGTGAAAATGTTTTGTATGACTAAACATGTATAACTTATATTGAATTGCTTGAGTTCCTAAGGGGGCTGGGGTGGGGAGGGAGGGGGAAGAGAATTTGAAACACAGAGTATTAAAAAATCAATGTTAAAATTTATTTTTACATGTAATTTGGGAAAAAAAATTCTTATGAAGCTAAAACAAAACCAAAAACAAAGCCCAAACAAACAATAAGATTGTGATAAGTGTTTGGTTAATAGTTCTCACCTAAGGGTTTTCATAACAATTTGGTGATTGGTATTGCAACGTGGTGCTAAGAATCATACATAGAGGGGCAGCTAGGTGGCACAGTGGATAATGCACTGGCCCTGGATTCAGGAGGACCTGAGTTCAAATTTGGCCTCAGACACTTGACACTTACTAGTTGTGTGACCTTGGGCATGCCACTTAACCCTCATTGCCTCACCCCCCTCCCCAAAAAGAATCATACATAGACACTTCATTAAGTATTTTTATTTATTAATTTTTTTTTAGTGAGGCAATTGGGGTTAAGTGACTTGCCCAGGGTCACATAGCTAGTAAGTGTTAAGTGTCTGAGGCCAGATTTGAACTCAGGTACTCCTGACTCCAGGGCTGGTGCTCTATCCACTGCGCCACCTAGCTGCCCCTATTAAGTATTTTTTTAATGAGATATGCTTAGAGAAGTAAGTACAATCATTTGGAGTTCTTTAAAATAATATCTGATATTTTTATAATGTTTAAAAGCTTAGAGAATGCTCTCTTCACAATTCTTGGAAGTAGGGAGTGAAAGCATTAGTAAAGAGATGTCAGAATAAAAAGGAATGTAAATCCAATACATGAATAACTACTTGCTGGGTATGTTATAATGAGGATTCCTTTGGGGTCTGGATTGAACTAAGATGACTTCTGGGGATCTCTCCAACTCTCCAATTCTATGCTCCTGTGACAGAATGTGGGCTACTTGAGGGCAGGGACCGTTTTTGTCTTTATATTCTTTGCATCTGGCTCTTAATGAATACCTCTTAAATTCATGCCACCTTTATTATGGTCAGCTACAATTCAGAGGAAAGACAAATTTATTAACATAAACAGGTATTCATCTATGCTTCCTAATATGAAAGAGGGATTAAACTTGTTCTTCTTAGGCCAAGAGGGCAGAACTGGGACAAAACGAGTAAAAAAAAATATAGGGAGGTATATTTTGGTTTAATACAAGGGAAAATTTTCTTATAATTAGAACTGGTCAAAACTGGATTCATCTACCTCAGGAAGAAATTCCCAGTCAGATGTGATCTTCTACTGGAGATTAGATGACTATTTTATCAAGTATATTGTGAAGATAATTCAAGTATATCTGGACTAGGTGACTTTTGATGTCATTTCCAACACTAAAATTCCATGATATTATATTGATCAATTCATTATACATACACAATCAAAGTGGTATATTAGGGAGTCCAAGTAGTCAGTGTAGAACAACAATTTACTTATAAAATTTAGAACATTTAAAGTCTGGGTCATATCCATCACCCATTCACTAGGCACAACCCAAAGAGAGGGCTATACCCAGACAAATTTACCTGGTTTTGCAAACAAAGGGGTTCTTATGAAGCCACCAGACCCAATGCCAACAAAAATCCTATAGCTTCCCCAGAAACCATTGGTTTCTGCTCTTTGAGATTGAACTTTTGACTGGATATTTCAAATGTTAGCTCTGTAAGATTCTGGGTGGCTGGTAATGTTTTGGGGGTAGTTTTTTGCTCAGCAAGATGAAGAACCTAAGCAATCTTCTACCAACCTATCAGAAGACAGATGTCAAACTTCTTATGACACAAGTTACCCAGGAAGTCAATCCCTTTAGGGCCCTAATGGAGAAGCATTGTGAAGTATTCAGCTCAGATTCAATGAACTGACAGATATGATTACTGAGTTACTATAGTGACCTTTGAAAATTTGTGGTTAATTGAAGAGGTGCCACAAGGTTAGACAAATACACCAATTTTCAAAAGAAACAACAATGTGAAGTCTTAAAAAATAAGCCATTGAGCTTGACTTCAACTTTTGGCAAAAAATATATTTACAAAAAGATATTTTGTGAGCATTCAGACAAAATATTCACTGCCCCTTGAAAGTCATTGCAGCTTCATCAAGAGATCCTGGCCATATCAAAACAACCTCCTTCCTTCCTTCCTTCCTTCCTTCCTTCCTTCCTTCCTTCCTTCCTTCCTTCCTTCCTTCCTTCCTTCCTTCCTTCCTTCCTTCCTTCCTTCCTTCCTTCCTTCCTTCCTTCCTTTTTTCCTTCCTTCCTTCCTTCCTTCCTTCCTTCCTTCCTTCCTTCCTTCCTTCCTTCCTTCCTTCCTTCCTTCCTTCCTTCCTTCCTTCCTTTCTTCCTACCTTTCATCCTTCTTTTCATCTCTCCTTCCTTCCATAGATCAGGAAAATACCAAAAGCATAGTATTCTTGAATTTCAGCAAATCATTTAACCAAAACTTACAGTATATCCTAGAGAATAGTCAAATTAGGCTGATTAAGAATTATGTAAACAACTGGACCCAATGGGAAGTAATTAATGGATCAATTTCAATATGGTGGGAAATCTCTAGTGTAGTAACCCAGGGATTTGTCCTTGATTCAACATATTTTTAATGAATTCATTGAAGATGTAGGTGAAGTCCTTTTCAAATTTGCTAATGACAGAAAGATGTGAGAGTTAAGAAATAAGGCAATGGATTCAATAATCAAAAGCATCTCAATAGTATAAAATGACAGGCCAAATATAATACAATATAATTTGATAAACATACATCCTACAGTTTGAGTAAAAATAAAATAAGTACAATGAGTTCAGGTTGAAGAAGGTGTGGCTAAGCAACAAGTTGTGTAAATCACATCTAGGGATTTTATTGGATTGAAAGCTTAATAGATTTCCACTGTGTAATGTGCAGTCAAAAAGCTAATGTCATCTTAGGTTGCTTTAAGGGAGGAATAATGTTCAGATACCCTGACCCAGTGAAATATCAGATTATGTTTGCACTATCACCTTCTCTTTGCCATATTTTAGATTATTGACAATCTTAACTGCACAGAAGACCGAAGTGATGGGTAAAGAGGGGCTCAAAGACTGTGTTATCAAGTTGAAGGAACTGAAGATGCTTATCCTGAAGATGAGAAAAATTAGGTGAAACATAAGAGCTATATTAAAAATTTTAAGGGATCTCATTAGGAAGAGAGATTAGATTTTATCTGGTCCTAGAGAACAGAACTATGAACAATGGGTAGAATCTGAAGAGGCAGATTTCAAATTTAGGCAATGAGATAAATTTCATAAGGATTAACTCTGTAAAAAAATGGAACAAGCTGCCTCTAGAGGTGGTGAATTCCCTATGCCTGGATGTTGTCAGGCAAAGTAACAGGTGGAGATCACCATTTATTAAAAATGTTGATGGAAGGATTCCTGCTAAAGGAAAAGTTGAATTACATGATCTCAGTGTTCTCTTCAGATTGTCTGAATATCCCCTGCTGTCATGTAGACAGATTCCAATTCAGAATTAACAGCTTGATATTTGATCTATTGGACCAACTGGTTTCAATATCAGTGTTCACCAAATTGAACCTCTGTGGATTATACAACTTTGAATATAGGAAGGCAAGCATAGGAAAGAGCCAAACTCAGTAGAATGATGCTATTTGACTTATTCAATGTTTTCACAGTCTTGCCTAGGTTTCTAAACTCTATTTTAAAATACTTTTGGTATTGTGGGTATTAGAGTGGAGGGAGGGTTTGTTTCCATAAAAATCTCATTTGCTCTCAGCATCCTGACTGTTGTACACTCAATTGCTATGAGTCATCTTCTAATGCCTACTCCAACACTGTCTGTCAGGTTGGAGAGGTGCAAAGAAAGACACCATTACTGGGACATATAATGGGCTAGAAGAAAACATACATGTTTCATGTAAGGTAGAGGTTGAAAGTGGAAGATACCTCCATCAGTTAAATACCTTTAGCTGTTCCTTAATTTTGTGTGAAGCTACAACCATATTTTGAGAGCTTACTGTCCAGTAACTTGGGTGCTACTAGATGCATTTGAGCTCCACTGTGACATAGTGTGGGATTGAAACACAGATTTTAAGTCATCTCATTTATCAGGTTGTTGTCTACTATATCCTAGTCCCTGTAAGTGTTGGTCATGAAACAGCTGAGGTTCCTATGTCTTGTCCAGTGAATGTGATGGTATTTCCATATTATTTGATGTACCTACCTCTGTTCTACCTTTTGGGACAGACCAAGAGAAAGGTGCAATGAAAATGTAAGCATCCAGGGAAACTAAGCCTGGCATATGCCTTTAAGTCACCTACCCACAGTAGACAGAAATGTGCTAAATTACTTGAATAAAAGAGCTGTATTCAATTCTATACTGTCACTTTTTTACTGTTTTCAACTTTGCATCTCTCATAGTTGCTGAAAATTTTAAGCATTCTGTTAGACACTGTAGAAGAAGGTACTACATTCAATGTTCTCAAACACCAGTTTTTCTTGACTTCTACCTTGATATTCTTAATCCCTATGCATTCATTACAAAGATAAATATAGTTGTAGTTGAGACATCCGCTGTAGTCAGTGCTTCCTCTTCCTCCCACTTGCTTCTATCCCATGTCATAGCCCTGCAAATACTTCTCCTGTGAGTTGGCTTTGGCTGAAAAGAAATTTACTACATGAGAAGAGATATTTATTATACATGCCATGTTTGAAGTGTGTAGAAACTGTACTGTGATGGGCAGCTAACTCAGTACCCCATTACTGTCCATATTGATTATGAGAATTTGGAGTTCTGCCAGATAGCCCAACAGCTTAGTCAACATCATATCCATTGGGTATTATTTTTTTAAAAAACAAAGTGTTAATTTGATTCTTTCTGTTTTTCAGGACACCACAACCATTAGGCAAGTGCATTTTTAATAGAACCAAGTACATAAATCACCACATCAGGACTCCCTGTAGTGTATACCATAAACTTCCAAATGACTCATCCTTCACTGGACTTACTGGATCTGAGCTGACAACAGCAGACACAGGATGCCCATATGGAGGAACGGCTGCTTCCACTTCAAACTGGCATGACCCCAGCACCTGCAGGAGAACCAGTCTCCAAAGGAGTCTTGCTCCTCATTCAAACCTTTATATCTCTACCCTAGAGGGACCTAATAGGTGACTCTCTGTTTTTACTGAGAAAGCCTCAAAGTTTAATACATTGGCACCTACAAAATCTTGGGTGCTGTTGGCTGAGAGTTTTGGTGATCATATATGTAACATAATGTCCACTGGCATGTCTCATCTAACAAGGACTGTGCTTGATCCAAGAACACTGTAGGGGCTAGAAGGTTTGCTACAATCCCTGGCAATTCCCCTCCATGCCAGGTGGCTGGATTGCTGGACTTGGTCATAAGCTTACTCCCATCCAGGACAATTATGCCATTCCAGTAATGGCAGATACCCTTATCAAGATGTTCCATTTCCTCCCCTGTGCTGGGGATTCCAACTTTGCCAATTCTACCTGCCTTTTCCTGAAAGAAGATTCTTGGGTCCATAAGCTTCTCTCCCACATTTCCTTTGAATGGGGCCCTCATTTAATATCTCACTTCTGGGTTTCACCATTCAAGGCTCTTCTGGTAAAACTTCTGGTAAAACTCTCAGAGATATCTGTGAACTCATCCCCTCTCTTTTTCTCCAGAAGATTGTTCCCACTATCACTCTCTCTCTCTAATGTTGAATCTTTTTTTCCTAGTTCCTTCACTACTATCTACATACATATCTAAGTCTCCCCCATCCTTTAAAAATATTTGCTCGATCCATCTCTTTTCTTTTGTACTATTTCTCATGCTTGACATAAATTCCTTCTTTACCTTATACAATCTTCTATGTTCCTCAAGACTCAGCTCAAATAGTCTCTTCTGCATAAGGCTTTTCCTGATTTCCCCATGATATAGTGCCCCCTCCTATCTGATCTGCTGTCTATTTCAAATTTATTCTCTATATACTTATTTGTGCATATACTGTCTCTTTTAGTACAGTTCAAAAACCACGAGAATAAATATGTTTAATTTTTGTATTAGTTTTTTTTTCCCACTAGAAAGCATGATGGCTGGCAGAGTAGAAGCTTAATAAACGCTGATTGACTAATTGATTGAGATGAGGAAAGTTCTTAAAAAAAACCTTTCACTCAAGGTTTGAATTGAGTTTTACTATAATTGTTGAGGTAAAGTATAATACGAAATCTCTCTCAAAGGTTTCTCTTGATTTACATTTTCTTTTTATTTTCAATATCTCTACACAACACAATATTCATAAATGAAGGGATTTCTTGTATTTGATTTTTAGAAAAACAGCCTCCAGTACCTCAAGCTTCTGTTGAACTAGTTTTCATTGAAGCCAGTGACACCTATGCTATGGAGCAGCATGCAGTTAGCTATGAGGCAAGTGACTATGAATAATTTCAGTTGATGATTTCATTTCTGTAGCTTTGTTGGCTGACTCTTTCATATAAACATAGACTCATACAGTGGGGAGGAGCCTTGGAATGGATCCCATTTCCCATTTCATTCAGCCCTTTTACTCATTCTTATCAGTTTTATAAATTATAACATTTTGAATGGATATTTAGAATTCAATGGCATAAAGAGAAAGTCAATCAAAGAGGGATAGGATGCTCTCAAGCCTGAAATTCAGAAGACAGAAATCCAAATAATTCCATTGAGGAAGAAAAGGGGTAGTTACCTAAAGAGAGCAGTATATTCAGAGGGAACTCATCAACAAACAATAAAAATAAACATGCTGAGAAGATGACAAGAGGGCAGGAAACATTAGATCGAGGACACATTACAAATAAAACACTGCCAGAGGTTGATACAAAAAGAGAAATTACAAAATTCCTGACATAAAGGAGCTTAAAATCTCCTTGGAGGAAAATAAAAATATACAACTAAATAAAATGTCAGGAAATTTGAAAAGTCCAGACAGAGTGCCTTAAAAAGGCACGTTCTTTCAGCTGGGATAACAAGGAAAAGCTCTGTGAAATGAATTGCATCTGGACTAGGTATTAGAAAATGATAAGGAACTCAATGGGGAGCATTCTATGGGAATGGAGTATGTGAAGGTTGCAGAAACTAGGAAGAGACTGAGAAATAGTTAACAGTGCCCAGTTTAACTAAAATATAGAGTACACAAAGTGGGAATATTACCAAATAAAGTCAGAAAAGTAGCTTGGAGACAGGCTGTGAAAAGACTTTTTTAAAAAAAAATTTTCCTTGCAAAGTCAAATATTATTTTATTTTAAAAATACATTTAAGAGTTAGAGTACAATCACTGAACCTTTAGATAACTATATAAATTTAATAATTATTCAGAAACACACAGATTAAACATGAGATTTTCCTTTAAAAATGAAGGTGGAAAACACAAAGGGATTTACCAAAGTCACTTTGTCATTTAAAAAAAAATCCAGTTGTGAGTGTGGTGAGTGTGGTTGTGCCAAACCACGGTAGGACTCCTCTGAACCCGCCTTTCTCAGTTAGCTAGTCATTTACATAACTTTTAAAAAAGTATATAGGCCTCAGCACAACAGGCAAACAATGGCACATCATTATATATGAGCTGCAATAAAGTCAAACAACCATACTTATTAAAGAATCATTGTGGATCTCTTTTTTTAAAAAAAAATTAATTAAGAATTTTTTCCCTACCTTACATTTACAAACAAATTGTAACACTGATTTTTAAAACTGTGTGTTCCAAATTCTCTTCTTCCCTCCCTACCCCCCTTAAGAACTCAAGCAATTCAATATGTTTTACATGTGCAGTCATACAAAACATGGCAAACAAAAAGTCTTTAGAAAGAGGAAATAACAACAACAACTGCATTTTTCATAAGTCATAGTTGTCTTGGATCACTGCATTGCTGAAAATAATTAAGTGATTCACAGCAGATCATCTTACAATATTGCTGCTATTTTGTATATAGTACATTTCACTTTATATCAGCTCATGTAAGTCTTTCCAGGTTTTTCTGATAGCATCCTGCTCACCATTTAAAAAAATAGTAATAGATTTCCTTACAATACACCCATGAGATTGATTATTGCAACAACAGTAATAACTAACCTTTATATAGTCCCTTATACCCGAGAAATAATTTGCTTTTCAATAGCCCAGCAAAGTAAGTGCCATCACCATCATCATCCTCATCCTCATCTTACATTGTTCTTGCCTCTGCTTCAAATTTTAACTGTTTCCCTCTATCTTATTCACTACCCATGATATTTACTCTATTTTCTGTCTTCTTTTACCCTATCCCTCCTCAAAGTGTTATGCTTCTGACAGCCCTTCTCCCAATCTGCCCTCCCTTCCTTCATCCCTACCCCCTTATTTCCTTCCCCTCCCATTTTCCTTCAGGGCAAGATATCTTACTATACCCACTTGAGTGTGTATGTTTTTCCCTCTTTGAGTCAATTCTGATGAGAGTAAGGTTCATTCACTCTGGTATTCCTCCCCCATCTTCCCCTCTACTCCATAAGCTTTTTCTTGCTTCTTTTATGTGAGATGGTTTACCTCATTCCACCTCTCCCTTTGTGGAAAGACTTAAGTGCCCGGCTAAATGGTTTGCAGTTTGCCCTATAGGCAATATGGAGTCATTTCCTTCCTTCCTTCCTTCCTATCCTTCCTTATTCAATGACTTACTTTTCTATTTTTAAAAATACCAAATAGTTAAGATAACTAGTACTTTACAATATAGGCTGGGGTCTGAAATTGCTATTCCTCTTTATTTCTACCTTTCTACACAATGATTAAGCTTGATATTTTGGACCATTTGTTCCTCCAAATGAAATTTTTGGGGGGAATATTTTGTATAGCTTTGTAAGATATCCCTTTGTTTGATTTATTTGGCACTAAATTTTTTTTTTTTTTTTTGGTGAGGCAATTGGGGTTAAGTGACTTGCCCAGGGTCACACAGTTAGTAAGTGTTAAGTGTCTGAGACCGGATTTGAACTCAGGTACTCCTGACTGCAGGGCCGGTGCTCTATCCACTGCACCACCTAGCTGCCCCGGCACTAAATTTTAAAATTCATTTTGGTAGTATTGTTGGTCATCCAGTTGTTTTTTATTTAAGGAATACTTGGTAATTGTATCTATAGATATCGTGTATGTTTTGGTAGATCACTCCCAGATATTTAGTGTATTTTGTAGTTATTTTGGACAAGACTTTTTTTTCTATTATTGGCTCATGGATTTTTATTCCTTACTATATAGAAACATATTTGATTTAATGAGTTTATCTTGTAGCCCCAAATTTTAATGACATTAATTATGTCATTCATTTTCTTTGTTGATTTCCTGAGATTTTCTAAGTAAAACATCATGTTATTAGAAAAGAGGGATAAATTTGACTTTTCTTTGACTATCTTTTAATTTTTTTTCTCTTGACTCATTATTATTGCTAACATTTCTAGAATTCTGTTAAATAACAGTGAGGAAAGGGAGTGTTCTCGCCTTACTCCTTTGAGAATTGGAATAATGCCCCCCTGATAGGAGGAATATTTTGTGACCTCTGGCCTGAGGACATAGCCATGTGGCCTTGGCATTAGGAAGTGATGTTTGCTCATAGGTACTGTCAATCAAAGCTATTAGCCACTTAGCTTGGAGGTGTGTGTGTGTGTGTGTGTGTGTGTGTGTGTGTGTGTAGACTACCCTGTTTCCTGTTTCACATGAGGCTTCTGGGAGGAGGAAGGGGGGTGAGTGGGTTCTTTTTCACCTGGGACCTGGGTTTGAGTGTAGCTGAGATGCTGGCTCCCTGAGATAGATGAAGGAATCTTGGCCTCTTTCTCTCTCCTCACCAAATTCTTATGCTTCTTAATAAATACTTAAAAGTCTAATCTCTTGCTAAAACTTATGGTGACCACTCATTAGATTTTTAGACAGTCTAGCTAGAATTTTAGCCCCTTACAGATAGCAACTCTACACTCCTGTCTTTTATTAGGAAAATTTCTGATGTTCCTCTATTGCATACAATGCAATTTCTGATGTTTATTGAATGCTAGCTTTTAGTTTAAAGTTGATGATTGTTATCTTTTTTTTTTTTTTTTTTTGCAGGGCAATGAGGGTTAAGTGACTTGCCCAGGGTCACATAGCTAGTAAGTGTTAAGTGTCTGAGGCCAGATTTGACCTCAGGTCCTCCTGAATCCAGGGCTGGTGCTATATCCACTGTGCTACCTAGCTGCCCCCAATTCTTCTTTTTTTTTTAAATCCCTCTCTGCATTTACTGTGAAGGGTTTTTTTCTTAATAGCATAAATAAGTATTGTACTATGTTGAAAGCTTTTTCCTGAATCTAATGACATAATCGTGTTGTTTGAACTTCTCTATGATGATGTTAATGTTTTCCCAATGATGAATAATACTTATATCCCTGGCATAAATCAATTATTATCATAGTGAATGATTTTTGGATGAATTTCCATAATAATTTTTGCCAGTATTATTTAAAATTTTTGAAATGATATTCATAGATGATATTTCTCTATAGTAATTTTTCTTTGCTTAATACATCCTCTGGTTTGAGTTTCAGGATTATATTTATATAATGAAAGGAGCTTGGGAAAGTGTTTTTTATTCTCAAATTTGGAGAAAAATTTGTGGCATATAGATATTAAATTTAACTTTAAAAGTTTAATAAAATTCTCCTACAAATCCATCTGGACCACCTTGCTTATTTTAAAATTTATTAGTTCTACTATAGTCTATTGGGTTTTCAATTTATCCTCTTATTTAAAAGGTTTCATCATTTGTACTTATTTTTCCTTGATTTGTTACATTTCTAATTTTAATTTTTTATTGTTTTATTTTTATTTTTAATTTCTGGAATAAAACAGGCCTTTCCATAAAACAATACAATAAAAAGATGATTGCACATGAAAGTGTGAATCTATGATGCACAACTTGCTATTCCAGAATCACCATGTAAATTTCTCTTTTTTTCTGCTCTCCCTCCACCATAGGGATGACTACCATTAGACATTTATTATTATTGCCTTTCTAATTTTTAAAATTACATACACGTTTTTAACCCTCTGGTTTTTGTATTGTTAAGGTATATGTTTAAGGCTATAATTTTTCCTTTAAGGAGTACTTAAACACATCAAAGAAATTTTATTATGTTGCCTTGTCATTATGATTGTCTTCCATAGTTATTAATCATTCCTATGGTTTGTTCTTTGGCCCACTCTTTAGTTAGGATTTCATTATGAAGTCTAAATTGAGGTCTATGTCTTTTACTTGTTTTACCTGAATTTATTTTTATTTTTTATTTCATTGTAGTCTGTAATGGAAGTGTTTAATATTTACTTTTCATTCATATTTGCTTACAAATTTCTACACCTTAATATATAGCCCACTTTTGTACAGTGTGCCATGTGGTGCTGAGAAATATGTATAATATTTAGTGGTCTCATTCGGAAGGCACCATAAATCTTTTATTTCTAAATTTTAGCTCTAATTCCAAGTTTGCTTAGTTTTTTATTTTCCCTTGTATTTGTATTTATGTTAGATTACTCCAGGTGTGAGAAAACAACATTAAATATCCTGCTCTTGTTGCATTGCTATAAATCTTTTTTGACTCAATTAATTTTTCCTTTATGATTTTAGATACTCTTCCATTAGATGCATGTATTTATACTGGTTTGTTATTCATCATTCCCTTAAGAAAAATGTAATTTACTTTTTATCTTTATTGATAATTTGAATTTTTCTTTGTTTAACAGCATGACTGCCACTCTTTTTTATTCATGTGATACATGATAAATTTTCTCTTTATATATGCACACACACATAACTCCTTACTTTTTAATGTAGTTCTTGTATTCAACAAGTTGTGGAATTTTGTTTTATTAGTCATTTTGCCACTCTTTAATTTTATTGGATTGTTTAATCCATTCTCATTTAGCTTTATGAGCTGTTTGTTTTCCTCCGTTTTAGGCTCTGATATTATTTTAAAATATTTTAATTGCTTTCCTGTTTTAAATCAATACATCTTCTCTAGTGTCATTTGAAGTATTTTGATGCAAACTTACCTATTGCCACAGGCTCTCTACCCCCCTTCCCTTTTCACCTCACAGTACAGTTTTTTAGCCCTTTCCCTTATTTTGCACTTTTACTTAAATTATTTATTTCTTTTGACTTCTTTTCTTTATCTCTTGCCTCCTTTGTTTTTCTCTTTAATTGTTCCATTTGGTTTAAGTAGTTAGTTTTTAAAAATCCTACTTGTTCTTCTAACTTAATTTGCTTTTTTAGTTTTTTTATTCCTTTTTAAGTTTTTTTCCTTTGTTCTAAATTTATTCTACTTTTACTATTGTGACTTAAAATTTATTCTCTGATTTGTGGTCTGTATTCATTTTTATTCAATCTTTAATGAATTCCACCTTTATGTTCCTCATGGAGTTAAAATTTCTGTAGTACCAGGTTTGAGTTCCTTCTTTCATTATTTTCTGTTATTGGCTTTATAGATCTTGCCCCATTGTATTTTAGAAGTGTGAGTTCATGATGGAAGTATTGTAGGAAGAAATAGTGTCCCATTGTAAAAATTACATTATTGTCCAAATTTTGGGGTCCAATGCTATCCATTCCCTTCCCACGATCTTTGCCATTCCCACTTGCCATGACATCTCATTTTTAGGTCTATGTCATTGTAAACTTCCCCCTTTCTGGATATTAACTCACCCGAGGAGTTCACAGTTCTTTTCTCCTAGGGAAAGATATTAAGATAGTAGTATCTCATTGTGCAGCTACCTCCCTTTGCTCCAATCAAACACTTCGTAAGGTATCCATTTACCATTGCAGGCATACACTTCTCCTGTTGAAGCTGACTTCAATGAGACCCTTTATCTCATGGGATTGAGTACTCCTCTTACTGCTCCAATTTCAATCTTTTATTTATGCCACCGTTTCATTCTCATGTAGCCCCTCTTCTGCAAAAAGGAGTCATCATCCCTTCACTGTTCAGACAGGGGCTTGATAAAGGTCCATCATTCATTCTCCTTTGTCCTTCACCACTTTCTTCCCATTTCTTTTCACACTCTCCCTCTTTAATTTTTTTTTTTTTTTGCAGGATAATGAGAGTTAAGTGACTTGTCTAGGGTCACACAGCCAGTAAGTGTCAACTGTTTGAGGTCAAATTTGAACTCAGGTCCTCCTGAATCTAGGGAAGGTGCTTTAATCCACTGTACCACCTAGCTGTACCTACCACTTCTTAATTTTGTACTACAAAATATCTTGATTCACCTTTAGGGAAGTTATAGGATTTATTTAGTGGTGCCAGTTCTGGATTTCTATCTTCATTTCTTGTTTCTTTAAGTTCTGCTTACATCTTTATACTTCTATGTACTTTTTTCTTTCTTGATGATCCCTATGTAAAACAATAACTTTTAATATTAGCAATATATTTAATTTCCTATTCTTTCCTTGGTAATTGCATTTACTTGCATTCATCTTTTTAGCATATTAAATTACTGATTAGGTTCAGGGTTGCCAGGTATAACATTTCTGGTTGCAGTTTGAGCCCCTTTGCTTTTCAGAATATAGTATTCCATTCACTTTTGCAGTTTTCTACTGGATATAGAATAACCTTATGTTATTTGAATTTAATTTCCTATACACTTGAAGGTCTTTCTTTGGGCATCTTATAGAATTTGGTGTTTATTGTAGAAATAATTAAATTTAGATGCTTTGCATCTTGAAGTTTGAAGTATAGGGATTTTTTTCTTGAAAGCCATTTGTGGATCTTTTTATTGTTACTTTGCTTTTTATGTTCAGGAGTTCTAGGCAGTTTTATTTTGTTATTTCTAGCATTATGTTATTATTTTTATTTGTCATATTTTTCCAGGAGACATATATTTTTACATTGTTTCTGTATATGAAGTCCATGTTTCTGGCTTGTATAGAGATCATTTTTTTTTTTTTGCAGGGCAGTGAGGGTTAAGTGACTTGCCTAGGGTCACACAGCTAGTAAGAGTCAAGTGTCTGAGGTTGGATTTGAACTTGGGTCCTCTTGAATCCAGGGCTCCCCCCCCCAGATCTTTTTTTTTAAAGTGAGGCAATTGGGGTTAAGTGATGTGCCCAGGGTCACACAGCTAGTAAGTGTCGAGTGTCTGAGGCTGGATTTGAACTCAGGTACTCCTGCATCCAGGGTCAGTGCTTTATCCACTGTGCCATCTAGCTGCCCCCCATATCTTTTAATATTATTGTTTATTGCTTCTGTTCTAACAGTTTCCCCTCCTTAACATATATATTTTTTATTCCAAATATATTAGGCGTTTTCACTTTTTAATAGACTGCTAATTTCTTGTTTATGGATTTAATTTTTCTTTCAAACCATTCTCTAATTTCTTGTTATTGTTTCATGATCTCTTGGGATTCCACAGGATTTTGTGTTTCATTAGACATTGGATCATATTCTTTTGTCTTATAGTATTTGTTGAGGGCTTTGCAATCTCTTTGAGATTTTTAGTTCTTAATCCTTCTTTCTACTTTTAGGAACTACTTTGTTGATTTTTCACTTGTGCTCTGAGGTTTTTTTATTTCTATTCCTTTTTAGAATCATTAGTGTTTTGCCTTTTTTCTTTATATTCTTCTATCATTCATTTTTTCTTTATCCTCTTTTGCTTGTGGGCATTACCCTAACCCCACAGCCAGAGGCTGGACAGAAAATCTGCCTCTCCCACTTCTTATGATGAGGAATTTAGTTTTTTTCCTGTTTTAATAGCCTCTCTGGGGACAGGTTTGGTATCAGACACATTTCATTACCCTTTTCTTTAGGTCTTACACAACCTTTCACAAGACTTCTTTGTCTTAATTCTTCTCTTGTCTCTAATATGTTTCTTTTTCTGGCTAGATTGAATCACTGATGTTTGTTTTTTAGCACTGAGGAAAGGCAGATATCTATATTCCGGATAGAATTATCTATAGCCTTGGGTATTCCTTACCTAGGGGGCAGTCCCAGTAAGAAGGCAACACTCTCTCTTGGCTAGGCAGATTCATTGTCTGCTACATATTATGGAGAGATGGGTGGCTAGTGGCTGAGGTGTACCAGTGAACCCATGGCATTAGAAGGGGATCCCAATGTAAGCTATAAGCACAACCCCCCTGGTCATTTTGTGCAAGTTTATATGTCTCTCCTGGGCATGATGGAAGTTGAGAAGTTGAGGAAGGGTACCAAGTGGATGTATTAAGTTTAGTATTATCTGGTACTCATTCATAAGGATTTTACCTTTTGTAAAAACCTTTCTTTTTTACTTAGTGAATTCAGATATAATTGACCTATATCTGGAATATGATTATTTTTTGTAACTTACTGGGGACTTGGAAAAGTTTCTAGTCTACAATTTTGTTGGTCACGTGGAAGGGCAAGATATCTTCTATCCACATCCTGTCCATATCACATTCTCTCTCATCAGAAACTCAAAATAGAAAAAGATGGGGTGAACTTTGTCCACGACTAGTTTTTACACAATCAGAAGCACAGTTGCTACTATGAGTTTCTAGCAAACTAGTTTTTAACCCTCTCCTGGGATCAAAAGAACATATAATGTGACCTCATGGCTGCCATTGTTATGATCTCTGCTTTGTTTACTTCTTGATGAAACCTATTACTTTTTCTTTTCCTCAAGAAAAAAAACCCACTATCAAATTGAAAAAAGAATATGTATATAATACAGCAAGCTTTTACACAAATACAATTGTATAGGGTTTTTTTTGTTGTTGTTGTTGTTTTTGTTTTTTGCATTTGGGCACATGAATCTTGTAGACTCAATAGTACCCTTATTAACTTTGAGTGAATTAAATGGACAGTGAATGCCCAACACAAGTGAGATTTTATAGAGCAAAACCATAGCCAAATGTTCTTTGGTTTGCATGTTTATGGCATAAAGAGCCATTATCAATGATTCCACTTCTAACAACTTATTCACTAATTGATGCCAGTTTTTTGGCTAAGAAGTACAAATTAACTCCACACTACCCACAAATTCTCCATTCAGCACCTCCTCCTTTCTCCTGTTGTTTTTGCATGTTCTCCACATGACTTTCAAAACATTTGGAAAACAAATCCAGGCTCTGTAGGTATTATAAGAACGTTTGTTGTTTTATTCTTTTTGTTGGGTACAAAAACCACAATTTTGTACACAGAACAAGATTATAAATAATAATGGTAGCATGAGTGACCGGTAGTCTCTTTTGATTCTATACTGCAGACTGATGATATAATGTCAACATTTTTTTTCTTTTTGTTTTGTTTCTCCTACTTAGACAGATGTGATCTGTGGGACACTGACGTGTAACAGAATGAAGATAACAGCAAACAAGAAGATGGCCAACAACTTTTATAAAAAAAATGTGTCTGAATTTTTATTACAGTGATGCCATTTATATCAATTATTGCAATGAATTGTTCCCTAAGATGGTTAGAAAAAAGAATTGTGTTGTCCTCTACCGAATTTACATCAGTTAAAAAGCAAGCATGTTTCAATATTCCTCTTTTTCCTCAAAGGAAATGTAAATAATTTCTTTTACTTTTCACAGGATTTACATGTTTGTTTATTATTTTCTCATCACAGTTTTGTGACTCATTTCCACAGGTGGATATTCTTCCATTGAATACATGGATGTTCAGGAGACACAGGTTAGCATGTTCATTGACTTCTATAACTATTTAATCCATCTCGGCAAAGTCCAAGGTAAAAGTGTTGTCCTTTCTGAGCAAGTCCTTCACAGTTTAATGCGCTAATTGGCAAGTCTTATTAGTTTAAGTCCACTCGAGTGAATTTGTTGCTGTTAATACACCCGTCCCAGCTCCCGCCCCTCCCACCCCCCAAAAATCTAAATTATGAATTTTCCTGATATAAAATCTGAGTTTGGGTTTCCGAGCTGAGCTCATGCACACATTGTTGCTGATGATGTCTGGCGCATTTGGACGTACTTCCCGTTCTCAGCCAAATTTCGGAGTTCATCAATGACACTCCCATGTCGTGATAGGCTGTGCTGTGTTTCCATCAGTCACCAACACAGTTTTAATTAAGGCACTCAATTATTTTTTTGGTTTTTATGGTAGGTCCGATGCAATTACAGCCAATCCTGAACTTTGTCTAATTGAAGTTCCAGAGTGTACAGCTTTTGGGCAGTCGGGAGTCAATACACGGCCATTTTCTCCGACACTCCCTGTAATGGATAATCTGGCTTTGTTTCTTATGGCTTCAGAAAAGGTCAGCTAGGTTGCATGGAAAGAAAACAGGGAAAAAAGTGTTACAATATTTCTATTCTTTTGGCAAAATGTGATACAACAAACACCAAAATGTTAATATTTAGACATCTGCATTTTCATATGCTTTTGGTTTCATAATAACTGCATATAAAAACACTCAGCTACATTGGGAAGAAGTCAATTTAGAGATTGTGATAATAGAATTTTTTGAAAGACAATTAAGTTTAAGGCAAATGTAAAACAAGGATTTACTTAACAGTGAGGGTAGATTCCTTGGCCTAAGCCATTCTATGCTGAATAGCCTACCATAATTAAGATTAAGTTGAACTTACTTTTAAATATATACATATATTGTATATATTAATATATACAATATATGTATATAAAACCTTGCACTTTCTTAACTATGTACACTTTAAGTAGAAAAATTATTTTTAAAAATGTGATCAACAGTCTATATAACTTATGTATAGCTGAAACTTATGCCAGGTCATCTTTTAACTAAACAGACCTCAACACAAACATCTCCATTCATTCACACCACTTAACAACATGACCCAAAAAGCACAAGTACTGACGTATAGCTGACTACATGCTTAGTGTGGACATTTAGGTATAGATTTTTAAAGAGTATTCATATAGAGGGACATATATCAAGAGAGAATATATCAATAAGCTTGGAAGACCATTAGTATGGACACTTTTCCAGACTGACTCTTGTGGGGCAGGTCTCAGAATTACTCCTCTAGTATCTTTGCCCCAAAATTTCTTGCTATATCAAGCAACAGAGAAAAAAAAGTATAATAGGATAAGCAGGTGGTGCTACTATGGAAATATATTCTATTATTCTTACTGAGATCCTTGCATTGTTTCTAGGACCTGAATTTGAATGTTAATTTCTAAAAAACTGGAAAGTTAAGAGGGAAAGAAAATGAAGTCAATCATTTGACTCATCTAAGTCCAGAGGAGAAACTTTATTTTTCTATTGTTTCTTTGTTTGCCAATATCTTCAAGAAATCCTTTAGTCTGTACTTTTTATATGAATACTGAAGACATTAAAACCATAAGACTTTGATAAATAGAATCTTAGAGAACATTTGTTCCAACTTGTCATTTTACTTATAATAAAAGTGAGATCCAGAAAAGTGAAGTGATCTATCCATAGGTAGTTAGTGGCAGAGTTCAGGTAAGAAATCTAGTCAGTTTCACACATTTAGCCCTAACTGACTTACAGTCAGCTTTGGGCAGTGATGTTAGAAATGGACAAGTGGGCTTGACTGACTGGCTGACAGCTTATAATTAGTAGCTATGGCTAATAAATGTAACAAAAGTTAGGAAGGAAAAGAGCAGTACTACTTGTCTATTTGTAGATCTTCATCTAGTCCCTGTAGAGCTAGTGCTTGGGGGAGGGAAATGTTATGGCCAAAGATGGAAAATATATACTAAGCATGTTCTTTTCTAAAGCAGACATAAAATTGATAAATTAAATTCTAACTGAATGCAATAAACACATAGCTAACTTTGGCATAGGTGAACTACTCTCTAAAAATGTAAATGAGATTCTACACATGGAGAATTAGAACAGTAGATAAGGTCTAAGAAAGTAATGGAAAAATGATCTCCTAATTTGTCCATTTCCATCCCTGTTCCAGTGTAATCCTATTTCTCAAAGGTTTGCAGTGTGTCAAACAACTATCAATTAAAGGAACTGGGAATTTTTAGAACAGAGAAGATTTAGTGGGGCATGATATCTATCTTCATATATTTGGAGGACTGGTGGTGTATAGAACTTCCTAATTGGTTATAAAAGGCAGGACTATGATAAGTAATTAGAAGTTTCAGGGACACAGATTTGAATTCAAGAAAAAGTAAATTTCCTAAGAATAACTGTAGTACAAAAAATGGGAAGTCATGCTTTAATAGACAGTGAATTTCCTGTCATTGGAGGTTTTCAAGCACAGATATTGGGAGCATTGTAAACAGGATTGATACTTTGGGTAGGGATTGTATTAGATAACCTCAGTTCTCTTTCAGTACTTGGATACTGTTGATACAATATTTTTGGGAGGGCATAGTTCTTTAAGGGGTGAGGCTGGAGGTCTGCCTGCTGTATGACTTTGGGAAACTCAATTTCTCTTTCTGTTTCTAGATTTTCTCATTTGTAAAATGATAGGGTTTGGGGGTGAGTGTGTACTTTAGTAGAAACATCAGTGATATGGGAATCAGATGACCTGGATCACATGTCAGTTATATCACCCATGTGATCTTGGAAAAGTCCCTTAACCCTTCTGGTACTCAATTCCTATTTCTAAAATGAAGGACTTATACAGCATGATCTGTAAGACTCCTTCAAGAATCTTGGTTTTAAGGAAAATGAGTTGGCCTTGGAGTTAGGAAACAACTAGTTCTGAAACCTGCTTTTAATACTTACAAGTTGTGTGAACATGGACAAGTCATTCAACTTCTCTATGTCTCATTTTCTTCCTTTTTAAAAATGATATTAGATTACCTACTTCATAGACTTGTGAGAATCTAAGGAAGTAGTATGTGTCAAGCACTTCCTAAACCTTGAAGCATTACGTAAAATGTTAGCTCTTATTTTTATTTATCCCTCTATTTTTTCTGATCACTAAGATTTCTCCATTTCAAATATTCTATAAGGGCATCTTTCCATGACTATGCTCACTGACTCATTTTCTAAGCCTCAGCTTTTTGATTTGATATAATCTTGGACTAGCCATCTCTCTGATCCTCAGTTTCCTCAACAATCATGAATGAGGAAAAATAGAATTAACTCACAGGGTTGTAGTTAGGTTTTAGCTATTGTTATTGGTTCCTCAGAGAATACACTTTGGGGTGACTCTGGATTCCTTGGGCTCATTTTTTCTGTCTCTTTTGGTCCTAATGTAGTCTTCTTCAGTGTTCTGGGATTTCTGAACATGCCCAAGAGCAGGAGTCAGATTGTGGCTACCCACAGGCCTGGATAAGATTCCTGGATACTCATCCAAATTCGTGATTTCTTTATGTGGCTGGTCAACTCCAAATCCATGCCTATAGTTGTGCAATATTGCTGGATAGAAATAGTCAGAATATTTGACTGTTCAATGTTTTTCCAACAAAATAGATTGCTTTAGATGCATCTTGGAATATTTACTTCCTTGGTGGATCCATAATTTCATAGATGTGCACAGTTCTTTATAAGAGCTTCTAGACTTTCTCCTCCTGTTTGATTCTTGCCCATGATTGATTCAATGTTCTGGAGGCCTGCCTTTGGTTCTTTTCAACATGCTATAGGTAGTATCAAAACCCTTATGCTATTCATCTATGTTCTGTCATTCTTTCCATGTCAGGCTCACATCCTTTTTTATTTATACATATTCTGGATGACATCTTCCATATCACTGGATTGACATGTCAATTTACCTTTGGCAATATGAAGTACATCTATCTATCTATATCTATATGTGTATATATACACATTATATATACATACACACATATATGTGTATGTACACACACATATTTCATATATTGTCTGCCCTCTTAGTCACACTAAATTTCTGTTCTAATGAGATTAGGATATTTTATGATTTGTAGCCATCTAGCATCACTAAGGAGATTAGTGGTATTAAAAAGATGAGCTTTTGTGGCAAGGAATAACATAAGATAACTGAAAGCATGGTGCTGGCATTTATATATGGGATAAACTGGATATTCTTTGTTAAATTACATGACCAATTAAGTTCCGTCACTACTTTCAACATTTGAAGAATGGATTTATTACTTCAACTGAACATTAAGAAAAAACCCTATAGTTCAGGTGTTCATTGGGACATAATCCTATCAAAGAATGTTCTGAAGACTTAATGTTCTGAAGACTTTAGGGGAAACACTTTTTTCCCATTATCACTAAGAACCTGTTTCCTTAGGGCTTCACTATAGGTACTGATGTAATACAGTATCTTTGAGGTTGTTATCTTTCTTTGTAATCCTTTGTGAAGAAATTGAAGTATGGATGCAATTCCACAGTCACAAAAATACTTTACTGTTGAATCACAGCCTTGAAAGATAGCAGGAGTATTGTCAGGGATAAATACATTGTCAACCAAGGGAAAAGCTCAAGTAACCCAACATACCTAGTCTTACTTTGGATATTCCTTTGGCAGCTTGCCTCTTCCCCATTGTTACTCATTTCTAAGGCTTCAACGTTCCTGTATCTTTTAGCATTGATAGCCTAATTTTCCATTTTGTTTTGTGCTCATATGGAGCTGATCAAAGAGGAATGTTTCATCTAAAGTCACTATGAGGGGCAGCTAGGTGGCACAGTGGATAAAGCACCAGCCTTGGATTCAGGAGGACCTGAGTTCAAATCTGACCTCAGACACTTGACACTAGCTGTGTGACCCTGGGCAAGTCACTTAACCCTCATTGCCCTGCCCCCCCCCCCAAGAAATAAATAAAGTTACTTTGAGTTCTGGGTTGGGCTGGATTTCTCTGGTTATTCTTGGTTTTGACCTTCTTCCTTCATAGGATGGTCAGTTGTATGTAACTATTCTTCCTTGCTTTATGACATTCAGTTATGACAGTATGACATTCAAAAGTCTTATAAATGTAGGGATCACAGTCTTCAAACTACTGATCTTTTCCATAATTTTGAAAACATCAAGAGAGTTGAGGACTTCAAGGCTAATTAAGATTTAGAAAAATATAAAATTTGGTGCATGACTGAAGTAAGGAACTACTTCTTATGAAGGCTTCTGTTATCCAGCCTATACCTTGTAAAACTACTAAGACTTAAAAGAATATAGGAATATCAATGCCATATTTCCTCCGAAATATGTTACCTTAAAGGTATGAACCTCACTCAAGAGATAAAAGGATTTATAGAGGATATACACTACAATGTCAGGTAGTCAAACTAAAATATTCTTTTCATATTAATGTTCTAAAAGGAAGCATTGATGCCATGTCTATTTTAAACATCATATTTTTAAATGGACAGGAATTTGCAAGCTAATATTTTATTTATTAATTTGAGGGTTGGGTTGCAGGTGAAATTCTTCTAGTGTCTTGTCTGTCTATTTTCAGTGCCTGCAGATGATGAGGATGCTCTTTCCATGCCAAGAAAGCCATATTTTTGATGCAGTGGCAAAAGAGCTTTTACAAAATAAGTAATAAAATTCCATGCATAGCGTTTTCTGAACATTCAGCTCTGGAAACTGATGACAGGTTGTTTTCTAGTCTGGAGAAATGCTGGATGTCTCTGGAAACAATATGATGAATGAATGCCCACCAACTTGTCATCTCTTTGGCTTGAGGTCCAGCAGGTGGATGAATTGCCTAAAGCTTTTTGAGCAATTTCAACAGTCTGGATTTAATGCGGCTGTGTACTCTTCCTGGTATAATTCTTCTTTACAAAACTGGGAGAATGACTTCCTTTATGATTAACTATACTCTGCAGGATTCAGCTTTTGCCTTCCTGAATTCCAGATAAAAATTAATAGGATAACAGTAAAAAAAAAAGGATAATTTTTTAAAAAGACAGAAACTACTATTAGTTTCAAATTGCTTTTTCTTCATTTCAATCTTCTAGGACTCAATACCAAACTTCAGTGCAAATTTTTCTTGTACAACCTTGGAGATATTTACTATTCTTATTGAAAATCATATGAGTCAGGGCAGCTAGGTGGCCCAGTGGATAAAGCACCGGCCCTAGAGTTAGGAGGACCTGAGTTCAAATCTGGCCTCAGACACTTGACACTAGCTGTGTGACCAAGGGCAGGTCACTTAACCTTCATTGCCCCACAAAAATAAAAAGAAAGAAAAAGAAAAAGAAAATCATATGAGTCTTTGATTTTACATTGTTGTTATTGTTCAGTCATGTCTGACTCTTCATGACCCCATGGATCATAGCATGTTAGGTCCTTCTATCCTCCACTATCTCTCAATGTCTGTCCAAGTTCATGTTCACTGTTTCCATGCCACTATCTATCCATCTCATCCACTGCAATCCACTTTTTCTTTTGCCATCAATCTTTCCCAACATCAGAGTCTTTTCTGATGAGTCAATTTGCAACGTCAGAACCAACCTTCCTAATTAATCATTTAATATTTTATTTTAAAAGTGAACTTGAGCATGAATTTAGGACAAATTTCCTCAAAGCTTAATCTGAAATCTCTTAGTCTGTTAGTAGAAAAAAAGGAATGGATCTTAGACTTCTGAAAGTAATTTCTACCTCCTCCAACAAGTCATCCCTCTGACCCACAGCATCCTCAAGAATCATGAATGAGGAAAATTACAACTACTTTACAGGGTTATAGTTAGGTCTTACTGATTTCTTACCACTACTGATTGTAGATAGGATATACCTTCTATAACTGATCTGCACTTGCAAAACAGGTGCCTTTTTAAGAATAAATTTGATTTGCCTCCATTCATAACAACATCTAACTTCTGCTGAATCCTTCCAGTAGAGCTAAAATCTCAATTGTAACTTCAGTTTCATTATTGTTATAAGCCTGAGATTCTCACTCACTTCAACAAGAGTTTGAACCTGAAAGCAAAATTGAACCTTTAAAAAATGTCAGTTATCACCAGGATTCACCTATAACTGCTAAATTTTGGCTCTGGATCCCACCTCTGACACATACTACCTATGTGATCTTGGGCAAGTTATTTAATATCACTGGGCCTTTGTTTACTAATCTGTAAAAAATGAACAGTTTAGATTGGATTCCTCTAGGGTAACTTCCAATTCTAGATCTATGAACTTACATGCTGACAAAACAATATCTGGTCCCTGGCAACCTAACAATTATGCAGTACAGAAAGGGAGTTTTTTGAAACAAAAATGACCTTAGCCAGAAATGAGAAAATAATGGCCTATGTGCTAGACCTTTAAACTAAAGGTCTCTTTTTTGCTTTAACTTGAATTTCATGTATCAGGACTCTTTGGATTGATTCACAACAACAAAGTTCTTTTAGTTTGTTTGTTTGACCCTTGCAATGCAGATGTCTATGAATAACACAGAAGAGTGTACCGTACATCTGCAGCCAAAGAAACTGAACCACTTTGCACTCGTTTCCAAAAAATAGAAAGCTCTAATTAGAAGCAAGCATTACCACCACTGGACAGACAGGTCACGACACTGCATTTACAGGATGCATCACCCACTCACTGTAGTTGGCCCTAAGTCCTACCCCTAAATTTTAACACTTTCGGTTCCATATACGTTGTAACCTTCTCTATAAGTGGCTAAATTCTGGGTATTCTGCGAGGAAGTTGGGTTAAAAGTCTGTGCACTCTTTGCCACCTTCATTCGCTTTGCCTCTGCCCTGGACTTGTAACAGAACTCTATCAAAGCCACCAGCATGGCCAAGCCCAAGCCGCCAACCAGAATGTAGAAGACTCCAGCTACGTTGCTCAGGCTCAAGGCACTCGTCTTGTCCTGGGGAGAGAGAATCACTTCAGTTAGTGATGGAAAATATGGCCTTCCCAAAGCAATAAGAACAATGGGGCATTCAGGCACCAAGTGCAAATATGCACAACCTTTAGGTCAGAAAGATTTTCACATGGACTTTGGGTTGAAGGATTTAAAAATAAAGCCAATTGTGGAGAGTTCATCCCAAACAAGACTACTTTGATTGCCCACATATTTTGGATGTAATTGGATTCAGTGACAGCTATGAAGTAGGCAATTAAAACCACTTCACTCTCCCATATCAACAGATAGGAAATATTTGGATAGGGTGTCAGAGATAGGTGACAAGTGTGAAAATGACTTATTTAAAATTTTGTTACATGGATGGGGAGTTGGTTTGACTGTATTAACATTACAAGGACATTTTTAACATCTGCCATTTCACTTGGGGAATGATTTTGCTCCTCCCCCTCCCATCCCACCCTTTATTAAGGAACCTTAGTTCTTAATACCAGTCATTTCAGTTTTTCATGGTTATTATTTGAATAATCATGTGCATACATAATGACAGGCTATTTAATCATTTTTAAGGCCATTCTATATAGGAAAATTCTTTTAGCTAGTAAGGAAAGCACCGAAATGACATATTTCAACATTTATATGTATATATTACACTAATGTGACAGATGCATGGTATATTGGCCATGGATAGGTAGATTTATTCTACAAAAGGATTTCAGCTATGAATATTTTAAAATGATTTTATTTCCATTCTTACTAAGATATTTTTAATTATATGGTTTTTAGGGCATGCATCTTATTGCAAAATATTCTGAAATAGCCAAGCACATGATTTTTATTTATTGGGGGCATTAAGATGTTCATATAACTTCTTGATTGTCTCATCATAAAAACTTTTTCTACAATTGGAAATATATTTATAAGGTAACATGAATGACACCATATAACCCCACACTTATATGAAGCATTTGAAGGGAGTTAGTGGCCTAAGCAATGGCCTCTCATTCTCATTTTCTCAAAATTAAGATGATGAAAAACATGAACAGCACCATTGGCGGTTTAATTTAAAGATGCACTATTTGTTCTGCATTACTGCAGTAGTCCTAGTAACATAGTAAGAGTTTACAAGGATTTTCTCATGGATTTCTTCTCTGCTAAGGCACATTATGGCATAGACATCAATTGTCTGGGCTAGAGAGGTTAAAGAAACTTTGTTATCTCAAAGAAGGCTCTCATTCTAGTGTGGTTGAAAGACCAATACTATTGTGGCAAAGAGGTGGGAAAAACTATTTGAAGAATCTGATAGTGTAATAAGAAATGATTAATTTAGAATTTTACCAGATTCCTACATCAAATTTGTGAAGTTCCATTCACAATAATTGTCTTAGGGTTATATGCCCCATTATCAAACACTGAGTGCTATTTTCATCCTTTCCAGAAGAATGGATAATTGCCAATAAAAACACAAGTTCAAATGTGCAGGAACCAGACATGTATGTGTGCATGCTTTAACGATATATAAAGCAACATGGCAAGGTAGATAAAGTCCCACCTCTGACACACACTATCTGTGTGACTATGGAACATTCATTTAACCTATCACATACCATATGTAACTCTTTAATAAAGATTATATGATACATGGGAGTTGCCTTCTGTGTCAGTGTGGGAACAGAATGAGTTCTCCATAGCTAAGAAATCAGAAAGCTTGATAAAAAAGAACACATCTATAATTTATATCTGGGTAGCCTATTACCTTGCAATGCTTTCGTTGTTGTTTTTTTGGTATCCAATAGAATCAGAACTACAGGTTCAGGCCATTTTCTAAAATTAGATTTCATTAATCAGATATTTCATGACTTGGAATGCTACTACTAAACAATGAATAATTAAATGGAGAATTTAGAGACTTAGAATTTCTATACTTTCATTTGATAGTACATAAATGTAATAGTGCCTCTTTAAACTAAAGTGGATTCTTTGCCAATTTGGAGATCAGCATTATTGAGCTCTTCTGGGTGAACATTAATTTCTTTAATATAAATTTTCCTTTATTCCCACTGGTTTAAGGTAACCATCTTTTTTTCCTGTTTTGTAAATTCAATAAGAGCTCCTGAAATGATGAAGTGTTAGGTTCTTGAACCCCAAAGTAAATGGAACAAAATAAAATAAAATCCATTTTTTTTACCAGTGGTATATTAAACTGGAGAACACTAACATTGAAGGAAATCCCAATGGATTTTTCTGCCTTTAGTGAAGTTTATTTTTTTTTAAAAAGCCTTAATATTGGGAGAGCAAGTGGGTTGTGTTGTTTTTTAAGCCAGACCCCATTTTTAAAAGCTAATGCAATTAATTTGAATGGGTGGGGCTGTGCTAGGAATGTGCTCATTGCTTCATTTCAATCTAGGTTTGACCATGGCTCCCTTTAGTGTTGGGTGAACACAAGAGGAGGTCCCGAGCTGCAGTGACTAACCTTGCTTCCAGAGTCCTTGGGTCCACATTCACCTTTATCGTACCACCATTTGTTTTTCAGCTTGTCTAAGACGCCTGCCTCACTGAGTTTCAAAACGGCAAGGTTTACAGGAGTTCTTCACGTGGAAAATAACATAAATAACATTATATATGTTATTTTATGTTATTCAAGTAAAACTACATTAGAATCGCATGGTAAAGTGACAGAGCAGAGGCCACAGTGGGTGCTATGTCTTGTACTATAGGCCCAGGTTTAGAAACAGACATATAACTGGGGCCTGCTCCATCGCTTTAGGTAACAGGCACATACTGCTAGGGAAGGTTGGTAAATAAAAGGTATGCAATTACTGTGAACCCAAAACTATTGGCTTTGGATAGTTTCTCATATTCAGAATTTTGTACCAATGTAAAATTTAACTGGCTTACTCCATAAACTCATTTATTTTGTTCCTTTTCAGGATTTATAAAAGTGTAAATGTCAAGAGACTGACTTTGTAGAAGCTGGCTGCAACCCATTTAATTTCCTGACTTCAGTTATGATGATGATAGAATTTTACTTTGTGCCATGAAGCATGCCCCTAATATCTGTTTTTGCATTCATATTACTACTATTGATATATAACACCTTGCCAAGAGGAGGATGACTTAGGCTTTGTTGAGAAAGGATCACCCATGCCTAAAATACAATAGTAGATTATTAACCAATTTTAATTTAAATTAGAAATCCTTGTGTTCTGCTAAAATAACAGATCTTTATAATCTTCCATTCTCATGGTAATATTTAGCAGAGATAATTTCATTAACATAAATCTAAACATAATTTAATTTCAATGTATTCATATAATCAAGTTACTATAACCATATAGTGAAGTTCTTGTAATATGGTTAAAAATACTTCAGTGTACCAGATACTTAGACTGTGTATAAGGGGTAGCCAGAATATTTGATTTTTTAAAGAAGCTACCAATTATCAGAAAGTCTATTTGATTTTGCCACTTTCTTTGCCTCCATTAACATAAAATATTGTTGGAAGGGGCAAAGAAGAGAAGATATTCGTTAGTGCTGGGGATTTATAATTTCAAAGAATGTACTTGACTATATACCTGGTTTTTAGGGAAATATAAGTATTGCCTCTAGTTGCTATCTGCTCATTTAACTCACTCTGTGTAAGCAAAAGGATAGTGAGCTGTGGTAGAAAGAGTACTGGCCAGGGACCCAGAGGACCTGGGCTCTCTAGGTTGTTCCTCTGACCTTAAGTCCCATCTTCTGTTAAAAGACTGGGTAGAGTAGGTTAGGTCATCAGATTATCTTTCTGACTAATATTCCATGAAATAAGTAGCATATATTCCAGTAGTTGTCTTCTAGGATGTAGCCCTAAATAGACTCATCATGTCCCACTAAATAGAGATCATCTAGTTAAACTCATTTTACAGATTAGGAAACTGAGGCACAGTTAAACCTACTCAGGTAGACTGACAAGAATTCAAACTCAGATTTTTTGACTGGTTTGGACATTTACTCATACCCATTGAAAATTCATCAGTTCCTCTTTAATTGTTGTTCCTATTAAATGGCAAACTCCTTGAGTGTAGGGCTGTTTCACTCATATTTATATTTTCCATAGAACCTATCACAGGGCCTCCCATATGGTATTCTCTGAAAACAGACATCGTTTTCAGATGGAGGATTTTTGTGAATAGAAGAGAAAGGTATCTTTTCAAGTACTTAAAAACTACCTTCTGCATCTTGTTTAACCATTCCATAACTTTTTTCATTAATAAATATATTTAAATTTTTTTCTTTTTAATTTGAAGATTTGAAATAACTTTTTAGTCCTCATTTTAAGAAACCATTGCAAAGTTTATAGTTGTAATATATAATAGAATGTTAACTAATATGAACTTGTGTCATTTTTTCAATGATTAGAACTTTGATTCACATAAAGATAAAAATCTAAGTTTTTGATTCAAAACATGTCTGGCTCCTCAATTTCTTTTAAGCTTATACATTTATTTATATACTTTTCCCCAGTTAAAGTACTGAGGCCTTGTTAGAAAACAGAAGGAGGTATTTCATTGTTAGTTAGTAAAGAGAACTATATCCAAGGAGACTGGCTCTAGATTTCCTTATAGTGCTGATAAAAAGTCAACAAACATTTTTGAATAATATTAAATATTAAATACTCCATTGATAAATGCTCTTCTGATAATATAATGTATACTTCTCTGTGTCTACTTGACATAGTAATGCTATCAATTTAGGTATTCTTATGGAAGTAAGCCTAAGTAATTTTCTTTATGTATGGAGGCAATATCAACAAATTAGGCAATTTGTCTTTGAGAGCCCATCTAGATAATGACATCTTATTGATTTTCCTTTTTTCCTTTTTTTTATCCTCCTCTTTTCTAGAGACTCTCACAAATAGAAGAATCTATGAATCTTGCTTCATATTTCTTATTCCTCCTCTCCTTTCTCTTTCTTGCTATTACTACCTCAGAATATTTTCACAGGACTAGTGGAATAGGGGAGGTGTGGAGAACACAGTCACTTAATTTTTTATTTTCCCCTTCTCTCCAGGTTTTATGGTATATATGTCCCTTCTTTTTTTCTTTCAACTCTCTTGAGAGAATTAGAATAGATGGGAAGGCACTGAATTGAATTATACATTGACTACTTTGGACCTCAGCTTTCTCCTCTGTTAGAAAAGGGAGTTGGACTAGATGATCTCTCAGGGGACATTCAGCTCTCATATTGTATGATTTATGACTGGACTAGGGATACCAAGTTGGATTTGGAGAGGTTGACATTTCCAGTTTTCCAAATTAGTACTCATATGTTTACAATTTCTCCAGAGACTAGCCACATTTCTCAGTCAGATGCATGCTTTTGCAAGCAGATCCACACACCCAAAGGGCCCATTCAAAACCAAACATCATCACCTAGACTTAGCTTGAAGCCTTATGAATATTCAAAACTCCATCCACAAACCTGCAAGGCAGGAGACTTTCTCTTTTGGATGGGTAATAACAATATTAAGTTTTGTGTCTTGGATAGTGGAGTAAAAGAAAGTATTTCCAGAAAGAACAAATGGTTTTGTAACAAGGGCATAATTTTAAAACTCACGTTTCAACTTTCATTTTAATTACAAATTACTTGAGAACAACCATCTAGTTAGTACCTATGTGCAGCCCATGTGTGCATGCAGGTTCCCCTAATTGTATTACACTGCGCTATACCTACATATATAAGCTTACAGGACATACTGAAATGTGGTTCTTGGCACAATCAGTGATATTTTCTATTTTCCCCTTTTTTATACCTCAGGCACTGCTTAGGGGGAAGAAGGTCATATACTGGAAATAAAAGAGATGAAGTAAAGACAAAATTTAGTTGACCTTATTTTTATAGAGAATCAAACAAAGGAAAAACAAAAGTAGATATTCAGTGATAGTTGAGTAAGGCAACATTGGCCCTATTTTATGAGAGGACACAGTTTTTAGTTACCATACGCTAATTTCTATTTCCTTATATAACTGTAGTTGGAACCTGTTCAATTACTGACTCACTGAAAGGTAGCCCAAGAAGGTCTTAGTGTTTAATGGGGTCTTTGCTCCAACAGGCCAATGTATCTACAGCCTTATGAATGGGGATACTTCCTATAAAGATGTAGCTCTCAACCTATCTGTATCTACTTATCGTTGGAGTCCTTGTTATACCTTTAAAAGGATTTCTGGCCCTGTAGTGGTAAGGAGAGAAAAAAAAAGCCTGATTTATTCTCTCTGCTCTTTCTTATCACTATACCAAGTTTCTAGAGACAGTCATGCTTCTTTTCTAATCCTTATATCAAATGCTTGAAAGTAAGCCCATCAGAATCCATTGTTGTGTGCTCCTACTTTCTCTTCTCCCTACATGATATGATTTAGACTAAAGACTGGTGTCCAGCCTTTGGCTTCTTATCTACAGTGTCCTGAGAAACACAGGGACTTGTTGATGGAATGAAAAATTCCATTTAGTTTGATTAATTTCTGAAATTGACAACAGATGCGAATATTTTTGGTTTGACAGTAATTGCATACTATAGTACATGAAGAGCCTTTACCAGCAGTCCTGGTAGCATCACTAGTCTCTGGCCAGAAGGAAGGACCCCAGCAGATGCACCAATTACTTTACATACTGTTTACCCGCTTTGGTGACATTGAGGCTAACCTTGGAGTCACCTCCCCCGCTGCCACATTCTCCTTTGTCGTACCACCATTTGTTTTTCAATTTGTCCAAGAGGCCTTGTTCATTCAGTTTTAAAACTGCGAGGTTAACAGCATTTCTTGAAACGATAAAACATATTTTGTAAGAAACTGCACAGCTGTTAAGATGTTAGAAGGAATGAGGATTTAAGCTCTCTTATAAGCTTCTCCCACATGGTAAATAAACCTCTCATTACCATATTACAACCCCCTCCACTGCAATCCAAACCAGAAGTCTGGATTATTTTAATTATTTTCAAATGTGACAAATATGCTGATGGTATCTGGTAGCTCTCCTTTTATAGCTCTTCCATAAGCCAAATAATTTGTGCTGATGATCAATTAGATGGAAGCTTTGGCAAAACACTGATAAACTGGGATTTAAGGGATATTGTTTTGGATCCTTGCAGAAGGTCAGCATTTAAAAGTAAATATTGTTCCAAGTTGCATTTTATTCCCAGAAGGAGAATGCTAGCAAATCTTTAAGTACTGATTTCTTGTCTACCCTCCATACCACACAGTTAAATTGAGCACAGTTTTTGCTTTTTAAAAAAAATTTGCAGGGCAGTGGGGGTTAAGTGACTTGCCCAGGATCACACAACTATTAACTGTCAAGTGTCTGAGGCCAGATTTGAACTCAGGTCCTACTGACTCCAGGGTCGATGCTCTATCCACTGCACCACCTAGCTGCCCCCAGTTTCTACTTTTAAAAAAATTTGTAAGATATATAGTTCCATGCTCTGGTTCAGTTCTGTAGGGACTGATGGAGGTAGACAGGAAGTCAGACCTTAGGGAAAAGGTCTCAATTCTATTTTGATTGTTAAAGCCATCGCATGCTATTTAGAAAAAGACAATCAGGTATACATTTTGGTTGTTTTCACTAAATGATTAAACCTTAGGAAGTCATGCCTTTATTTTAAGCTACCCTTTGTATAGAACACATGCCCCAGAGTAAGTTTTCTCCAGATTTAACTCTATAAGAAAACAGAGTCATGATGGATAGAGCTAATATATCTTAAATTTTCTCTAGAAGAGTAATGATTATATCTAAAAAACACTAAGTAGGTGAGTGAGAATACTTATTCTTCTATTCTACTTTTATATCCTTTAAATATATACTATTAAAAATGTTTACTTGGTCTTGTTTTTCCAAGTTGTCCTGATTTTAAATTAGATACACTAGAAAGAAGTCTTTTAGGCCAGTAGGGGGCTCATTTAATGAAATTTCAACCTGGGAAATATTTGGTCAGGTCTCTGATTTCACTGGTGTAGAGAACTCTCATTGGAGAAACTTCCTTCACCAATGTAGGTCTGCAACTCATCTGTAACTTCGTCTTGGAGAATTTGTCTAGGACACTGACACTGTGTCAGAGGCAGTACTTGAACACTGGCCTTTTGGGCTCCAGTTCTTCTGTTCACTAGCTCCACACTGCCTCTTTTGGTTTTATAATAATTCAACAAATATTGAATGTTGACCAGTTGAATTGAAAAGGTTATACCATTTGATAAATGTGGTTATAAGTGGTGTTTAAACAGTATTTCAATTAGATTTGGAAATATAATTAATTTGATAAGTTGATCTATGTATTTAATAGATTATGCAATATTTTGGGTTTTTTCCTTAAAAAAATCTCTTTTTAATATTTTAAGTAGTTACATATTTCTAACTGTTATATTGGCTGGATGCAATTGGTTAGTCGATATCTTCCAAGGTTAAAATGTTCACTTTCAGAGGAACACATTTAGCTCCATGGGAACATTTACATAGCACAAATTAGAATAACTTTTTACCTAAATCTGTGTTATATAAGAGCCCTTAAGGAGTTAAGTGAGCTTTGCTAAAGTGAACAATATCAGGGTATCTTTGTAGTCACTAGAAAATGGTCATAATTAGAAACTGTGCCAAGGACAACTACCAGAAATCACATTCAGGGCAAGGAGCAAGATATGTGATTGAGTGTGAAGCTAGTGGTGGGAGAGAGTGGGAAAGTGGAAGAGCATGTGCCAATCCACC
Organism: Dromiciops gliroides; assembly: GCF_019393635.1. Taxonomy (NCBI): domain Eukaryota; kingdom Metazoa; phylum Chordata; class Mammalia; order Microbiotheria; family Microbiotheriidae; genus Dromiciops; species Dromiciops gliroides. Next base: position 526,687,299 of record NC_057863.1, on the reverse strand, counting down.
CACTAATAACTCCCTATTTTAACTAATTATTCTTGCTAGCTAGGTTTTAAACTCTATTGTTTCTATGCTAACCAAGGACCAGAAGTATTTTTAGTGTTCTCTAAACTCATAGACCTGGAGCAAAGCACCAATGGTCCTTTTGCAAATACAAGTCTACAAAGAGAATCAGATTGAAGGGTAGGGATATATGACAATCCAGGGAAACTTTACTAGCTATTAAAAAAACCCAAAAGCCAAAGCCTCTCTTGGGGAGATAATGGGTTATTTTAATTTATCATGTATGAAGAAATATTGGACAAAATTTATTTTAAATATTCTGGAAATTATCTTTGTGAAATTTAATTCTTATAAAGAAAAGTAACTTTTAAAATAGTACATTTTATTTTAGACATAGTATATTAAAAAATTTAATAGTGGATGGGCTTGTAATTGTTTTATATTCTTTAGGAGAAACTCTTTTATGAAAGTAAAGTCATCTTATGAGAGGGTTATTTAACAGGGTTATTAGCCATATCCATAGAAGGTTTCACAGCAAAATAAAAAAAAATGAAAAAAAAAAAGGAATGGAGAAGGAAAAGATGCTTTCAATTGAGGTAACTGTTTGGAAATTAAGCTCTCAGACATTGTCTTTCTTACATCTATTAGGCCATGTAAAAACGGTTTAGTTTCACACTGCTATTTCTATTTCTTGTTCACATTGTACAAGTTAACATAGGAAAATAAATCATTACCCAGTTCACCATTAACCACTATGTTGTGCTTATCTTAGAGGTTATAGGTTTATCCTTATACCAATTGGCAGCAACCACTACACTTACTTAATGGTGTTTAGTGCAAACCATCTCATCATTGATACCTTTCAGTTTTGTCCATTTTTGAAAGATTGATTGACTTAAAAAACCAAACCAAACCAAACCAAAAAGACCACCACACTGATTACTTTGTTTCATTATCAAGGTAAAGTAATTCAGTTAGAGGAAATATTATTGATGACAAAAAAGGTGGAGTTCTCTTATTAAAAATAATTCTTATGTATGCTTATTTAGGTCTGAGTTGTTCTTCTGGACTATGTTATAAAGTATTTAGATCATAACAGTCTTTCCATTTTTAGAGAACATATCACTTGTATATAGTAACAAGAATCAACAAAAAGAGTTATTTCATTCAATCGGCTATGTTAGGTTAAAAGTACCGGCTAGTAGAAAATGAGGTTAAGAGCAACAATGCAAGCTATAAATATAAGTCCACTTAAATAGGGATACAGAAGATGGGCTTTTCTGTCACTGAAAAGTCACTCTAGGTACTAACCTACTCTTTCTTCCTAGCTTCTGAAAGCTCAGGACAATATAGCTACAGTTTTATCCAGCATTAGAAAGGCCATTGTGAACCTCCAACTGGAATGGTGTCTATACAGAGGGTGCCACTGAGTTTAGCTAATTATGATTTGATGTTACTTTATCATTTGGGTATTTTTAAAGTCTGATTGCTACAAAAATACAAATAAGGGTAATATAAATGAACAATTATTATTGTTATATTTTCACATAACAGGATACTATAATATTTCCTTCCATGATTTTTTCCTGTATAGATCAAATGTCATTTATTTCTCTGAGCCAAAGTATTTACAATTTTATCAGTGCCTGGTACATAGTAAGTGCTTAACTAGTACTTGTTGATTGATTGTTTATCCTCACAGCCATATAATGAGGGCTTGCCTCTGTGTGTGTGTGTGTGTGTGTGTGTGTGTGTGTGTGAGAGAGAGAGAGAGAGAGAGAGAGAGAGAGAGAGAGAGAGAGAGAGAGAGAGAGAGAACCACATTTTATTTCTATAGGGGAGGTTGAGAAATTGAAACATGAAAAAGGCTTACTGAAGGTAATGTATTGTGCATAGGTAAAGTTTTCTTATTTTTGTTAGTGATCTATTCATCAGACTACCTACAAAATATAATTACCAGATATTAAATGTTTGAGATGCATCCCCAAATTGTGTTGAAGATTCCTTCTTATGTGTTAGATAAAATATGTACCTTCCCTCTTTTCCTTACAAAAAGAAAGTAAGCTTTTATTACTTGATAGCATCAAAGGAGCATCATGCAAACTAAAATGTGGTCTTCCCTATCCCATAACAGTGTCACTATGGCCACATTTTTTGGCTGCATGTGTGAGACTCATTGGCATAGGGCACTGAGCCTGACATTGTAACTTGTCATCCCGCTATTGAAGAGTAGAGGATGTGTCATATATAAAGTTTTAAAAAGAGATCTTATTTATTGAAGGGTAAGAGTATGGTCCACCAGGATGATGAAAGGTTGAGCAATTAGTTGGTCTGGGAGTTAGGTGTATTCAAGTATTTAGACCAAATTATCAGTCTTTACATAAAGAATTAAAATATCTGCTTCAGGAAACTGGTATACCTTCCAAAAGCACAAAAGGGAAGGAGGCATGCTGTTTTTCAGATCACGTATTTCTCTTGCCTTTGGTTGCACACTTCAGCATGGTTCAGAATCAGTCTGTTTTCTACTACATTTTAATGTACAAGGCTACATTTTAATGTACAAGTATATATACATACATACACAATGAGATTAGGCCTTTAGTATCCCAAATTAGTATAACAGAGAATTAGATGAGTCTTTAATCTAAGAGGTCCTAGGAAATTCTCAGGAGATTTTTCTATTTAGATTTATTTAGGAATTTAAGAAGTGAAGTCATATCTTTCTGGCAAGAACCTATTTTTCATAGCTTTCTGACAGCTAACTAAAATTCCAAGGTTTTAGTTAGATACTAGGGAAGATTGTTTTCAATGAGCTGTTGAGCTGTGTCCATTTAATACAAGTGTTCCTAGAATCACTGTGAAACTAACGTAAGTATTACCTGGAAAAATATACTCAGTAAAAACATGTTATCTATTTAGTTAGTGATGACCTTCAGAATCTATACCATACTCAAAGCTACTTAAATGGTTTTTGTGTTATTGGTATCCATAGGAGTGTTGCAAAAAACTATTTTTTTTTCACTGATGCTGTTGCTTATTTCAGAAAAGTCAGATGAATTAGGAGGGAAGAGCAGATATATCATGACATTTTCTTTTAGCTATTCAATTTTTTAAAGTTTTACTTTAAATCTGTGATCTAATCATTGTGGAAAATTTCTGGCAAAATTCTTGTCTGATCTTTAACTTGTCTTTGAGAGTAGCCTGGGGCACTGAGAGACCAAGTGACTTGTCTCTGGTCACCCAGCCAGCATGTGCCCCAAAGATTTTCTTACTTTCAAAAAGTGTGTGGTCAGCAAGCTACCATAGAAACTGAGTGCCCAAGATAACCCCATACACTTTATATGAAGTCCATGGATGCCTAACTTAAAAAGATTACTACTGATATCAAGCAGGAGAACATGGAAAAGTAAATAAAATTATAGGACTTACCCTTTTAAAGTAATAAAAAAAATCTTTAGTCTTTTCGACCCTCAAGATAAGCAGTTCAGTTCACAGTTCTAGTCTTTTGTTGGCTTTTAAGGTCCAGAAAAGTAACTAATTCTCAGCATGATCAATGCTTCATCAAGTTTTCAATTTAACTTAGAGCTTTGTTATTACTTTCTGTCCCGAATTATCCCTTTCAACAGATAAGTACATTCCTTTATCTGCCTCAGTGGCTTATGAGAGACCATTCAGAAAGCTGGGATAGGGTCTAAATTGCTCTGTATCCATTTGGATGTAGTTGGTAGAAAAGAAATTAAGCCCTTCCTCAATTTGGTTTATGTAGGAACAGTGCTACAGGTAATATTTACCTAATGGGGGAAAAACAATTCTAAGGAGTGATCAGCAGTTCAGATGCAAAAAGAGGGAGAAGAATTGTTTCTTGATGGGAAGAACCAAACAGATTAAACTAGAGATGGAAAAGAATTAAAATAAAGATAATTTAAAAACCTTTTTATTAAAGAAGGATTTAGTCTCTTTACTTGGGTCTCCATATGGTGCATAAGCAATTAAGTCTGAATTCCTCATGCTTTTT